>NC_141912.1:61687045-61999907 GCF_057802395.1 Ceratotherium simum simum
GATATACCTTGGTATGACTTTCTTTAAGTTTACCTTTGAGTTTGGTGAGCTTTTTAATCTGTAAATTTGTATGTTTCATCAAATTAGAATGTTTTTGGTCATTACTTCTTCAGGAGTATTTTAATACCCTCTTTTTTTCTTTTTTTTTTTCTTCTGGAACCTTATGACATTAGAATTTTGATATTAACTTACATTTTCCTGAAGTTCTGTTTGTTTGATTTTCATCTTTTTTTTTTTTTTTTTTACTCTCTGTGCTTTAAATTGGAAAATTCTAATTTATCTGTTTTAAAGTTCTCTGAGTCCTTCCTCTGTCATCTCCATTTTGTTATAGAGTCCATCTGAAGGATATTTTATTTTGGATATTGTATTTTTCAGTTCCATAACTATCACATTTTTTATAGATATTTTTTCCTCATTGAGAATATTTTTCTTTCCATTTATTTCAAGCATATTTACATTTATATAGTAGAGTTTAGCTATAAGAGCTGGTTGAAAGTATCTTTCTGATAATTTCAATATCTGAGTAATCTTGGAGCTGGTATCTGTTGATTATCTTTTCTTTCAAGAACTGGTAGTATTTGCTAGGTTCTTTGCATGTTAAGTAATTTTATATCACATCCTGAACATTTTGAATGTTATGTGGTAGAGACTCCACCTATACAAAAGGATTGCTACAATCCTTTTTTGTTTCTGTATTTGAATATTTTAGCATCAATCAACTCAGTTAGTTTTCGACTTTATTGGCCACCTTTCCTGGGTGAGTTCCAATCTCAGCTCAGTTTCTGAAGTTTTTGCTCTGTTGCTTTTCGTTGGTTCTGTATGCATTCCACTCAGTTGCTTAGTCTGAAAATGAACTAGGGTTTAGATATTGATTCTATTCTTCAATCTGCTTTTGATCAGTCCCATGTGCTTGCCGCTCAGGGCTAATCTGATACTTGGGTGGGTTTAAGTATCAGTTCTGTTGTCAGTGCCCTTGCTGAGCTGCCTTGGGTCCTGTACTCTTTGCTCTCTGCATTACCCACCCTCCCCCACCCCAACAACATGGTGCCTTTCTTCCTGGTTCCTCTGGCCAGAAAAATGGGTTTCTATCCATTTTAGCCACCTGCTCTTTCCCATAGCTCTGAGACTAGTATTGAGAAATGAGGGGAAAATGGGAAACACATGTAGGAAACACCGACACGTCTTGTAGGTCATTTCTCTAAGTTTTGACTCCCTTCTACTATTCAAGTGTTTTGTTTATCTTCAGAATTATTCAGTAGTTATTTCTTGCATATTACATGGAATTTTTAGTTATAAATAGGAACATAAGATTCAGTAGGCTTACCCCTCCCTGCCAGAAGAACTCGATAGTCTATAGACTTTTAAAGTAACAAATTATTTAAACTACGAATGTAAAGACAGCCTTTTGTCAATAACAGTGATAGCTCACTCACTACTTGGAATGATATTATTTCATTTCAAAGTCCTGCTTTCTCATTCTTATAGAGGACTAGTGGAATAATAAGTTTAAGAAAATCTCATAATTCATTCAGATAACTGCAACTATTCTGATGTGTAGCATCATGCATTTTGTTCTATTCATGTATTATTTTACTATTCCTTATATATATTTTGCAATCATTTTAATTTTATAAGTTCCAAATTTCACAGGTTTTTACACATTATATTATGATACACATTGAATTATGATGTATAGTGAATAATTATGAATTTAATATAAATTAATTTAGTTATATACCAAATCATATATTAAGTTACAATATATAGTGATGACTATATATTAAGTATAAGATACCATTTTATTTAAAATTAATTTTGCTGTAGAGGTGAAGAAAAACAATTGCACACTTAAGCTTGAATAGTATTAACATTCTTAAAATCAATATTAGATTTAAAAATACTATCATAAAGTAAACTGGGTCTTATATTTAAATAGAATTTTAAACATTGAAAAAAAGCTTAGTTGGACAGGTTGAAGATTGTGTAATATGTCTAGGGTTATATTCATATTTCGATTACGTCTACTCGATTGAAAAACTTGGAGAACTAAATATATTCCTGTATGAAAAAATTAGTTGTTTTATTGACTATAAGCATCCATCAGTTGATTTAAAGGAGTTTTTATTGTCATTTCCTTCTATATGTCATAATATTTAAGCATTAAAATTATGATGAATGATAATCCATATAAAGCTCAAATGCTATTGTTCAGTTATATTGTCACAGAAATAAATGTATGATATTAATTTCATATTTAAATATTCCCCTAACAGTATTGTCGTTCAGTTAAGCAGTTTTACCCTCTCAAAATCTTTTATTTTACATATTTTAATATCGATTAACTTGAGCATATATCTGATGTGAATGAAAATATTGCGTTGTTGACTAAAGTCTCCTATTGTTTGAATGTGTCTATATTGCTAAGATTTGCATTATTTAAGATTAAAATGCATTTTCACTATTTCTGAAAATTTTGAGAAGAAATAATATTACCGTGTTAGAAACAGAGTTATTTTTTTATCTAATGGTATAACACTAGGCCTTAACTTTCTCCAAATTCCCAAATATACAAGATTCTTACGAATATCTGTGCACTGACGTAGGGAGTTCTCATTAGAGAGATATGCAATCCTTAATGATACAACCAAGTTAAAATCATAGTTTAATAGCATGCGCTTTGTATGCCTTTGTACTCTATTATTCTCTTGTCTTAATTATCAATTATCTCTTGTCTTACTGAAACCAAAGAAGCTTCATAATACATTTTACTCTGACTGAAAACATCAGACTTTATATGTTTTATTACAAAGAATAGCTTCATTTTCTGTAATAATTAATCAGATTTATACAAATGATTATATACCATGCATGTGTCTGTGAGATATTTTTTGTTTATATTAGAGAAATTCATTGTCTAATTGATATTTCAGTATAGCATATGTAAAACATATATTGTAAATGCTCATTTGAACTGATATTCTACAAAACATGTTTACATTTTTAAGAATTATGATAGGTAAAGCATCTGTAAGCTGTCCATAGATTATTCTTAATCATTGTCAGTGTTCAAAAATGTGTACCTTTTGAAAGCAAATAGAATTCTGGTGGTTAATAATGTCAGCCAAAATAGAAAAAGCAGTAAGCAACTCTACAATCACGAAAAAGGAAGATCAATTTTCTCTTTCTATTGAAATTGTCTTTACCCAGGTGGTCAATTGCACTTGTCATCTGTTATTTTGGAAAATGTACAGCATTTAATAGATGAGGTATATCAAACTAACTACATTAGGAACGTACCAGCTGTCAATATGGCTTCAACCCAACATCATCTTTTGGGAAAAGCAAATTCCAAAATGCAGACAGTATACTATTAGTCTGATAGAATGATTATAAGTTCCACCATCTGTTGCACATTTTACAATTAATTGTGATTTGTTTTCTCTAAAAATGCAAGTTTTCATTGTGATATAAGAGATAAGATATCACGGAGCATTCATTGTCAGGTAGTGACACACCAGAACCACCAGTTAAATGGTGCCACTTGTTTGCACGATAATTATCACAAGAACCAATTATAGATATTTGTTCAAAAATAGTAATTCTATGCCAATTAATTCATTTAAAGTTTCATACGGATTAAAATCAACTTTTAATCTTCTTTCCAAGTATTACTATAGTGCAGATCATGAAAAATGGAATTAAACAGACAAATAAAAATCAAATTTTCTGCTATAATTTTTGTAGATACTAATAGTTTATTCTATGATGGGTAGAGTGCTCATTTTATCATTACAGAGTGCTAGTTTGTAATTTAATTTTAACAGTTTGTTTATACAGTATATAATGTTAAATTCAATATCTAAATTATTTTGCAATTTTTGAAAACAGTTGGAAAAATTTCTATCAAATTGATAGATGATACACGAGTTAATCACTTACTTAATAAATCTTTATTCCAGTTATGTTGCAATTATATTGTAAACTCTATTCTGATTTTGATAGCTGTCACCATTTCAAAATAAAGAAGGACAACATTCTTCAAAACTATTTTATGTGTCTTCCTGAACAAAAGGTTAATTTTGTCAACTTAGTTTCAAGGTTAATCTATAAGACAAGTCTTAAATAATCTGTGTCATTTCTTACTAACCTACCTATTTTTGATGGAATAATTTCAGACATTTCTGCTTAAAGGTTGACTAAACTACATTTCCATTCCCTATTTTTTTACCCTAGTGTAGCTATAGTCTACTTTCAAGGCACAATGACAACACAATTAATAGTTCTGTATTTTATGTTTAATATTATTTGGCATAGTTCTGGAATCTTCCAATATACAGAATATTTAAATCTAAACTACCTGTATTTACATATCTTGTAAATATGAATGTATTCTCGAGTTATAAAATTACTTTGAATACTTTGGTCAGTTGTAAACACAAATATCTTAAATAGAACTCTAGGACTCAAGATAGGTAAATGGAAGCATAAATCTAATTAGGTAAAGATTTGTACAGTTTCCAGGAATATTGCTTCCTGGTCATAATTACTATTGATTGTATTTACATTATAACATAAAGAACTCTCTTGTGTTCATAATTGCTAATTTACTGTTCTGTGATACTACATTTGGGAAAGTCAATCATTCACCATTGGAAAGGTGCCCAGACTTGTGGACATCTTTCATACCATATGTATCACAAGAACAATTATTTTGGGGAAGTTTTCCTAATTTAAGGTAACACTCTTTGTACATTTCTAGAAATAAATATCCATATTTAAAAAATATGATGAAAAGAGACAACACAAAACAATTACAATAATTGAGCTGTGAAGCATCCTAAAATAAGTACGTCAAAAATTATTTATCAATTGGCCCAATATGTCCATGTTTTAGAACACGTTGAGCTTTTAGAGTAATCTTATCAGAGGTTAATCTCCAGTGTGAACTGGACTCCATTAGATATGCTGGTAGAAAAACAGGATGCCTGTGATTTGGACTCTGCTCTCTAAGTGCTTACCGTCTACATGGAGATTTAAGAAAGCTACATGTGAAAGCATGTTATTAAGTTATCAGTAATACATTGATAGTATAAATAAATGGTTTGAGAAATAAGAGGGCACCATATGAAGCTCTATCAAGGAGAAGCACTGGAATAAGGCGTTGGATAGTCAGTGTGTCTCAGCGTAATGGGAGATTTCACAGACACTCTGAGGACCAATCCCCTTGCAGGCACTCTACTAAGCACTTTATATTTATCAACTATTTTAATTTCACCTAAAGATCACATGGGGTAGGAATTATATCATTTTTATAAATAAAGAAATCAAATTTCAATGAGGTTAACTAAGTTCCTCTACATAATGGTTAATAACTAATATTGTTAGTTTTACATTTCAGAGGTGTTGTAAAGATTAAATGAAATTATTTATATAAAACCAATCTGTGAATGTTGAGTATCATTATTTTAAAGAGCCTGCCATTCCTGTATACAACCTGCTTTGGGGAACTGTGAAGGGCCTAAGATTTTACCATAGTTGCAAGGTAAGCAGCCATCTTTATAGTTTCATAAATATTGGTAGAAGATATGAGACTCGGGTCAGAGACAAAGGACGGTTTATTATTAACAGCAATAGCAGTAGCCAGAGTAACATCATTCTGCTGGTTCCTTGAACCCCAATAATCAGTGTTATGTGATGAGTGTCAGGTGACCTACACATTCAGTAGAATGTGTTACAAGAAAGCAGCCCTGAGATTAGGAAGCCCTGATTTCATATATGGGGCTGCTAGCAAATAATACCAAATTGTCGTAGGGGGAGATATCTTATTTTCCTGGACACTGGACAAATCTGCTGTAGAGAGATACACTATATCTTCTATAGATGATCTCTATAAAACATTTTTGAAAAGAGAGTCCAGGGCAAAATGACAGCTAATGTCTTTGTACATAAATGTGTAGAAATGTGAGCAAGAATTGTCTCCGGGCACCTACATCTATAATCATATTTGATACATAATAATAAACAAATAAATGTTAATTAACATTATTCCCCAGGTAATAATTGAAGAATCAAATAGTAATTGAAATAGCATACAAGGTCATTACTAATAAAATGAAGTGGTAAATTGTGTAGTATGATAGAGACAATATTTTAAATATTGAAATGTTTAAAATATTTGTATGATTGGGCTAAGAATATGTATGAAATTGTTTTAATGAAAAGAGCTCAGTTTGGGCTGGAGTTATTAGAAAATACTATTCTGAAGATCATGACTCAAGATAACCTGCATGGGGAAGGCAAGGGATAGTGAAGTGAGGTCTGCTTTAGTACCCATAGGACCCTGCACAAGAAACCACAAGGAGATGTTAGGGCAGGGCTTCTGGGAAAGAGTGGTTCTGGTCCACTGAGGGCTGCCAGGCCGTGGTCAGTTCATTTTTGGACTCTGTATCTAGGGAAGTGCTTTGAGTGTACAACCACAGAGGTTTGATATGGTTTTAGAGACTGAGTAGAGACGAATCTTCAAATGGTAGAACTTCTTACCAGCAATGAGGCAGGAATTGGTCTGAGAACAAAGAGTTATGTCCCCATAAAATCAAAAGATAGTAAATGCAGTTGAAGAAATAAATCCATATTTGATTTATTTCCCTTACCTTTCCTAATTTTCATATAGACTACGTTTTATACTTTATGAAAATGCCAGAATGGTGTTCTGCTTGATACTACAGTAAATGTTTGATTTAAAGATTTTTTGTAGGAGAGTATTGGGGTGAGGAAGGGAGACGGAGTAACACATAAAATCATATTCAAAATTGTTTCTTATTTAGAGATGATGATGTGTATCGTGTATGTTTGTCTCTATTTTCATAGATCAGATGACTTGCAACTCATAACATTTAGAGGAGGTAAAATTCAGGCTTTTAGCATAAAGAAGCAAACCAAATTTAATAGTCTCAATCAGCAAAGTGTTAACGGGAATCTATAGATAAATCACATATCCCAATAGAAAAATAGGGAGACAAGAAATAACGATTTAAAGAAACAAAGATTTAAAAATCTAGTAATTAATTAAAAGTATATTCAATCTCACTATTTATAAGAAAAATTGAATTTTAATGTGTTTTATAACAAAATAGCAAAGTTAAAAATAAAAGTTTTAGTGAGAATGCAATGGAAAAAAATGTATTTTCATAGACTGTGAGTGGAAATGTACACTCTTGCCAACTTTCTCTAAGTTAACTTGTCAAGTCAATACAAATTTAATGCCTTAAACATGCTTCAACCCTGTAAGTACTCCCGTCCGGGAATTTATATGCAAGAGATCTCAGTAAGATCCTAAACAGAATGTGAGTGTCAATCAAGTGGAGCAAAATGGGGTTTGTTGTCCTTTTTTCATCTGTGCGGCTTCTGGACTATCAGCTCTGGTCATTAGGGGGTCGTTTATCAAGTAGTAGGTTCAAATTACGTAGAGGAAAGTGGTTGGTCTTGGCCGGACTCATGGTTCCATCGAAGATCCAGGCAAAGTTTTGCTGAACTTTGCCACATGGGTAAATCGATGTGACCTCACAACGCAAAGACAGGACACAGCCCACTCCCTAGTGCATGGTGTGTGTGAGGACCGTGAGGGTACCAGTGGAGTGAAGAAGTTCTTCCTCTTTCGAGAAAAAGAACTTTGGTGCATTCATCTGTTTGATAGAATCAGAGAGGCAATCTAATGGCAAAAATCAGGACAGATTTTAGCTTGAGCCTCTGGACCAAAGTGTGAGCATTTTTCTGCTGTAAGTGTGATTATATTCTTTCTGGTTATGCAATAGATATGCCCCATTTAGACATAAAGTCACATTTCTCTCTCTCTCGTCTCGATATAGACATCCACAGTCAATCGACATTATTGATGGATTCCAGATTTGCCAATCGCTTACTTGTGAACATTTATTTTTAACCCCAAATCAATCCTCCCGCACTTTCATGGTCATTCAGACACGTGCTGAGTAGCGAAAAACTTGAAGTGCCTGCTACTCAGGTTCCCAGCTGAGGCCAAACAAGGCAGTTTCAGCTCTCACACTGTAGTCGGCACCCATTTTCAGTATATTTAGTGCCACATTTTTGCACTTTTTTCTTGAGATTCTGTTGTTTAAAATGGCTTCCAAATATGGTGTGGAAGTGCTGTGCGTTGTTCCTAAGTGCCAGGAGGCTAGGATGTATTTTACTGAGAAAATGTGTGTGTTAGATACACTTCATTCAGGCATGAGCTATAGCGCTGTCGGGTGCGAGTTCAATGTTATGAATCAGCTGTATATATTAAATAAGGTGTCTTTAAGCAGAAACACAGATAACATAAGGCTATGTATTGATCAATTAATCAAAATGTTGTGACCAGAGACTCGCAGGAACCTAACCGTGTCCAGGAGCAATGGTTCAGCATTCACTAACTCAGTGTCCATGGTGGCTTTATAGAACATAACTACCATGGACAATAAGAGTCAACTATATATGTAATAGGGAAGTGCTGTGTCTGTGTCTTCGTACCACTCTGTCTCTCTGTCTCTGTCTCTCTCTCTGTATATATACCCCTATACATACACACGCACACACAGAAACACAGACATATACACACGAGTAAAAATTATTTTATATAGTAAAACATTTAAATAAATATTAGGAGGCTATATTATAAGTGATTTATTTGCTTCTTTATATATTTCAAAAATTTCCAAATGCTCTACAGTTACTATTATTTTCAGACTTCCTGGTAAATCTTACTTCAAAACAATAGTTTGTGACCATTTAACCAAATTGTTAAAAATTCTAGATCTTTTGACCTGCCTACTTTTAGGAATTTTTTAATACAAAATAAAAAGGGGCATATAAAAGTTATGAGTGAGAATACGCATTGCAACATCACTTATAATAATAGTGTAACATCAGAAGCAAGTTAAATATCCCACAATAAAGAAACATATAGAACATAAGTATGATTAAATAATTTTCTCAAAGAAGATTTTACAGTATGGAAAAGAGTGAGCATATATTGTTCACTATAAAGAATGTCACGACAATAAGTATCATAGAATACAAATTATGTTAGAAAATAATATATATAAAATTAATGTGCTGCCGTATTTATTATAATATATGATATACAATGAATGGTGTTTAAAATATAAATACTTTATATGTTAAATAATGCTTTTAGAGTCAACAGTAGTTATCTCTATGCACTGGGAATTTGAATACTTTTACATCCCCATTATATTTTTATATTTCGTTTTTATTTCAAATAATATATTTCTTCCATAATAAAAAAATTTAAAGTATTTGTGACATAAGAGAATATTTTTTTAAATGTTAGAGTGGTCACCTTGTATATTGGTTTTAAAATATGCTGTGCTATGTCTATGATAATTCTGAAATAATAATGCTTTCCACTTTTTTAATAATTATAAGATGTAACTTGTTTAATGAGCAAATTTACCTACGTGGTGGTTCTGCTATACCTGACAGGGCAACTCTGAAGTGAAGGTACGTATGTAATGAGACACAGATGCGATGAAAACCGGGTAGAGGAGCAAAGTTTACCGTCCCACGTTGACAGTGTAAAAGTGTATCTTAGTTGTAACAAAAAGTAACATAATTGTATAAATATGAATTGATGGGTCTGTCTATTACATTTTTCCAAACTTTTACAAATATGGCTGTGGATAGAGGAACGAGAGGACTATGGCGTCTCTTGCACAAGGAAATTCTAAGCAATAGAAGCCAGATTTAAATCAGCACATTAACTGAGTTAAGATAACACTGAGGCCCGTTGCCTAGAAGGAAACGGGAAGGACTGAAGGAAGGGCTTCCCACAGAGAAAGGTGTCAAGAAGGACTTGAGATTTCGAGTCCGAGCTGTCAACTCTGGGTCCTCTTTGAGGGAAGCTGGAAAGTGCTGAGATGACTGAAGCTCCACTAAAGCAGTGACTTGGATACAGGAGAAGTTCATACTCAGAGAAAACGGAAATGGTAACGTTGCACTGGGTTTGGGATTATGCCAGAAGTTTACCAAAAAGAGCAATTTCGGAATATGATTGTGTCTCCCTCTGACCCCTTTCTTCATCCATGCATGGAAGGTACATTTTAAAAAAGTACTCCCTTCCAAATTAGAAATATCACCTCAGAACTTTTCATGAAACAACGACCTAAATTCAAACATTTTTTATTGTTATATCCAACAGAGAATAGGGCCTTCTTCCTTTTATTACTTGGGAAGAGTATCAGCTAACATATATTGAGTATTTACCACGTGCCAGGCACTGTAAATGCTTTATATGTATTAATTCATTTAATTCCTAGTAACTACTTTACAAAATAGGCTGTTTATTCCAATTTTACCAAATCTGAACCATAAATCTGTCTAACGACAGCGTTAGACAGCTAATAAATGGCTGAGTGAGTCTGGCTTCAGAATCCTGCATGTTAGCCAGTAGCCTGGAGCAACCATGATATAAAATGGAATATTCCACCAAGACAGATTTTAATGTATTCACTTCATCATATCGAACAAATATAAATATTTTACCCAGTTTTTTCCTAAAAATATGGCCCACCTTTTTATCCTCCAAAATAGTCTGAGAAGAAGACAAATGTAGTATTATGCAAGAAAATGACCAATAATATTTCATTACCTGAAAAAACATATTAAGTTATTCCAATATATACATTGGATGAGCAAGAAAGTGCTCTTGAAATCTTATGATATAAAATAAAAAGGAAGGTGAAGTTGCTATATTCACACATTAAATGTGAGAACTCTCGCCACATCTCATGCCGTAGAGACACACACACTCATCTATTGAATAGGTTATTTACATGATCACTATGCAACGTGGATCTAGTTCCAACTCTTATTTTCCTCTAAAAATAAAGTTAAAAAGTCATATGTAGGGGCCGGCCTGGTGGTGTAGTGGTTAAGTTCACACACTCCTCTTCAGCGGCCTGGGGCTCGCGGGTTCAAATCCCAGGTGCGGACTGATGCACCGCTTGTCAAGCCATGCTGCGGTGGTGTCCTATATAAAGTAGAGGAAGATGGGCACAGATGTTAGTCCAGGGCCAATCTTCCTCACACACGCACAAAAAAGTCATATGTATATGCTGTGTGGCGTGCCTAATTTGTGGTGCAGAGCCCATTCAAATGATCATCATTTTGTAACTCCTAGTAGAACCAACAATATTTTTAACAAACAATGACAATATTCTTAGTAAACTATTAGGAAGATGATGGCAGAAACAAGCTCCCTGAAAATATGTGCATGTGTGTCTGTGCTTATATATGCTCAATAGGCAACACACATATACACACATATATGTACATACACATACAAACATAAGACACATATATAGGCATGTATGTTACATATACGTGTGTGTGTGTGTGTGTGTGTATTCTATTCTGGCAGCGTCATAGTGTGTTATAAATCAAATAAAATAATTTTACCTTTTTTCTCTGAGGTCTTGTCATATAAGTTCAATGACACCACCAAATTTCTGGAAGCTATTTATTTTATAGTTATGAAAATAGAAGATATATAACGTTTTGCTACTTAACTTTGTAAAATCTGTCAACTCCAGAGTCCATATGGACTATTTGTAGGATTAAGTTAGCCCTGTTCATCTTCATCTTTTTCAGGAAAATGCAAGGCTATTTACAATTTTTTTAAGACAATATCTTTGTCCATATTGATATTTCCAGAACTACAGTATTTTAATTAGAACACTCAACAGTGTTTATTCAGATTTAAGTCCTATTTTGCTCTAGCTGGATAAAGTTGAAATATGGTGATTTCTACAAAAGTTGTTCCCTGTGTCCTAAGAGCAAACAAGATTATATTTTCAGTGTTCTTTCGGTGTTGGCAATTCTGATTCCCTTGTGCTACACTCCGAATATTTAGTTTGTTTAATCTATGTCTTCCTTCTAATAAGAAAATCCCATGGGGATAGGGGTCCTGTTCACATTGTTCAACCCTGTGTCCCTGGTAGTCAGTATATTACTTAGAATGTAACAACAGTATTTGTTCAGTGAAGGAAGTAGTAAATGAAGAAGGTATCAAATTCAATTCCAAAATATCGTGTTTATATCGTAGAATAGTGTCAAGAATTGTATCAAGGTGTACTTGAGAGATAGTAAAGTATATGAAAAAGTTGCATAATGTACAATAGTAAAATATTCCAATCTTTAATTTGTTTGCCTCAGGAATTTTTTTAATAAAATATTAGAAAGCAGAAAAAATTACCTATTAGAAATACAGGTGGTTTAGATTGATTATTTTAACAAAAAAAAGGGATTCCAATCAAATTGGGAATATTCTTGAAAACATATTCTTGTGCCAGTATCATAAGGCTTTAATCTTTGCACTGTTTAAAAACAGTGATATAGTTATAAAAATATTATTTCTATCTATCTTTTCATCTCTTGGTGTCAAGTTTCAGTTGAGTTTACTTCTGGATGAATTCTAGAATCATTTTGTCAAATTTGAAAAAATAAAGTAAATGGCTAGGAGTTTGACTGGAAACGTATTTGAAACTAAAATTCAATTATTTCCATCGAGGAGTGCAGCATTTATTCAAAATATATTTCACAAAAATTGAACTCTGGGAATTAACAAAAGGTTTAAAAAGAACAGAAAAATGTTTATTCAAGAAAACAATACTAACTTTCAATTAGAACTGTGGGTTTTGTGGTGTTTTAATTTAATTTACTCCCAAACCGAAGCCTCAAAAACCAACAGCCTCTCAGGCAGCAGAAAGGACATTCCTGTTTGGAACTCATTGAAAATCTCATCATCAGTATGTTGTCATGATTTGACACATCATGAAGTACCCAGGAAAAGCCTCATTCCCAAGATGTTATGGCTGTTTGCCCTGCCTCAGAGCTCAGCTCAGAAGGAAGAACCCTATCCTCAGGCACTGAAAACAATCAGCTGCAACTGTTTAACATGGAAGCTGCCTAAGGTCGCAATACTAGTTTGAACAAACAAGAACACAGCCAAAAATGTAATGGTAATATGTAGGGAACAGGAAGTACATAGGGGGTTTTGAAAAGCTTTGACACATGCTGGTGACTGAGAAAGCTGCAGGCATGCTCAGGAAGGACTGGAAAGGACTGCAGTTACTCTCCTCTGGGTGTTCTGGAAGCCCTGTACAAGCAGTAGGTGAAGCATAAGGCAGAATTATACACTGCCTGTACATTGAAGGTAACACTAACACACAGGCGCACACACACAGATTCTCTCCTAAAGGTAGAAGACTTACACGGGCTCAAGTAACCTAAGGAAATCATTGGGTGACCTCTAAGCTATGCTGACTACTGACCTGGGTACAACTGGTAGGACGGCAACATTAAAAATAAACATGATTATTATAGACTGAATGTTTCTGTAGCCCCAAATTCATATATAGAAACTGGAGCCCCAAAATGATGGTATTTGGAGATGGGCTTTTGGGAGGTACTTAGGACAGCAAGATGAAGCTGTTATGATTGGGATTAGTGCTCCTATAAAAGTGACCTCAGAGAGTTCTCTTCGCCTTCTGCCCTGTGAGGTTACAGAGGAAAGATGGCCATCCAGGAACCAGAAAGTGGGCCCTCACCAGACACAGATCCACTGGTACTCTGATCTTGGACTTCCCATCCTTCACACTGTGAGAAATAAATTTCTGTTTTTTGTGAGTTACTCAACTTATGGTATCCTGTTAAAGCAGCCCAAACAGACTAAGATGATAATAATAAACAAAACAAACAAACAAAAATAACAGAGGCATTAGTGGCTGCACCCCGCAGGGAATACAGGCTGTAGAGAATTAGTCCAGAGAAGTAAATAAACCAACAGTGACAATAGCAACAACAACATTGGGGGATCTGATTCCAGAATTGCTCTAGCATATCATCTAAAATGTCCAGTTTTAAACACCATAAAAATTTTACCCTTAAATATTTACTGACATTTCTAATGAAATTTCTAATGTGTAAATGTATAGACAAGTAAGAGTTGATATGAATATTGCATCAGTCCCTAGAAAATAATTTCAGGTCCAATTTAAATGTCAAGATTATAGAATAATCAGCATTTATTCAAAAAACTTCAACAATATACTGAATATAATGGAATATACTGAATAAAGTGATATTCAAATCAAATAATTATTATCAATGCATAGTAACCTTTAAATGAAAATCAAGTTGCAGGTGATGATATATATTTTTCAAATGAAAAATCAAAATATGGAAGGTATGAAGCTGCATCAATAAACTATACATTGTTCCATTTTCTTTCTTGAATCACAGACGTAATCTGACAGTTTGGCAATCTTAACAATTTGGGATTGAAACTGTATCACTTATTATCTGATTTTCACAAGAGTTCTGACAGATTTAGATATAAATAGCAAGAATAAGCAAGGATTCTGAGAACCAGTGATTCTTATTGTCCGTAATGACATTGGACTTTCATTTTTAGATCAGTAAATTGTGTCTCAGAAAGGAGAGTGAATATACTTAAATTAATGTTCTTTGAGGGACAATACTTCCTTGGTAACATCTCTCAGAATTATTTAAGAGAAATATTTTATGTAGTCTTGAGATTAGAGAGTCCAGAACTGGTGACGTTTCCACTTATTAGTTCTTTTATTTAGAATAGTTATTTAACCTTTTTGACTTCTAGTTTCTTCCTACGTAAAATTATAGAATAAGTTCAGTGCCCCCCAAAAATAACCTCCACTGCTCCTTCCATGGGTGTTATTACTTGTTTTCAGCTAAGAATGCAAACAATACATTTTATTTATAAAACCCAATTAATAAAACTTCAGGGCAATCACTAGATGTAATTGTTTACAAAGTTATGAACTGGTTTTTGAGAAAATTTGTTTTCTTTCCAACATAAATCTTCCAAATATCTGTTTGAGAAGTACTGTGCGGGACAATAATAGGCAAATACAGGTATCTTGACACGATCAGAAGTAATACGAAAAGAGAATGAGAGAGAAGTCTGAGTATTAGCAATTCTGAAGACCAGATAATATTATTTTTGAGGAGAGTGATTAGGATCCACTTATGAACTATTAGTTTATAAAAGATAGATTCTAGTAACACTGAAATAGAAATGCATTAAAACCAAAGATCTAAAAGAATTTATAAATTTTTAGGTTAAAATTTGAACCTATAAAATATTGATTAGTCAATACAGAAATATGAATAGCTACGTTTCAAACTCAACTTCTAGGAATAGAAGCTTTACGTTCACCTTGTCTATGAGTTTTTACATCACTCATAAAAGTGTTACGAATACTGAATAAATTCAACAAATATTAATTCAGTATAATGAATTCTATGAAACACCTAATTGAAGTAATTGGGGTTAAGACCTTGCCTAAGGCAATTCGTTTTTACAGTTTAAATCTGGGACTATTTCTCATTGAAAATATATTTTTTGCTTCATTATCTCTAACAAAAGTTTCTATAATAATTATTCCCAAATAGATGAACATAAAAATTTGTTATAGAGAAATTTGTAATTATTTTCCTTTGATATTTCAGTTCATCCACTATCTCCAGATATGATTCGAATAAGCTAAATCAAAAGCAAAAAATAGGTTCAATAAAATAAAGATAAAATGTTAGCTCAAGTAAGATGAAGTGTTTAGGCTGAGAAGATTGAACATATCAGAAAATATGTGACAAAATAAAAAGTTACTACAATGGAGCATAATTCTTAGCCTTGTAGTCCTTGGAAGCATGTACAAGATGATGGCAACATGTAATGTCAGGTGTATTGCTTCCAAATATGTATTTTAGAAACATATATCACAGTGGAGAAAATAATTAAGCCCCATATACATATCAAACCTATACCTTAAAGGAATTGTCTGTCTTCAGCAAGATTAATGATTAGGTTCAGAGCTAACATTTCTATACTTTTCATTTTAGTAATAATTTACTCCAGCCTCACACCTTATCAGTAATCCTATGGCAATACAATAGCAACGATTGTCATCTTGTGATTTTTCAATTTTTCTCTTGTAAGAATAAAAATAAAGCTGTTTCAGATCTTCTCACACTATAGATAGATCCATGTAGACAATTCTTTTCAGGCTTATTGAAATTTCTTCTCATATATGTTTTCAGATGAAGAAGTCTCACAACTCTTTGCCTATTTATTTCCAAGTACTGAATTCAACAAGAGACAGAGTTACATAAATATTGTCATATTTTGGCTAATCCATTATTTTTTATGACATAGAGGTTAAGTAAGCATGCCAGTGAGTACAGAAGTCAGTGTAAATCACAGAATTATGAAATAACATCAAAGCCAATTCCTTTGAGGCAGAGACAACAGATATACCATGTGCAGTATGTCAACCTCACATGCACCTTTGGTTACTCCCAGTTTTTGGTATATCAGTTGCAAATATCCACAAATCTTTATCCTTTTTGTTATCATATCCTTTGGAATGTGACTTTCCACGATGAGATGGAGTTCACTTAACCCCTTTAAGTATATAGACTGGTCTTGTGGTTGGCTTTTAACAGCAGAATGCACCAGAAGTGACAGAACACTGGTTCTGAAACTAGACCTTCAAAGGTTGAATGTGATTCCCTTCTCTCTTTTGGAACCCTGCCACTACCCTGTGAATAAGTCCAGGGACTTCTGTGATGGAAGATGAGAGATGTGCTGCCCAGTGGTCCCTGTCTCATCAGCAGGTCAGTGCTATATATGTGAGTGAGTTCACTCTAGACTGGGAAGCTCCAAGCTAACCAGTCAGCTAACTGTAGATGATGAATGAGCCCAGCAGAGATCAGCCAAACCCAGCTCAGATAAGAATTGTGAGCTAAATTAATACTTATTTTTATTTATTTATTTTTTTTGTGAGGAAGATCAGCCCTGAGCTAACATCCATGCCAATTCTCCTCTTTTTGCTGAGGAAGACCAGCCCTGAGCTAACATCTATTGCCAATCCTCCTTTTTTTTTTTTTCCCCCTTTTTCTCCCCAAAGCCCCAGTAGGTAGTCGTATGTCATAGTTGCACATCCTTCTACTTGCTGTATGTGGGACGCGGCCCCAGCACGGCCGGACAAGTGGTGCATCGGTGCGCGCCCGGGATCCGAACCCAGGCCGCCAGTAGCGGAACGCGCGCACTTAACCGCTAAGCCATGGGGCTGGCCCCTAAATTAATACTTATTTTTTAAGACGTTGTTTTGAGATGGCTTTTTAGGTGACAATAGCTAAAGAAGGAATAGTTCCTTTCCATATTTTGTTTGATAGTTAAAAAACAGAGAATCTTTTATTTGAAATTTAGAGGCTATTTAGAATAATGATATCTAAACTTGACTCTCCATTAGATTTGTTTAAGGGCATTGTAAAAATAGATTATTGAATTACAATCAAATCTAAAGTATCTCCCTAATGCTGGTAGTTGGCAAGCACTAATATAGAGACCATCATCATCTGTACAAACTCCTTTTGTATTTAATCTCTGAAAGGTGCTTACTCTCTATGATAGGCATTTTACCTTTTCAGTCATGTGTTGAACAACTCTAGTTTTTGGAAAAACACAGTTCTTTGATATACGCAAACCCAAATCCTCCTTATTATAACCTCAAATTAATCTTACTGATTTCATAATTGCTACATTCCCTCAAATATTTGAGCAATGCTGTATATTCTTAGCTTTCATGTCTTCAGGCTAAATAGTTTTTATTATTTTTATTTTATCTTTTCAAGTATAGATGTCTTAATCAAATCATTATACTCTGCTTTAATTCTTCCCATCAATAAAATGCATTGGTCATGGCAAACTCTAGCTGTAAATTAGATAAACAAACAAAGAAGGCATGGTTTCTTGTCTCAGAATTCTGTTTGTTTCTTGCTGCAATCTTGTAATTAATATTCACTTAAATCATGGTGCTCAGATGTGAATATTTTAGATTAAATGTGATCTAAAGAGTGAAGAGTAAAGTGAAATATCACTATCAATGTCTGGATACTCTATTTTACTCAATGAACTTTGTAATTATTTGTGGTTTCTGTTTTCACAAGTGTGAAGATCCAAGGAAAAATGTCCCATTCCCATGTCGAAAGTCATTTTCTTTCCCTCAGTCATATTTACTGTGTGAGTGGAAATCTACACAGCCCTTGGCTTTAAGAAAGGATCTATCGCCTGTTCACCATCTTAATGTAATTTTCATCTCTGTCATCCTGCCAGAAACAAGAACCTTCCAATGTTTGCTCTCAGATGCAGGTAACAACAATATTAGAAATATAGACAGTAACCTGTTATAAAATGTAATAAAATTCTCATCACAATAGCAAAATCTATATAACTATGATATTCCATAAAAACATGAGCAATATATATATTGTAAAAATACAAAATATAACTTGAAAGACATAAATAAAGATCCAAGTATATAGACAAATATAATCTCATAAAAATGGGAGTATCCCCAATAGAAATTTAGTTATCTGTACATTGATCTATACAAATTTAATGGACTCCATTAATAATCATAATAAAATAGTCCATCAAAAAGTTCATCCTACATTTTACATGAAAGAGAAGACCTCAAGAATAGCTAACACATTTTTGAAGAAAAACAAAATGAAATTTAAAACAGAAGAAAAGTTATGCCAGGAAATTTTTTTCTATGAGCAAACAAATTTGAAAATTGTAAGATCATTTGAAGTTCTATGTGATATTCTGCGTCTTCCTCCAAGAGAAGATTTACTTTCCTCACTGGAAACCATCTCAGGTAGGGGCAGATGCTCTGCATACAATCCAAGGCTGATTTATTCAAAGCTGGGCTTCAGTCTTGGTGAAGACATCCGTTTGCAGTTTACTGCTGCCACAGTGCTTCACCCCTCCCGTATCCTCACTACCAGTGAGGCCTTCACTCTGTGGTTGGTCCTGAACTCCAAATTTTCTCCAGCCTTTTTACAGTTTAAATTGACAGCTCCCAACTGTTCCAGCCAAGATTTGGTTATAAATGTGTAACCACGAAGAGTGGTGTAAAATAATTGTGTGAGGAATTTGATGTGACACAATTTGAGAGGTGGTTAAATAGTTTATACAAAGTGATTCATCTGCGTTTGGTTCTGGGTCTGCAGGCAGCAAGGTAGGGTGTCAGGAATCAAAGATGAATGTGTAATGAGGAAGAAAACACTGAACTAGCACTTGTAAGGATGAGCCGGAGTCCAGAAAGATAAAGTAGAACTCACTTGTCCTCTCACCGCTGGAGAATCTCCAACTTCAGTGATAGAATGACCAACAGGAAAAGTTGGTAACTGTCATCTTGGAGCTAAATATGCTTCTGGCCCAATAATTGAAAAAAGCTACAGGAGACTATCCAGCAGCACCTGGAGGAGCTGTGGCCAGGTTGCTGCCTTATACCAAAATGGTAACCTAGCAAATCCGTGGCAAACTGCATGAGCAGCAAAAGTGTCTGGTCTCACCTCTCAGCCAACCTATTTTCCTAATATTTGTAAATTTTGCAATTGTCTTACAAACTCAATCCGGGCTACAATTACCTCTTGCTTACATCACTGCAAGAGCTTTCTAATTGTTCATCTCACATTTTCTGTTGCTTTCGTTAAAGTCAACCTCTTCCAAAAAAACACATTGTGATTTTAAATCCAATTGTGTAATTTTCTAGAAAGTCACTGTTTCTCAGCCATGGCACTATTAATATTTTGGGGACATAATCCTTTTTTGTGGCGGCTGGGTCCTGTGCTTTGCCAGATATTTAGCAACATCCATATCCTCTAGCCACCAAATGCCAGTAGTCTTCTTCGCCCATATAAGACAACCAAAACTGTCTCTAGTCATAGCCAAGTGTTTACTTGGGGCAAAATCATCCCCCATCAAGAATTACTGTTCTAGGTCAAAATTATCCAATGTTTTTTTTCATTACCCTTGGGCAAACATGCAAAATTCTTAACATACCTTACAAGGCTGCATTACAAGCTGTCTACCTCTTTCTTCTGCCTCCTTCACCATATTTAGACTCTTGGGTTGACTGTAGTGTAGTCAAACTCATATTTTTTTGGTTCCCAGAACGCACCAAGAACTTTCTCTTCTCAGGGACTTTGAATATGCTATAGTTTCTAAACATCCCCCTTCTCTTCACCTTGGCAACTAACAATCATCCCTCAGATGATGGAAATGTCAGCAAATGTCATACTTTTGTTGAAGGCTTATAGAAACACAGAGATTAGAGTAGGCCTTTTTGCTAAAGCTTTTCATGCACTCTATGCCTGTGTTTTGGAATATTAATCACAACTGGACTTATTAAACTAACAAGTAACTATTTCAATGATTTTCCTACCTCATAATCTACTGACGTAAGCTCCAGAAGAGCAGAGATGGTGTGTTTCTTTTATTCCTAGAGCCTGGCCCTTTGCTGGTACCCAATATTCAATTGTTGAATAAATGAATGAAAAAAATGTATTCAATTGAGACAACACTTGCATTCAATTGAGAAAATTTCTCTAATAATTTTTATAAACAGGTGAAAGTATATATATATATAACTGTCTTCTCTCCCACTGAAGACAAAACACATTTGTCTCTAGGTCCTATACGGTGTGAATCCTCTCTAGGCCTCAACGACTTCTCTCAATGAGGTCATTCCTAGAAAGGTTCTCAATTTGGTAACTGCATCAAGTCTGACAACTATGTACCATATGGGAAATATTCTGTGGCAGGAAGACCACAGGCCAGTTGAAAAAATTATTCTAGTTTTTTTATGTTTTTTGCTAATCTGAAATTTTAATCTTCCATCTCTTCGTGTCAGTCTTCCACATTCTTACTGGAGTGTCTATAGGTGGTGTCTAATTAAATATTCTGCTAGTGATTCTATGGTGCTCTAATTTCTCCATTCATTATTCAAGTCCATAGGAACTCATCCATTTTATACTAGTCCCTAGACAGTTCGCTGTCTCCTGGCTCCTTCTGAGACATCTATGTCTTAATTTTGAAGCACCTGTTACTTCAGAACGGAAACCATGGCACATCTGTATAGATAAGTTCCCCACCTTTCTCAGTTGTACCCTACAGCCCTACTATATGGCAGTAGAAGTGCAGTTTAGTGTGAAAAACATCTGTCAGTGTTCTTCTTAACCAGTGCAGTCGAACAGCTTAGCCCAACGGTAAAAACGCTTCTGGTCCTCTAACAGCAATTCTTCTGGCACAATGCCAACAGAACAGCATGCAGCAAAGCAAGCTGGTTTCCTCAGCCTCATTTGGAGCTGCTAATGGGGTTCCCAGGGAAGAGGGCTTCTGATCCCTGATGTGTATAAGGTACATCCATTGAAATCTCTGCAGAATCATACAGAAATAAAGACTTATCGTTTTCTACTCTAGACTTATGTGTACCTAAATATGTTTGTTTTATATTTAAATAACGACGGCACATTCTTTTTTCTTCTACTAAAATACGTATAAACAAGTAAAACTTGCTCTCTGGGCTCAATAGTGGAACAGTAAAATTCCATTTTTCTTTATGTTTGGAAAAAAATCATTTTTATGATGAAAGAATGTTTATAAAGTGATTGTGCAGCATAGTAATATTCAATATATTTAATTTTACTCCTAATGAGAGTTCTCTTAAAATTTTCTTAGAGAGATGTGGATCACACCATAGGTGAATGAGGAATAACGGCACATATCATTCCCCCTCCACCTCACCTCCAACATCGTTCTTATTTTTCTGTCTCTGGTGAAGGTACCACCATTTTCTCATGTATCGACATACTTATTCAACAAATAGTTCTAAAGCACTTGATGTTATATTCCATGAATAAACAGCCTTACCTGTTAGATAGGGTCTATAATCCCCTTGAGTAGATGATGTTCCAAATCTACACTTTTTCCCTGATAGACCATCCTTTGTAGAAATTTGTGGAATCACCAAATTTGAGAAATATTGGCCACTATCTTCCAACCAACTCCTTAATATCTCCTAAAATATTTGGAAGGAAATTGAAGGCACTCCGTCTTAAAGCAGGCTATGATGAAGACAGCTTTTCAAAAGACGTCATAGGTTTGGAAGGACTTATTAAGGTGTGCATACTCTACCCCTTGGCCTCATGAAATCAGCGCACGCTGGCCTTAGTCCTATCACCAGTGCCTTCATCGAGAGCTTTCTCTGCTCTTGAAGCCACTCTCTCACCCACGCAGCAGCTTGAAATGCTGGGAATTAACGCTCCAGTTCAACCTTCAACTGACATTTGACTGGAGCTGGTGTTCAGATCTCTGACCACTTGCCCCTCAGTGGCGTAACTCCGCGGCAGATTTTCCCCAGTGATGTTCCTTTCACTCGCCCTCAATATAACTGGCTTGATAGCGCATCTACATTAGTTCCTGTTCTTGTCTCATTTTCCTACACCCCTTTTGGTATATCTTTCACCTTCCAAATTAACTACTTTTAGTAGAATCTTTGTCTCGGGACCTGCTTCTGGGGAAACCCAAACTAAGACAATGCTAATATAGTTTTTAGAATTGGAAGTCTAGAACTTGAAGACATTCAGGGCAGAAGTAGTTTGGAAAAGTTAGGAAATAATTCAATACCTTAGAGTGTGGAAGTATCTTTGCTGATACCAGTACATTTTCACTTACTCAAGGATAGACATTGCATCAGCTCTGCCATTTCAGAATATGAATTGCGATAATACTTACCTAAATCCTTCTAAATCAAGAAAGTTATAGTGTCGATCATTTGATCATAGGTCTTCTTTAGTGTAATTCCTTGTATTTTCGTCAAGGAAGGGTGATGATATTTTATCTGTCTTATAGAAATAAATGGTGGAATATAAAACATCTTTATTTTTGAATTTTCAAAGTGAAATTTTGAGCTTGGTTTCTCTGCTTGCTGTCATAAGAGGTGCTGAAATGCAATCACTGGAAAGTCCAAGACAAAGGTAGAGGTAAGACTTATTTCTGACTGGAGATTTGTGCATTATGATGTGTGGAACCTTATCTAATGCAATGAGAAAAAATAATATAAGATCTCAAGAACTGTTTTACCATGGCAAATGAAATTTGTTAGTTAAAATATCCGTATATATTTAGAAGTTTCACAAGTTTTAAGCTGTAGAACATTAGAAAGATGAGGACATAGGTTTTCAATTCCCTCCTTCTTTATTTAACAGAGAAAGAAGTTGAAGCCAAAGAATTTAAATAAATTTCCCACATGAAGACAGCATCTCCAGTCCCCAAAATATTAAAAAGAAATTGACATATCCTTAATTCTAATCCTCTAGCTGCCCAGTTTTATTCTCAGTTCCATTATTGTCAGCCATTCTCTTTTCTGACTTCCTCAATTTTCCTTCTGATCTCTCTATCCCTCTGGTATCTTTTATCTAACTCTCTATCAAGGCTCTTTTCTCCATAAAAGTCTCTAAATTCAGCTATTCACTATGCAAAGAACATTCTCTCTCTATTAATATTGCCTGAATTCATTCTCAGTCTCTCTGTCTTTCTCTTTCTCTCTGTCTTTTGCATACATACACACAGATCCTCTTTGAAAATCTGTTAAATTTAAACTCTGCCCCATTTATCATGGGGTCTCAATAAATTTTTGCGTATCATAGGTTTTTAATAGCATATATCTTCCTCAAATTCTTTGCGGCATTTCCCACTAATGTTCACAAATGATATGTTGCAACTCCGTCTCTCTTTGGTTACATCTTTCTGCAACACCTTGACCTCTTTTGTTTCATTAGTAAAAATCATAACACTTGATGCTTAAATACAATTTCAAAATCTTAGTTGCTAAATACAAGTTTCTTTATCACTTATGGAAAAATCCAACATAGATGTTGCTAGCTGAGTGAGTCTCTTTGGCAACTTTCTTCCAAGCTGTGACTCAGGGATCTAGATTTCTTCCAACTTATGATGCTGCTCTGTTCAACATATGACCTCCATGGTAACTAAATAAGAGAAAAGGGGGTAGGGAATGTAAGTAAGATGTTCAAACTTCTCATCACAGAAGTGTCATGTACCAGTTTTGCTTGAATTTTATTGGCCAGAAGTACTTGCACCCATTCTGCATCACCTCTCCCTAGAATCAACTCTACAGTGTGATGTGGACCAAAAATCTTTGAGGTCAGCTAGATGTCTCTGCATAAATCTGTTTTAATTTTTGTTTGTTTAGATTTTTTGTTTTGTTTTATTTAGTTTGGTTTGGTACACTTACTTATCAGTTAAAACCCTTAGTTTAAGGTACAATTGGTTTTGTTTCTTCTTTCGGGAAAAGGTGAGGGATGATCTTTGGCAAGAATGATGGCATAGAATTAAGAAGCAGAATTTAAATTTATTTTGTATGATTGTTGAGGAATTGTGTGTTCTTGATACGTTAAATGGATTTCTTTTTTACCTCTTGGTCTTTAGTATCTGAATCAGCAGCTATAGAACAGTGTTTCAGCCCAATAAATTCATTTAGAGAATGAGACTCAGGGATGTCAAATTGTCCAACACCACTGCAGGCAAACACAGCGTGTGTCCTTGCACATCGTTCGGGGATCATCTTACTCCTGATTTGGCAGATGTTTCATCCTGCCTTCTGCTCCCTTCTGAGATGCCACAAATACAATGCAAACTTGTGTACACATCCAAACTTATCTCAACTCTAAAGATTATTTGCATTAATGCTATGATTATGCCAAGTCTTTGATTTTAGGTGGGAAACATTTTCAGTTTTGGATAATATTATAACTGCTCAGATGTTCTTTATCTTGTACAAAAAAAAAATAGTTTTGGCCTATAATATTTATTTCCAAGGAGATGGTGGGTACATCAGGAAGGGATTGGAGGAAAACTTTAGATGAAACAAAACATAGAGTTTGACAAAAGACAGCAGGCACCTTGTGCTACGTTAGCATAATGGTGTCCCTTGTCAGACCAACCAGAACATTATAATGAGCACGAGCAGAGTCAGTGGTCATTAAGGTTTTGACTTGGCAGCAAAGTTTGCTCATGTCCACAGAAGAGCTGATGAATTCTATGAGAATAACTGGCATACATTCTAAAAAGAAATATTTAAATGACATTTTAGAGCTTCAGAGACCACCTCTCCTCCAATATGGCATTGTTTTGTTGAATGACTAATCTCATGTAGACAGTGACCCAAGTTCAGAGTGGAAATGGATCCATAAAGAATGTCGACTCCTAGCTACCCTCTAATCTATTAGCATAAACACCTCAATGGCACCTAATCACTAATGTAGGATTTAACTCTGCCCACTAACTCATATAAGATTCACTGTGGATTATAATGTGCCACAACATGAGGAAAAGGCATTGAGGATAATCAAAATAGGAACAGAGAACAGAGCCTAGAGCACACTCAGAAAAAATGAAGGTGAGAAATATTCACTTATAGAAAAAACACTTTTCTCTTTGATTTAAATCCTTTTTACAAGAACAGGGTGAAAAAGGCCCAGCACTGATACAACTGCCTTTCTGTGCTAGTTGTTGAAATACAAAGTATGGCTGGGAATCAGACATGCTTCTAGTGTCCCTTAAATACATATTTACATCTGTAACATCATTTTAAAAGATCCTTTACAACATGAAAACCTCAACAGCATCTTCCCTCATTAAGTATTTTTGTTTATTAGTTTTGCCTTTATAGTTCACTAAAAATATTAGCTAGCTACTTTCTCAAGTGCTCCAATTCTAGCATACCTTAAAAAAAATTGATTTTGAATTTAAATTATACTTAACCAAGAGAAAGTTATTTGATTTGTAGAACCCTGCAATAGAAAATCCCTTGAGGCCACTCCCATGATGGAAAAGAAGGATGGAAAGTTGCATGTATAAGTGTTCCTTACATATTTTGTATATTAAATATTTATTGGATATATGGCTTGAAAATATTTTTCCAATCCATAGGTTGCCTTTTGTTGATTTTTTCCTTGCTGTGCAGAAATTTTTTAGTTTGATGTAGTCCCATTTGTTTATTTTTGCTCTTGTTGCCTTTGTTTTTGGTGTCATATCCAAAAAATCATTGTCAAGACCAATGTCAAGGAGATTTTCCCTATGTTTTCTTCTACAAGTTTTAATATCCGAAATATATAAGGAATTCTTACAACTTAATGGCAAAAGACCCCCACAAATAATCTGATTAAAAAATGAGGGTGCCGGCCAAGTGGCGTAGTGGTTAAGTTCACACACTCTGCTTCAGCAGCCTGGGGTTCGCAGGTTCGGATCCCAGGCACGGACCTATGTTATCAAGCCATGCTGTGGCAGGCGTCCCACATATAAAGTAGAGGAAGATGGGCACGGGTGTCAGCAAAAATAGAAGGATTGGCAACAGATGTTAGCTCAGGGCTAATCCTCCTCACAAAAAAAAAAAAAAAAAAAAGAAAATGGGCAAAGAACCTGAATAGACATTTTTCCAAAGAAGACATACAAATGGTCAACAGGTATATGAAAAAATGGTCATCATTCACTAGCTAGCAGGGAAATGCAAATCAAAACCACAATGAGATATCATCTCACATCTGTTAAGATGTCTATTTTCAAAAAGACAAGAAATAACAAATGTTGGTGAGGATGTGGAAAAAAGGAAACTTTTGTATACCGCTTGTGGGAACATAAATTGGTACAGACTGTACGGAAAACAGTATGGAGGTTCCTCAAAAAATTAAAAATAAAGCTACCATATGATCCAGCAATCCTACTTCTTGGTATTTATCCAAAGGAAATGAAATCACTATCTCAAAGCATTATCTCAGCTCCCATATTCATTGCAGCATTATTTACAATAGTCAAAATATAAAAATAACCTAAGTGTCTATCATCAGATTAATGGATAAAGAAAATGTGATATACATATATAATATATCTATATATGTAATATAACTTAGTCTTCAAACTGAGGGAAATCCTGCCATTTGTGAAAACATAGATGAACCTGCAGGGCACTATGCTGAGTGAAATAAGCCAGATAAAGACAGACAAATACTGCATAGTAGTATGATATTATATGTGGAATCTAAAAAAATAAAAAATCAAACTCATAGAAACAGAGAGTAAAATTGTGGTTGCCAGGGGCTGAGGTGTGGGGCAAATGGGAAGAGGTTGGTCAAAGCATATAAACTTTTAGTTATAAGATGAATAAGTCTGAAGATCTAATGTACAGCAAGGTGACTATAGGTATAATATTGTATTGTATAATTGAAGTTTGCTAAGAGGTTAGATATTAAGCATTCTCACCAAAAAATAAAAATTGAAAAAAAAAAAGTAAAGAAAATTGCGTGTGTTTGGTTCCTGGGCTGTGGGTCCAGCTAGGGGTGCCCTGAAAACTGTCTGAGTAGATGGTTCTTCTCTCCCAAGATCCATGGTAACTGTATAGACATTCAACATAGAAAAAGGATGAATGCTCCAGAGGGCAGGAGGTGTGAGGGATCCAGTTCAGATCCCAAAGTCATTGTGATCTATAGGGCTGAAGTTGGCCACACTAAGAATGTCCAGGGATCACAGTTCAACATCGTAAACGTCAACTCTCTACCAAGTCTCAGTTCTACAATTGCAATTTCTTTTTGGAAAACCCCACTTGAATGCAAATCATATCTCAGCTAAATGACAACCAAAATAATAATCTTTCCTTCAAAATAGTCCTATTCTCCAAAATTCCCTTAATATACAAATACAGTTCCAACTATTGTAAGTTTGATACTCATGGTCTGTCACATTCTCTTATTCATCTTTCTTTTTGTATTTTATTTCCAAGGACTCTGCATTTTTCCATGAAAACATCTATCACACATGTCCCTTGATTTACTTTCTCATCCTCACTACTTGGATTATACATTTAAAGCACCCTGATAGAATAATTCCATATTCCGAACTTCGTATTCCCAATTACAGATATATCTTCAATGTGAATTCCCACATACACACAGTTCCAGTCATATCCTGCTCAACTCAGAAAAATGTCATGATTCCATTTCCATACTGATCTTACATATAGGGCTCCAACTTCAGCATTCAATATCTTCTTTTTCAAGTCTATCTTTCCAACACCACAGACAAACTGGATTGCTCATAGTTCTTTAACATTCCATGTATTTATTCCTTAACTTATATTCTTAATAATATTTCCATCTTCCAAACCCTTCCATTAGTTAAGGCAAACACTACCACCAAGCTTGCCTCATGGTCTTCCTGGCAAGTACCCTTCCCTTCCACATTCATTAGGGTAATAATTTCTTCCATTAAATTTTACTAAATAACCTGGAAACTTTTGACCAAATTTGTTTTAGTCTTTTCTTCATCTTTATAATTGTAAAAATAATACATACCTAAACTATAAATGTACAATGTAAAAGAGGAAAAGGTTGGTGCCTGTGAAGACAAGGATTAGGCCAACAAGTGTTGTGTCCTTTCTCTACTCAACTTCAGATTTCAGGAATCACAGATAAATATAGATTTAAAATGAGTTGTTTTACAAGATACTTGGTGATGGAAAAAATTCTCAATCTAGTAAGTTTTAGAAAGACTGCCTTCTATTGTCTTTATGGAGATTCCTAATGTAGCATATCAATAAACTAAGAAGTCATACAATAAGGAAACCTTTATAACTTTGTATAACCCAGAATGCCAGAATGTGTTAAATGCATTTGATAATATAGTCCTGTTCCATGAAACATCTATGAACATTTAGTGGACTTAGTATTTCTTAGTGCGTAAATTAGGACTAGCTTGTATAGAACAATGAAAACATCTCTCTTCACAGCTAAGTGACTTTGTTAAGACAATGTTTTGTGTTTTATAAGATTCAGAGTCTTGATTAATAAATCATATACATCACATTTTTCAAGTCAATTTTACCACATCATCCTACTTAAAACTTCAGTTCAAGACATGCTCATTTGCTCAACAGTGTTGATGATGCCCATCTACTGGATGCTTTTTTGTGATGCACATTATGATTCTTTCTCAGAATGCATTTTCTCTGCTGTCTCTGTCTAGGGTTGTCTGCTCCTCACTTCTTCAGTGAACTTTTACTCAGTTAAAACAAGTCCCTCCACTGGGAGCCCTCTTATGTGCTAATACCTGCTAGTAGGAGTATAAATTGGTACACCTGTTTTGTAAAACTTTTTGGCAATATCTACTAAAGTTAATTATACATATATCTCATGACATGCCAATACTACTATTGGATATGCTCCCAAGAGAAATGAGTGGCTATGTCACCAAAAGACAAATAAAAGTATGTTTATAGAAACTTCATCCATAACAATCCCAAATGGGAAACAATTTAATTTTCCATCAATAAAATAGATAACTAAATGATGGAGAATTTCAAAACAATGAAGAGGAATGAACTATTGCCTCATGAACATGATGACTTACAGACATGATGATGTAAAAAAAGACATGACAAAGGATTGTATACCATATGATGGCATTTATGTGAATTTTACAAACAGACAAAAAGCAGTCCATGGTGAAAAAGAACAAACAGTGGTTGTCTTTGGAGGGTATTGAATGAAGAGGTCACAAAAGAGGCTTTGGAGATGTTGAAAATGTTTTATATCATCATCTAGTTTGTGGTTGCACAAGTATATTGATTTGTATTTTAAAAAATCAAGAAATTAAGTTGTGTAATTAAGCTTAGTGCACATCACTGTGTGTAAGTTATACTTCAACCAAAAAAATTAAAAACATCAAAATCTACTTGTTCCATAATTCATGATACAAATACTTATTAAGCCTGTTCTATAAGGCTAGCACTGTGCTAAGTACCATGGTCAAAATACTAAACAATTCCTCCTTTCCAAAAGCTTAGAGACCACAAAGGAAAAAAATGTATTGATTACTTCCTATGTGCCAAGGACTGGGTAAGAACAGACAGACATTTCCTCACCAGTCTTTAACTGTGAGGAAGGTATCATTAGTCACCTTCTTAAGGGAGGAAATTGATAGTTACTGATGTCAAGTAACTTCGCCAAAGTATTAGCTACGATACAAATTCAGATTTTTCTTACTCCAAAAAGCCTGCATTTTTAATCATCATGCTCAGCTGTTTCCCACAGATTTTCTTCACATTTATTATTATAATTAGTAACTTTACATTGGTTCCTTTACCACCACAAAAAGGCAGAAGTTCTGTCCATGCCATCTTTCTATTCTCATTGCCTTGCACAGTGTTCAACACAGAGCAGTGCGATCTGATGAACGGTTGAATAGATACGACCTCATAAAGCATTTCACAAATAAATGTTATGTGTTTTTTTAAATTTTCATAGTATTATTGCTTCTTTTATTTCGCCTATTTCCCTGCAAAATCTTTTATAGTAAGAATTCTACTTTAATATGTTTTGTCTACCACGTAGTGCTGAAAAATACGAAAACAAATTAATTGAAAGTAATTATACATATATGAAGAATTATTTCAGAGCAACATGTATTAAGCAAATACTTTCAAAAACTGTAATATTTTGAGGAAGTACTGAATATCTCTTTTGCTTATACAAATTTATCAGATTTTTTTAAATCGTTATAAGTTTTTAAATAATCATATACCTAGAGCTCTCATATCTAAATAATTTCTCTTTGGAATTGATGATGGCAGCTGGAATCAAGCCGTCAATGAGAAATTAATGCAAATTGCTCAGAGGGCAGGAAAACTATACTTTACATAGAAAATATACTTTTCTCCTGACTGAAGAACAAGTTACTATTACTGCATTAAGGCATGATCCCCTTGACAGTGAAAAAAAAAGATTCTTGGAGTAAAACAAACACCATAAAAAGGGGGACTATGTACCTAACACAAAAAGTGTGTCTTGGATCATAAACACTTATCACCATGATCTTTTGGTATATGCGTTAGCATCAATAATGAGTAGTTTTCTCTTGAAGTTTATTTTCAATTTGAGCATTTCTTAATGAAACACCAAGAAGATCATTTTCCCAGTAGAATTTGTCTATTTTTTATCATTTTGTTATAGAATATGTTGTGTACGATAAGCTATACATATTTAAAGTGCACAGTTAGATGAGGTTTGACATGTGAACACACCCATGGAGCCAAAATCACAATTAAGATACAATTCTATCCCACTCAATTCCTCATCCTCTTTCATCCTGTCTCTCTGCAACCACTGATTGGTTTTCTGTGATTGTAGATTAGTTTGCATGTTTTAGACATTTATATAAATGCAATTAAATACTATATATATATTTTTGGCCAGATGTTTCACTCATTATAATGATTTAATACTTGTCCATGTTGTGATTCATTGCTCGTATTGTTGAGTAAGGTTACCATTTATGGATATCCAATAATTTGTTTATCCACTCACTTATTAATGGAATTTTATTTTCAGTTTTTAATTATTACAAATAAAATTGCCATGAACATTCATGTACAGGTTTTTGTGTGGAGATATAATTTTATTTCTCTTGTGTAAAAATCTAGTAGTGAATGGTTGATTAGGAAGTTGTGTAAGCTTAGCTTTTTAAAAAACTGTCAAACTGTCTTCCAAAGTGATTTATTCATTTTATGCCATCATATCAGATCTAGAACAGGCCTTTATCATTTAACTCTTTTATTATAAATATCTTGAAGATAAACTTTTAATATTTACTTTTATTAAGTTGTATAAAATTATTATATTTTTATTGTGTAAAATTTCAAGGGTTCTGAAAAACAAAAAGATAAAAATTCATGATATCCCTCACAAAATACCAGCTGCTAAAATTATATATTATTTCAGTGTTTACTAGGCATTTATGAATTTAAGAAGATTAAATTTATATTTTATCTATTTATTTACATTTTTAAGTTAATAACATTTTCAGAGCATTTGCCCTGTGTGATGCACTGTTTTTGAACTTAAGGATATAAAGAGAACCAGATTACCTAGTTCTTACTCATGGAACAAACTTTGGTGAGAGGAGGAAGTTTAGATAGTATATCAATATATATTAAAGCCAAATACATAAGCAATATTAGTGTAGGTGCTAAGGAGGAAACAAGAAATAAGCGTGTGCTGGAGAGTGAGAAAAGGGGGAAGATGTGGAAAGGCTCTTAGGAATGTGGCTAGGAAGGGCTCCTCAGATACCTCCTTTGAGATGAGCCGGGGATGAGAAAGAGCCTGTCAGGGGAATAGCCTGGGAAGAGTCTTCCTGATGCAGGCCATGGCTGATCTGATGAGTGCGGAGAGGAGCAGTCTTAAGGAGCTGTGGCATATTGAACAAGGGACAACACTAAGGGGAGAGTCGGGAGAGGTGGATCGTGCACAGACGTTTACAGTCATGAAGGTCATGGGAAATCGTTTTGGTTTTATAAGCTTATTTGTTTTAAAATAGAGGGGTCACATGATCTGATTTATGATTGTAAAACCACTTTTCGGTTGCTAAATTGATAGTGAGGGCAAAATTACAATCAGGAATAACAGTTTGGAGGCTATTGTAGCAGTACAAGTGAAAGTTGGGATTGCTTAGAGAAATCTGGAGACAGAGGAAGCGGGAAATTTAGATATGCAGCTACTCATTGTTGGAGTGGATGTGAATTGCAGGAGGGTGTTATTGAGGGAAAAGGTTCGATCAAGAATGACTCAGACTCTTTGGCGTCAGTCTGACTTGAGAGCCCTTGAGAGCAAGGATAGGAGAGGAACAGGTTTGGGGAGGAGGAAAGAGAGTTCTAATTTGAATATATCTAATTTGAATATATCATGTTTAAGATTCTTTTTGATATTCAGAGTAAATTTTTTTTAAGTTGGATGATGAATATAAGAAACTCAAGATCAGAAGAGAGATCAAGACTAAAGATGCCAAATTAACATTCATCAGCAAATACATATTTAAAGCCATTGGATTCAATGAAATCACCCAAGAACGGAGAAGAAATACACACATTAGAAAAGTTAGTTCTGCTCTCAGGCACTCCAATATTACTGAGGTTTGTTACAGAAGGAGAAAACAGCAAATGAGAATGTGACAGAAAGGCAGTTAAGATAGTATATAACCAAGTACAACGTTGTGTAAGGATGTACTTGGTGATCTGACAAGAAACAATTTTAGCAGAATAGTAGAATCAGAAGATGGGCAGGAGAGATGCAAGAATAAATGGCGTGGAAGTCATCTTTTCAAGATGGTTCTTGTAAAGTACATGTATATGCTGATGGAAATGGGCCAGAGGAAAGGAGGAGTCAACACTGCAATTGAAGGAGGGGATAACTGTAGGACACGATTCCATGAGATGTAAGATCAAATGGGACCCAGGACACAGGTGAAAGGGCTTGCCTGTGGTAGAAGCAGGGTCACACTCCCATTGTAATAGAAGCCAAGGAAGATTATATAACTTATAATTTATTTATGTTTTTAATTTTATAACTAACAGCATGCCATGGAAATTTTCCCGTGCACTTCCACACTGAACAGCATCATTTGTAAACTCTGGTCTTATTTTTCATTGATTTTCCAAGATCCAGAGGAAAACCAATTTGGAGAGTTCAAGAAATAAAAACTGGTGGCTATTAGTGAAAGTTATGATGTGTGAAAGTTTCTTCTTACTTCTGAAAGACTTCTTAGTGAATTACAGGGGCTTCTGGATAATGTTTTGATCATAGTTACTAATCCATATGTTAAACATTTCTTCTTAATGATGTATTAACCTTAATTGAAAAGAATATAGAGCCAACTACATTGTCTTCTAATGTGTCTAAGGTGTCTTGATATGACAAGGTTAGTGAAAGTCAAGGCTACCTTTCTTTCTGTTCCCCTGGAACCCCTTTGATTTTAGAACGCCCTCCCTGTTGCTTAGTTTTGCTGGTAGTATGACACTCAGCTGCCTGCTCCTCGAAAACCACAAAAGAATGCTATAAGTAGGACTCACTTCCACTTTAGGTCACGGATTCTCCCTGTCTTTCCCAAAACCCTAGTGCTCCCCCCACCACACACTTCTTGGATTCATAATATCTAAAAGTATACATAACAGATATGGTACATGTGACCTATTTAAAAATATATCTATGAACAACTTAATACAATTCTACGTTTTTAGTTGTTTTGCAACATATATCATTTTCTCCTATCTCTAAACTAGGAATGATTAATTTTAGACTATAAAATTTCATATTATGTACCTCAAATCTTGCTATTTCTACATAACTAAGCCAGTGAATGTACTTTAAGATTTATCATCAATGTAAAAAGGTTTTAGCCTAATAGTGCACCATATTATGTCTCCCAGTTAGTACTATTGGGAGTTGTGAGATCATCCTTTTAAAACTTCTTAAATTTAACTGGCATAATTATTAATAGGGACTCTGTAATCAAATGTATTTTCACATTTGATATGTAATTTATTACACAACTTGAGTTGGATGATAAATTATATACTTCTCAATGCTATATACTTGCATTTACATATTTCTATAAATATGTTTATATTTATATTGATAGCTATAACTATGTGATTATATAAAATAATGGGAGATAGCGTTCTAACATGTTGTTAAGAAAATAACATACTTGATAAAATCCCACTAATAGTTGAGATTGTAATAAAAAAGATGTGATATGGATATTATAGAAGTCATATTCAAAATCCCAGACTCCCTGGACAATTGGTCAAATAGTGCATGGTATTTCTTACATTCTTCTATATACATTGCAAAAGAAAATCTTCCTGCTGTTTATGGAAGCTTTCATTTGGGAACAAAATACAGTTAGGTTATGTAAAGGTTGATTTAAAACACTATATTTGGTAAATGAATATATAGCAATTATAGATGCTAAGCACGCAGTGCTCATTTTATATGCCCTGATTCACTTTGAAACTACAGAGAGATTTTAGTAATATAGTCATATTTTTAATATTGGTTATATTATTTCCTTTTTTTAACATAACTTGGAATTAAATTTATTTGATCCATATTTCTATGTCTCATATGACAGACTTGTTGAAGATATAATTTTACATTACTACACTGAACATTAACTTAAACTAGCTTTTTTTTTACCATGTCAAAACTTTTCAATCAGACTTAACTTTGAAAATAAAAGAAACTATTCAAGTGACTCGTTCACATAAATATTTTGGTTGAATTTATCTTTTTTCTAGATTTGTGAGCAATAATTTATTTCTATAGTAGTTATGTATTCCTACAAAAAAAGTGATCATCTTTATCCTTTATAATCTTTTCCTTAATGAGGTGACATCTTTGATAAATTAGACCTGGCATCTACTCTACTTTTTATTTCTTAGTAAGTTGATAAAATCACTCTTACTATAAAGAGTTTAAAGAAATTAATATATTACATGTTTTCAACATCTGGAACATAATTTTTGACATAAGTTTATAAGAATAGTATTTTATAAGGGATATAATTTTTCTAATTTTGAAATTTTGGTTACCACAGAAGACTATTAGTATAGATTTCTTACGATTGTGGAGATATTTTCCATGTCCTTCAAATTATGGTAACTAGGTCATTTCACATTCCAGCATTCCACTTACAGAGAAAGCCATCTCTATTAATTAGCATTTGGTGGCTAATTAATAACATATATATTAGCATATATATCAATACACACACGTGCGTGCTCGAGCAACACTGTGATTGAGAGCGTCGGCTTCAAATTCAGACAGAACTTGCTTTTACCATCTTGCATTTATTTCCATCATTGAGGTGAAGATAGTATCTACCATGGGAGGAGATAGTTCAAGACAATGTTTATAAAGCCTCTACAATAATTCTCAGTCCACAGACAGAACCAAGCACATGGTTTCTTTCTTTGTTTCCTTCCTTCCTTCTTTCCTTCCTTTGTTCCTTCCTCTTTCTTTTAGAAAGTGAAAGTATTTACGTAGATTAAACACCTCTATCCAGATTTGTTTGCATCACTTTGAAAACTGGGATAAAATATAACGCCTATCAAGTCTTCTCCAAAGTTTATTTCTATTCTTTTGATTTGGGTAGGCATCAATACTTACTTCTACATGTGTAATGTTCTCCCCTGTCTTCACTCTAGGCAAATTCCTATTATTTGTCTTTATGACTCAACTAAAATATTACTACAATATAAATCCGGTCTCCCTAACTCCTCCCACCTTCTGCCCCAGGCAGAATTGTTTCCTTCTGTGGCTTCCGTGGCACTTTGTTCAAAGCACTGTAGACTGGCAATTACTTGCTCACAGATCTGTCTCTTCCAATAGACCAAATTCTTCTAAAGTGGGGAGCATATGCTATTTCTTCTGATTATTCCCAGGTCTCTGTCAATGTTTATTGACTATGAATGGATACTAACTTGTTTGCAAACGTAAATGGAAGGGGCATGGCAATTTTCAAACTTAATTATAGCCAATTTTCACTATAAGGATAAGCAGATTTAGCAAAATTCACAAAATTAATTGTACTGTTTTCTAGAATATTATTAGTAGCCACATAAAAACCTTGAAAATACTCCTGACAAAATGCCAAAATAGCAAAATTTATTATGTGGTTTATGGTATGATATGCAAAGCCATATTAGTAAATATGAATACAAGTGCCTGTCTCATTTCATCATTTCAAACCAACTATCACTTTGCATTTCCAATCTGCATTCATCAAGTAATGCAATAATGATAAGCGCTTGGAATTTGAACATGAGTACTAATCAGTAGATCTTTCTCAAAGAAGCAAGATCATTTTAATTTGCTATATTTCAACATGTTCAATAAAAACAGGACAATGTCTAATAATGAAACAAATTACTATGCATAATTATCAGTTGCCACAATTCTTTGTCAGAAGTCATATTTCTAAAATCATCATAATGTAATAATATTAAAAAGAACATTCAAATTTACTAGTCATCTTTTTTTTGTCAGTTTGTCAATGTTTTGCAAAGCTGCTAAATTGGATATTTTATATGTTGATTCAGAAGTATATATTACATGCAGATGTATAGTAGCATTTAGACAAACTGTTCATACCCATATATTATGCATGCAAATCAAAAATGGTATACATTTTACTGTATAATATATCCGAGCAACCTTTTCCCCCTAAAAATTTCCACAATTCTTTTTCATGGAACTGTAGTTACTTTAGAGGAACTGCAACTAATACTGATGATGTATGTTTGAAAACTCCAGGATCATGGGTAGATTGAGACACCAGCCTGAAAAAGGAGTATAATTCACAAGAACCAACAGCAAAAAAAATAAAGTTAAACTATTGTCTAAAGATGCCCTTATTCTATAAATCCTGGATTTCCAAAACAATTTATGGAAATTTGGAAATTACCAAAAAGAAACTCAAATATCTTGATATACAGACAAACTCTCTCTGAGCCACCTGCAACAACTGGACACTGCTAACATATTCAAGCATCTTCCTATATTAAGAAAAAGAATGGGACAAGCAAATAAGCAGAGAAACAAAACTCACTAAATTCAAACACAGCAAACAAAATCTTGAACCATTAGTCCTAAAATCCTCCTCCCTCTGCCATCTCTCTCCATCCCTTCACACAAGTAAGCTTCTTGAAAGATTGGTCTACGTTAAGTATCCTCACTGCCTTATCCAGTTCACTCTTCAATCTGCCACAATGTGTCTTTGACCATTGAGACTCCACTGGAGTCACTTTCATTAGCGACCTCCTAATATCCTTATCCATGGACTCTTTTATCATCACTTCCCTTAGTGAATCTTTCTGAAGGACCAGCTTTGGTAATTCCTTTCCTTCAAGCAGCCCTGGCTTCTGTGTCACTTCCTAGGCCTCTTTTTTCAGTTTGAATGCTTATCTTCTGCTTGCTCCTTAGATTGGAAAATCAGAAGAACTCACTCAATGATTGGATCAGGAAGTAAATTTTTCTGGTATCAGAACTGTAAGGTCTGACAAATTTGGAAACTGTAATAATTAGGAGCCAAATATAATGACATAATGAAGAAAATTTTCAGCAGGAGAAAAGGTAAGATTTTATAATGAAAGACATGATTTTGACATTTTCCTTAAATCATCTTTTTAGGAAAGGAATTTAGAGGAAATATCTTGAAGGAATGGTTACATTCTATTTGCAGAGTCAGAATAGAAGATTAGCAATTACATGCAAGTGTGAGTAAATTCTTGGACAAAATTTTGCATTTTATGCTATGGGACAATGGGACATGACGTTGATTTCCCCTAGAGTTTATGCTGACAGTCTTTTTTTTCATTCTAAGCACTTTTTCCAGTGTAAATTTAGGAATATCCATAGCTTCAACAGAGAAAATTTGTTAACGAATAGTAAAAATGTATTATCAGCCCAGACCTCGGCTCCAGAGCCAAACATCCGGTTGTCCATTGCCCTGTCTCTTTTGATATCACAAGGCTGTTTAAACTTATTGTCCTTGACAGAACACAACAAATATGATTGTGTCATTCTCCTATATAAATTTCTTCAAAACTGTGTACTTAAAACTGCAGAATAAGTACAAACTCAATTAGAATAACATATAAGTAACTTTAATGTCCAATTTCTGCCTAAATGTCTAGTCTCAGATCCTGACACTCAAATATAAGCTAGTGTACATTCTGATTGTACCAACTCTCACTCTTTTCTGATTTTTTTTCTTTATTTTGTTTCTCTCCTGGCACCTTCATTTCTCATTGATGTAGCGCTGACGCTTCTTTCAAGTTTCAGGTTTTTTCCATCTTAGTTTCAGCCTCTCTATCATTTAGCTTTTCTCCAGTTAGGTTTTCTCTAGAAAATATCCCCTTCCCCTTCAACTAGATGGGATTCAGGTGGTGTGCCATGCTCTCCTAGTCTACAATTACTTAATTCATGGAGCATCTGCTCACTGTTTTTATAATTGCGCATTTACTGATGAGAATTTGAAAATAGTCTGGAAACCCCTTGAAGGAGGAAACTGAATTTGTTGTATTTTCCTCATGTCTTGCATGATAGCCAAAATATTGTAGATGAATATATTTCCATGGATTCTCTAAAATAAAGACAGATATGTTATCAAAATAGGTTTTCAAAGTGAAAATAAAGTAGAAGACTGGTTGATGGCAAACTTAGAAGTTAAGATGTGACAAAATCCAATATGGATTGAAAAGAAGAAACATGGAAAGAGGAGAGACGTGACCAGTGGCACTGAGCAGGGGCGGCGGCGTCTTGAGATGGGAAGAGTAGAATCCGCAGTGACCAGAGCAGTGAAGTAAAGCAGTAAAGCAGAGGGACCGACAGCAGCCGTTCTGAGGGCAGAGCAGAAACGCCTCAAAGGCACAATTTCATTCATATTAGTGTAGATGTGAGGACGTGGACTAACTATCCCCTCCTTTCTTCCAGTACTTTCTAACATAAGCATGAGTGAAGGTTCCATAATCAAAACTTTTGACTTACTGGTGGACTACTGTATTTTAGACAAAAACCAGAACCCATTGATTACTGAAGGAAAGGAAAAGTACACTCCAATAAAGCCCATTCAAAATCATTAAATTTATAAGATTAAAATATATGTAATAAAAAACTGTCTAGGAAGATGTATCACCTGAGATTTCTGAGCTCGATGAGAATAAGACAGAAGTTCACTTTACATGGAATGGCATTGTGTAGTTACTACAGAGTTGTTAAAATGTGAAGTCCAAAGTATTTATTTGGTAACATAAGATGATGTCTATATGTAGGTCTTGATGAAATCATCTTTTAATAAAATATATAAAGGGCAAATGCACAATGGCATAAAGTTCTTTATGGAGAAGTCACTATATTTCATGTGCGTAAGGGTGTATACATAAATTTTATGGTTTAAGATTTCGCTGTTACTTTATAGGGAAATATTGCAAGACTGTCAGTATTATGTATTTATTTCCCTATAAACACTTCCACTGTACTTTGAGAGTGAAAGTGTAAGGTTCAAAGCCTCATGATCCATGCTTTTAGGTTTCTCATAGATGTAGTTGATTAAATCAAAAACCATGATACATAACTCTGTAACTCCCCAGGCTCAAGGAAGAAGGGGCCATCCAGGGTGTTAGGTATTTGGGGGCCTCTGGCAATTGGGTATGTGTGTATTGTAACCCAGGAGTGCTAGAGCCTGACGATGGAAGGGATGGGGCTTAGTAAACTGCCCGTGAAGGGAAATTGAGAGATTTTACCCATAACACCAAAACTAAGTCAAGCTAGCACATGTGAAGTTTATATCACATTGGGATGTTAGGAATCAGTGCAAGATGTTGCTCTGGCTTCTGTTTTCTGTGTCTCTAATTCAGGAGTATCATGTCCTTCTGTTAATAAATGTACTAAAACTGAGGTAGGCTAACTTGTTAGCTTGCTATTAGGTTACAGTGTCAGACCCTCCACAGTTTCTAACTTAACAATGGTGTGTGTCCAGGATCTCCTTACATGGCACCTATCTATTTCTTTATTTATGTAATGTCATCTACTTATTGTTTATTGACGCATTCATTCAAGAATAATCTTTACGTTGTATTACGTGCAAGGTAGATTTTTAGACACTGATTTGTACCTGGTACTCAAGGAGCTAGAAATAAGTTAAATAATAATATATAAATATGTAAACTATAAATCACAATCAACTAAGTCCAAAAGGCAAGATACCGGTTAATTAACATTGGGTGTTCACAAGGCAATGATTTCTTTCAGTTAGAGTCAGGAAATGTTTTATGAATAAAAGAATATATGAGTTGAGTCCAGGAGAATTTATACATGCAGCGAACAGAGGCAAGGAGGGCTTTTTAAGCTAAGGGACTAGATGCAGGCAGGATGCAAAGTCGTGAGGTACACGACTGTGGAGCATCCTATAGTAAGATCTGACTCACATGTACAGAGTAGTGAGAGAGAGGAGAGAGCTGTTCAACGTGAGCAGAAGACAGGCTGCCATTCCCAGAGTTGGATTTCTTTGAAAATGGCTAAGCATTAAAGATACTTTAGGGGAATTTTAGCAAAATCACTATATGGAGAAAATCCTAGATCATAAAAGGCCTGTAAAGATGCTTTTGCAATAGTATGGGAATAAGTTCAAAGGAATTAAAGAAAAGAAGTAGAATTAGAAGAAACTGGCAGATATGTGAGATGTAATAAGTGAAAAATGTGTAGGATATAATGCCTTATAGGACAAAGGGTTATAGCAAGTAAAGGAAGCAGTCAGAAATAATTCTAACACTGAAATATGGGGAACCTAGATGGATGCTACAAATTGGCTTACTCAACGTTCTTTCCAAATTCTTACTAGTGTGCTTTTCTCTACAACAGCTCCCAGAAAACTGTCAACTACATATCCCAGCTTCCCCTGTAGTTACAACTCTGAAAATGATTTAGGTACTACTAATCAGATTTACTCATCCACAACTTACACTCAGAACTGGGTTAAGTGAAAATAAGGTAAGTGCATCAGGTATCTATTTTGCTGATGTAGATATCGGCAGAGGCAATGTGGTTCTGTGGTTCCCGCCTTCGTGATGTTGCGGTTTCCTGCATCAGCAGTGGTAACATTCAAATTTCATCACTAAACCAAAATGGTCAAGTTTCTGACATGTTTTCATGCAACGATGAGTAGCTTTTGCAATCCTAACAGAGGCAGTGTAATTTGGGGGAGGAAGTTTGTTTTAGAGTTTTTGTCTGCAACCTATTATTTCAACTCTTCCAATTTCATTGTAAGCAAACTAATGTCAGGTAAGTTCTTTTCTACTTAAATTAGTTATTGTTTGTAATGGAATTTTAACCAATATAATGATTGAGTATTTTGATGCCAGTAATAAAAGAAGGCAAATTCTAAAAGACTTAATGTTTAAAAGAGGATAAAGATGAATTTTCAATTGCAATATATAAAGATAAAAAAAAGAGAAAAGAAAAAAGAGACCAAAACTTTCCTTTAGAAATAGAGACATAGGGGGAAATAAAGTTTTGAGAAAACTTGGTTGAAAGTAGATAATAGACAATAGGGTTAAAAATTTTTTTAAAAAGGAAAGAAAAGATCTAGGGAGAGGACAGGGGCCATAGGGCACATTTATTGTGGTTTTATCCCAAAGCAAATTTTAAATTGATGGCAGCTTAGTAAGTGTGTTATAAAATTTAGTAATAGCACAGGCTAATCAAACAGTAATATCTCTGCTTGGTAACATTTGGAACTTCATTGTTCTATAAGATTAAGTTGTTGAGACAACCAAAGCAACAACCACATGGCATGGCCTGGCTACATTAATCCTTTGAACTTGACTTTTCTTTATATTTACAGAGACAAAATGAAAAGGAATAACCATATGGAAGCAATGATTTAAAAAATGTCTCTATGGGGCTTTGGCTTGAATTATTACTATTGCTTTCCTTTATCAATCAGATTAATGATATAATTACTATGCATAAATACAATGAAAGAAGCATTATGTAGATGAAATAGCACAGGGGTTCTGACATGTAAAAATGTAAAAAATGAGTGATCATCATTCCTCTTAAAACTGTAATTACTAACTGTGTGACCTTGAATTAACCATCTAACCTCTCTAGGCCACAGACAGGTTTCTCAACTCTAAAATAGAGAGTTCGTATAATCTTAACTTTCCTACATTCTTGTGACTCTTGGAGGAACTATAGAAGGTAGTTAAGAGTTCATACTGTGAAATCATGTAGACTTGGGTTCATATTTCAATGCAAATTTATTTTTTTTGAGATCAATCATTTATCACAAAATGAACAATTTCCATTTTTAAACATGCGATCATTTTTCTTCAGACTTAACTCAAAATTAAGAAACAGAACTTTATTCAAATTTTACAAATAACCTTTATATTTCTCCTGAGATTAAGCATGAGAAAGTTCAACCTGAAGTTAGACGTTATTACCTAAACAGTTAAGCATCTGAAAATAAAGCTGAGAATGAACATGCATTTAGCAAACATAATTAAAGCATCCCAATGAAGTAGGACAATGAATAGTGATGGAAACTGAAGTTTAATTTGTTCTGTGAAATTTCTAGCAATGTGACTTTGGTAATTTATTTCAGTTCATTATGTCCCACCTCATCTATAAAAGGAGGATTACCACAGGGACCTCCTGTCACTCTCACGGTCCCACTGCTTCTGCATAGCACTTTTGAGTATTCGCTGCGTGCAAAATTATTTAACTATATTTACCCATTTATTTATTTATTTATTTATTTTTGTGAGGTAGACCAGCCCTGAGCTAACATCCGATGCCAATCCTCTTCTTTTTTGCTGAGGAAGACTGGCCTTGGGCTAACATCTGTGCCCATCTTCCTCTACTTTATACGGGGCGCTGCCACAGCATGGCTTAAAGAGTGGTGCATTGGTGAGCGCCCGGGATCCGAACCTGCGAACCCTGGGCCGCCGCAGCAGAGTGCACGCACCTAACCACTTGTGCCACCAGGCCAGCCCCTACCCATTTATTTTTTTATTGAGATATAATTGACATATAAGATTATATATAGTTTCAGGTGTACAACATAATGATTCAATATTTGTAGATATTGCAAAACGATCACCACAACAAGTTTAGCTAATATCCATCACTATTGTTTAAAAAAAAATTTTCTTTGGATGAGAACTTTTAAGATTTACCCTCTTAGCAACTTTCAGATATGCAATACAGTATTTTAACTACAGTCACCATACTGCCATTATAGCCCCATGATTTATTTATTTTATAACTGGAAGTTTTGCTCTCCTTCACCTGTTTTCCCAATTCCCCACCCCCCGCATCTGGCAACAATCAATCTGTTCTTTGTATCCATGAGCTCGGTTTTGGAGTTTTTTTTTTTTAGATTCCACATGTAAGTAAGACCATATGGTATTTGTCTTTCTCTGTCTGACTTATTTGACTTAGCATAATGCCCTCAAGTTTCATCCATGTTGTCACAAAAGGCAAGATTTACTTCTTTTTGGGGCTGCATATTATTCCATTATATACTTATACCACATTTTCGTTATCCACTTATTCATTGATGGACACAGTTTGTTTTCACATCTTGAGTATCATGAATATTACTATAATAAACATGGGAATGCAGACATCTCTTCAACCTCCCATTTTCATTTCCTTTGGATGTATACCCAGAAGTGGGATTGCTGGATCATATGGTATTTCTATTTTTAATTCTTTGAGGAACCTCCATCCTGTTTTCCATAGTGACTCCACCAATTTACATTCCTACCTATAGTGCACAAGTGTTCCCTTTCCTCCACATCCTCACCATACTCACTTATCCTTTACAACAGTCTCTGAGGTAATGATGCACTCAATAAACACGTCAATGTGTGCAATAGCACCTACACATAGGAACTGACCCTGTGTTAGCTGCTGAGTATAAAGTAGAGTCTCTGCCCTGAAGGAACTTACAGTCTAGAGTCATTGATAGAATATAAAATTATAAGTAGAGAAATAAATTTATACATTTTAGCTGTGTTAGAATCTACTACGGAAACAAAAATGGCCGAGATAAAGAATTATAGGCATAGGGAAGACACTTTAAAAAGGTGGGTCAAAGAAAGCCTGCCTAGAAAGACTTGATCTGAAAAGCGAATGATGAGAAGAAGGTAGCAAATATCAACAGTGTAGAGAAGAGATTTCTAGGTAGAGGAGAAATCGTGTTCAAGGACATGGATAAGAAGACCTAAAACTATTTAAGGAGCAAAAAGATGCTTTGACTGGAACATGGTGAATGGAAAATTTCCATTCCATTTTGACTGGAACATGGTGAGTGGGGGAAAGCCCACAGATGAAGAGAGAGCATTGTTGGAGGCACAATCTTAGCCTCAGAGGCCATGATAAGAATTTGCATTTTATTTTAAGGGCTTGGGAAAGCAGTGAAGCTTAAATTAGACTAGTGGCATCATTCAATTTACCTTTTTTTTTTTTTTTGTGAGGAAGATCAGCCCTGAGCTAACATCCATGCCAATCCTCCTCTTTTTGCTGAGGAAGACTGGCTCTGAGCTAACATCTATTGCCAATCCTCCTCCTTTTTCCCCCAAAGCCCCAGTAGATAGTTATATGTCATAGTTGCACATCCTTCTAGTTGCTGTATGTGGGACGTGGCCTCAGCATGGCCGGAGAAGCAGTACGTTGGTGGGCGCCTGGGATCCGAACCCGGGCCGCCGGTAGCGGAGCGCACGCACTTAACCGCTAAGCCACGGAGCCGGCCCCAATTTACCTTTTAAGAATTACCATGCTCACCGCCATTTTATTGACAGGAAAATGTTAATTACAAGGTTAAGATCACATTGCTGAAGTGGCTTAGTCAAGATCCAAACCTTGGTGTGTAGTTCCTCTAAGTTAATTCAACTTCAGTCTAAAATCAACATGTTCTTGAAGGTTGAAGTTTTACTGGGAAATATTTCTTAATTGTTTTTCCACTGAATACCTAGTTTATTCAAAAATGTAGACAAAAGTAAAAATAAATGAGATGATTCTGACCTCTTTATTGAAAAGAGCGTAATTTTATTTTGACCTGAATATGCCCCACATGGCCTCTTTTTCATTTTTCTCCCTTGTATATTTTAAGTCAGAATATCAATAGTATGAGTAAAGGATGGTCATTTTGGGGAGGCAATCTAGTGGTCCAGATAAGTATGCAAAATTTTTTCCAACTCAATTTTAGTTGTAATACAAGGCTAGAGTTTAATATTATGAATTCAATGAAATAGCAGATTAATATTTACAATAGTTTATATTTCAAAGGCCTCAGTAAATACTTACTTAAAATGATATGAATTTTATTTTAAAATTAATTTTATATTAATAGTACATGAAAGAGACTGCTGCTAACGTAAAACCACCTACATATTTGGTATTTATAATAATAGGCAATTTTTAAATTTCTTATGAAAGAAGAACCATGTGAAGATATAACAATACAAAATTTTGACTAAATAGTTTCAATGTTGAAACAAAAGAAGAGTATACAAAAATTCATTTCTTGATTGGATCAAATTTTTATGAATTGTCTCATATAAAAGCATATTAAAAGTTTCCCACAATTTACTTCCAGTGGAAGGTAGATGACATATTTTAGCCCAATAAAAACAGAAGGGGGGGGTCTATGCATCATGTGACTCCACTCACTCGCTCTCTCGAGTAAAATTGTTTTTCAAGGATCACTGTACTTAATATTCATTATAGATGAAATTATTCATGGTTCTTCACTATTTTCCAAGGACTGAGTACTCTATCTTGGACCACAACACCTAACAGTTTCAATTTCCCTCATAATAGAAAGATATCAGCATTAATATTAACTTCAACACAAATGAACTTACTAATTTCAAAATAAGTGCCTAGTCTGCAAAACTGAGTGCGTAGTCACATATGTTCCTCTAGTAAAAAATACTGCTAATTTTACTTTTGTGACCTTTCCTCCCCTTGACCTTCATAGATATACGATCACCAACAGAGTCGACAATCTTTCTCTTCATAAACGTGCGATGATTTTACTTGGCTGGATGTTATTGTTGATTAACAGTCAGTAACCCAGTTACCCTTTTCTTCACATCCTTCAATGTTTAGAACCAGTGTTATTTGCTCTATATTGTGATCATCCTCTTAGCTTGTTTACCTTTGTCAAAATTTATTGTGAAACCATCTCCTAAGGCTAAGTTATATCATCACAAATTCATATAATTCACACTTGTCTTCTCCGAATGCGTTAGTGTGTGATGTGTGTATGTACATATGCACATCTATGTGCATGCTTATGTGTACATGTGTAAATGTATGTTTCTTTATGCCTGTTTTACTATGTGAACATGGATAATTTCCTCCTCAGTTTTCTGGCTCTTAAATTCTCCACATGTTCTCCCAGCACTTCATAACACAGCTCTTCACAAATCTACCATCTAAGAGATGAGCATATTGAAGGAAAGGTAGCAAATAACTAAAGCGTGAAAAGATAAGAATTAAATTTAAAACCATGCATTTTAAACATTTTAATAGGTACCGAGGACAGGTGTGGTAGAGTATGTACACAAATGAAATTGATGTAGCCCTCACACCAAATTTAACTTGCAGTCTGTGAGCAACACAATGCTACAGTCATCCCGTGGTATCCTTGGGAGATTGGCTCTAGGGCCACCCTTGGATACCAAAATCTGTGGATGCTCAAGGCCCTTATACAGAATGGTGTAGTATTTTCATATAACCTGTGCACATCCTCCCCTACGCTTGAAATCATCTCTAGATTACTTATAACACCTAATACAATGTAATACAATGTAAATGCTGTGTAAATAGTTGTTATAATGTATTGTTTAGGGAACAATTACACGGAAAAAAAAAGTCTGTACATGGTCAGTGTAGGCACAACCATCGTAGGCCTTTCAATCCTCGGTTGGTTGAATCCCTGGATGTGGAACCCGTAGATACAGAAGACCGACTGTATTCATAAAGAACAAAAGAACAAAAGAGTTAAGGATAAAATTCCCTATAAACTAAACCTTTCAAACAAAACATTGCTATTAAAGTTTCATTCTGGAAACAATTCAGTATTTGGTGAAAAAATGATTGAATAAATGATATTTAATTATGTAGGCTATGTTTGAATAATATATTGATATCTTCAAGTACTAAAATATGGGCATGCAAGTTAATGTATTCAATTCAGACTGCTAGTTACCAATTTCTTTTTTTTTTTTTAGTGGGTAGAAGGTCAAATAAGGGAGTAAATAATTACCTAAATAATTAAAGTTCAGTTATAACATAATTTCAAGACATTATATTAGGACTCTGGAGGTGTCATTATTACCCTTCTATTAATTAAAATGAATCCAGACTAATATGGTTAATTATTTACTAGACTTGATTTTTAATTTTTGAAGAGATGATAGTTGCAGCATCAACTCAGTATCCATACTAAATATCCATTGTATTTAAAATGTAATTAATCCATTTTGTTAATTTTTTCACCTCCTTTCGTGCTGTTTCTCTATTTGTTCACATGTTGTTTTACATATAATATAATATGTGATATTTATATATTCCAAATTGTATCTTTATATTTGTAAACAAATAGAAATATAAAGAAATTGTGGTAATTTCGTCTGTATAAATTTTATTAACATGGTGCCACCATACCAAATTTTAATCACAAAAGATTTTAGGTGGCAGGCATACAACAAAACATATTGAATACCAGAAATTATTCACCACTTCTTTCCTTTCCAGATTATAATGTGAGTATTCTGGAAAAGTTGGCTATTGTGATACCTCTATAAAGAATCTGTTTATGTTGATTTGGAATTGACTCTTTGGAAATCAGCTGATGAGATGGTCTTAAGACATTAAATGGTTCTTTCATTTCCAAATGACTAATTAAAAGAGACCCTAAATGTTATTTTTTTTTTAACTTTCCTTCTATTTTTAAAGAATTTTAAATTTATTTTGACTTAATTGTGTCTGGTGCCAATAAGAACAGCAATCAGTTTAGCGTTGGTTTCTAGCTCCTAATTCTCAGGCAGTCACAGAGGATGTTTAGACAGTTTAAGAAAGGAAGAGAGAAGATGTATGGTTTCATAATCAGATCCATTCACTCATTCATTCAAAATATAGCTATTGCTGGCCCCTGTTCCAGATGCTGAGCTAGAGCAGCGAATGTCTTTGCATTTATTGAGCTTCTATTGTGTTGGGAGAGACAAATAAACTTCCTGAGCAGATAAATGCATGTTTAACATATAGCAGTAACCTATGCACTGAAAGAAATAAAATGAATGATAAAGGAGAGATGTAGGGAAGGAGGCCTCTCTGAGTGTTGTCATAAGGCAGATTCCTGAAGGAAATGGGGGAACGGACCATGCCCAGGTCTAGAGCACCAATAAGTGCAAGACTGAAGCAGAAACAAGCTTGGCCTTGGAAGGTCCGCAGGAAGCTGAGTGTCACAGGGGGAGAGCAGTAGAGAGATGAAGTTAGAGAAACAGGCAGGGGCCTTGGTGATGAGAGGCCACTAAGACTTAGAGAAGGGGAGCATCATAATTAGTTATCTTTTTCAAATATCACTTTGATATCTGTTTTGAAAATAACAGTAGATGACTGAAAATCAAAACCAGGGACTTCACAGGCGAGGGCTGCAGTAGCCAGGCTATGTGTGATGGTACCTTTGGACACAGCTTCTCTAAGCCTGATACACAAGCTCAGGTGCTGCAACTCCACCAGGTCCCACCTGGTACCCAGGAGGCTGAAAAGATCCACATCTCAGCACACCCACAGCCATCCCCCACCCCAGTGCCCTGCGCCAGAATTGGGAAGGTCTTGCTTTGATGAGAACGGATGTGGTGAGAGGTGATTACATTTGGGATACATTTTAAAGAAGCAACAGAAGTTACTGATGGATTGGAGATGGAAAAAGAATGAGAGAGAGAGGTTAAAGATGACTCCAGCATTTGGGGCCTGAACAACTTCTAAGAGGAGGTATGCATTTTATTGAGCTTGGGAACACTGGGAGAGAGCAAATTTGGGACGTGTAGGGGAAAACCAGAGATCTACTTTGGACAAGTAATACTAAAACTCATATTAGGCATTCAAGAGAGATTTCAAATACATAGGTAGATGTGGACCAGAGGAGATGGCTATTTGAATTTGGCAATCACCAGCATTTATATGGTATTTGAAGCTATGGGAATGGATGAGATAACCTGAGACTGATCATAGATCAGATGATTCCTAATCCTGGCTGAGTTTTGGAGTCACTTAGAATATTATAAGTGATACCAATGCCAGGTCCTACCCTAGAGTTTCCGATTTAATTGACCTGAAGATGGAGCCTGGCCATCTGTATTTTTAAACCAAAGTAGTAAATTCTAAGGTGCAGCCACTGATATAGATGGAAAAGAGAGGAAATCTGAATATTGAAACCTGAGACATTCCAACACAGAGAGACAGAGAAATGATCTAGCAAAAGAGACTATGGAACAGTTACCTGGGAAGGAAGGAAATCGCATCTAAACTGTTCACTTGGCAATGACGAAAGCGTTTCCAGGCAGGAGGGGTGAACTTTGTCTAAGACTACTTAGAAGTGGAGGCAGCAGACTGCTGAGAAGTTTCCATTCTAGTCAGAGAGACAGGGAGTGAAGAGCATGTGGCCTATGGATGCTTGTAGGCTGCTCCTGCTGTAAGGCATGAGGGCACCTTTCTCAGCCTGAGGAATCAAGAGAAGCTTCTGGGAGAAGGAGACTGCTCACTGGGAAATGAAGGAGTAGGAGTCATGATTTAGCAGTAGATTGTGGACAAGTTTCCAAGCAGACAGAATTGTCAGCAGAGATAAAGCAGAGCAATTGTGTGAGCTGCAGGCAGTTGAGTATTTCTGTAGGATAGAGTGGTTTGGGGAATGGCAAGAGATGAGGCCAAAAAGAATGACATGCGAAACCCTGAAATCCTTGGTATCTCAGTGTGCCAGGTCGAGGGGTTGGGCTTTAGCACAGGGCAATCAGGAGTTACTGAAAGTGCAAATACTTTTTAATCAAAATATCATTAAATAAATGTTAAAATATGCATATTAAAATGAAAACGTCATTAATGTTATCTTTTCAAATTTTTGTAGTTATGTGTCTAAGTATATATTGGATCATACATTCTGTAAATTTTGTTTTCTAATTATTTTGTGAACATCTCTTCACCACTGAATATCATCTGACTACTGTTTTAATTTGCACTTATTGATTAATTTTGACCTTGAGTATCTCTTCATATGTTTATTGGCCAATTGAATTTCTTTTGTGAATTAGCTGTCCACATCCCTTGTCCATTTTTCTTCTGTGTTATTTCTCTACTTTTCAGTAATTCCGGAGCGTGGTTTATACATTAACCTTTTAGTTGTCAAATAGAATTTAATATTTTCTAGTGTCTTCTCTGTCTTTTCCTTTTGGTTTTGACTTTTTACTATTATCTATATATACACATACAGATAGATGATTGATAGATGATAGATAATAGATAGATGGTAGATAGGTATGGTAGGTAAAGAGGTAGATAGATATTATCATAATACACATATGTGTTATAAGAAGGAAGAGCAAAATCTCCTTTTAGTGTCTGTGTCTGCTCAGATGCTCTCTCCAGGATTTGGCTTCAGTGCAAGAGACCTCCCTCACCTAAGATCCCCAGGGTTCAGCCCAAACTCAATGATTAGTCAAAGCAAGAAGGTAAAGTCCAGGTCCTCTGCGCTCAACGTGACACACTCCTGAAGGGCCCTCGCAGCCCAGAGGTCTCCGTGGGGTCGCCGTGAGCCCAGGGCAGTTCTCCCTGCGCACAGTCCTATCGCCCTCACTGCCCCAGGTGCTGATACTGAGCCCTCACCAGGAAACCGCCTGAGCACACATCTCCTTCCCAGAGCCAGTTTCCTCAGGAAACCCAGTCTAATACATCTTTATTTCTCAGCAGTACTTTTGTGGAGAGAAAATATATATCTTTATGTATCTTTCTCCCCTCTGAGAAATTGTATTCATAAACCTAACATTATTTTCTATAAAATTTTTTATAACTATTTAAAACTATAATGCATTATTTTCTTACTTTTTTGAGAATGCCATGTTTGCCATATAATAAACTGGAAGTTTTCTAAGTCTTGTTTCTAGACTTTTGATTCTCTCCAATTGATTTTGGTGCAAGTTCCTCATTATTATTGTTATTTATTTATAGCAGAATGTATTGTTTGATAATGCAAGTCCACATTGCAGTTGTAAGTTTGTAACACTTATTCTTAAAGATGAGCTTTCAAATAGTTTTGTTTAAAGATCCCTGCAAAAAAATGGAGGCTGGTATTAGTTATAGGTATTTCTTTGAAATTGTACATTAATTTTAGAATTGATTAATTATTTTTGAGAAATAATTTTTTGACTTCTCATGAGAGACATGTACTATTTGACCATTTATTCATGCTTTTTTTCAAGCCCCTCACGAAAATGCATGGTTTTCCTAATATGAGTTTGCTCATATCTTGTAGAGTTTGTCTCTCAGCAGTTTATTACTTCCATATAATATTAGTATAGAGGGAATCTATTTACCTGTATTTGTTCTTAACAGGCAACTTATTGAATCTTTTGTTGTTTCAAAAAGATTTTTTCAGCTGTTATTCTTGGGTTTTTTAGATAGATAATCTTAGTTTCATTAGGAATGTCAGATTTATTCAACACTCAGCAAAATGCTGAGAACAGTAGCTCAAGAAATTTGTGACTAAATGAATTAAGCAATGATAATTTTTCTCCTGTTTTCTCAAACATATAACATTTTTATTAATTTTATTTTTTTCATTACCTTAGATGCCATTTCTCTTATATTGTTATATAATATAATGCAAGGAAACATATTTTGTCCTTATTTTAGAGGTAAGGCTTCCAGTATTATATTTACAAGCATGATGGTTGTTGTGGTAAACTAATAATATTTTCTTATCATGTGAAGAAAAATATCCTTTACATCTGTTTAATAAGCTTTTTAAAAATAATCAGGAATGTATGGTATATTTTATATGTATTTTTCATTTTTACCCTTTGATGTATTAATTAGATGGCTTTACACCCTCCCCAACTTGGTAATCATTCTTCTTTACCAGGTAATAGGTTTAATTTGACAATATTTTCTCTGGAATTTTTGCTTCTGTAATTCACAAATGAGATTTCTGTTTTCTGAGGTGTTATTTCTTAGATTTTGGTAAGTCAACTTCATAAAATGAATTGACACGTTCATTGAAAGGTGATGAGAGACGTTATAGAAAGATTATTATGGCTGCAACTCCTACTGACTAGAGCTCCATGGCTGCGTGAGATGGGCCCATACATACTTTTATGAGACGGAGAAATGGAAGCCACAGCGAGCTTCCAGGTGTACTCACGGCTGTGAGATGGTGACGCTGTGCTGTCAGCTGCTCCTAAGAATAACCAACTTCTCTTTAGAATCCTATCAGTCCAACTGGTGAGTTCTTCCAAAATGTTGGTAAAACTAATTACTGTATGTTTTATAGATGAGATCACTTAGTGACTGATTTTCTTCTTGTAGAACTTAAATTTTTAGCAGCAGCATGTAAACAACAAAAATCAGAAATGAGCATGAGCGTGGATAACTTCTCCACATTTTCAGTTTTCTTTTTTGTTTAACATTGTAGCTTTTGATTATTTGAATAAATTTGATAGACCATTAATTTTTTTCATTCAAATTAATTAACATTTAGAAAGCTTTTCATACTCTTTATTGTGAATTATTATTAAAACTAAATCCTTTTGTTAGACTATATTTACAGGGAATGAATTTTTAAAATATTCTCTCTGAAAATCGTTTCTCAAAACATGTTGAAAATCCCCCATAACAAAATATTTACATCACTTTTCAACTCTTCTTAACATTAATTTTAAATGCAATAAAAAGTTACACTTTCTATATTTTTAAGCTACAGTTAGGCGTATTTTCCAATATACATTTAGTTAAAGACCAAGTCTTAAGCATTTTTAAGCTTATCTTTGGTAATTTTAGTACCTAAAATTCCAGGGGGTAGGTTAAATGGAATCTAATTTATTTGTCATATGATATACTAATTCCAACACATAACATATTGATTTGTACCTAAATATGTTGTTTGTAAAATAAAACCTTTGAGCTATATGTCATGCTTACTGGTTTGTGACAAATCAGTTAACTCAAGGAAAACAAGTTTGTATGTTATATTTGTGTGCATAATATAATGCTCAGCATGCATAGTTTATTGTTTTCATGAGAATTATATTGGCCTATGTAAATTATATTGGTTTCTGGTGAGATGAAAACAAGCTCCGTGTTAAATTGTGATGAATCCATCCCCTATAATATCTTCCTTCTTTGAAATATGCAAACGTTAAGAGTCAGTGATTGGTCGGGTGCATTTTTATTTAAGAAAGTCCGAGTGAAAAAATTGTATAATTGCCTTTAAATTTACTCTTCTCCACAAGAAATACACACTACCTATTAGGGAAGGAGGCAGTTATTCATTTGGCATATATTGATTCATCTTTCCCTGTACCTCAAGATTATACCAAGGGTGAAATTTGCTCCTGGGCACTGGAAATCATAGAAAACACTGTAAAAATGTCACATCAGATTTCTGACTTTATGCCTCGCATGTGAGGGTCCTTTATATTAATGACTTTTTCCTTATGTTAAGTAAAGAATGCATGACTCATAAAGACAACATTTCAAAGGGTAGAAATAAATGCTCCTTTCATATGAAAATTCTGTTATCCCCTGAAGAGCTAATGGAAGGAAAAAGAGTATTTCTCTCTTTCTGATTCTGTTGGATATGCACCGGGACTGTGGAATGGGGACAGTAGTGAGGGACTGATCAGAGGCATTCCTCCTCCCGCTCTGCACTCATTTCCAATAGAGCAGTGGCAGAGAAGGGGGATATTTATTTTGATTACTTTCATTTAGTTCCTTTTCTGAGGCAATACAATGCATTTAAACCAGTAGAATATATTTGAATGAACTAATAAATCACATATGTCATCTACAGAAAAGAAAACTTCTGAAATATATGAAACTGGAAGTTTCATAATGGAACACTTAATTATTTTAGAAAATTACAAATAACGTTTGTATTTCTAAAGCCCTTGCAATTTTCTTAACCAGCTTATATTTACACATATTGAGTACTTGTTTTAACTTATATTATGAAAAGAGAGATTGTAGAGCTATAACCCCTTCTGTCCCCAATCCTGGGCCAAAAGGAAACTACCTTGAAAAGAAGAGAAAATAATAACAGGAGTAATACACCCATGGATCCTATAATCACTGATCTAGGAAATATTTATTGTGGATCTGCTCTATAACAGATGCTATGCTCAATCTGTGAACATAAAGGATCCAGCAAACACTAACTTGAAATTTAACATGGGTAGGCACAGTCCTAAGCACATTCTCTATGATTATTTTACTGAATTTCACAACAACGCTTTGCCATTGGTGAAAGTATTCTAGAGAGATAGGGAAATACCACAGAGTGTTTTTTATAAGTAAGCAGAGCGACAGTCACAGACGGCTCGGATAACTTGTCCAGTGCTGTGAGCTGTAAGTGCCAGAGCCCACAATTTTAAGTACGTTATGCATGAGACAAAGAGATAGTGTGGGCAATGCCTCCAATATAAGACTACAAAGAAGGTTTTTAATATATTTTAGTTCCCTTCATTGTTTCTGACTCTATGATTATAGAATTAGAAAGTTTCTCTGCAGGTGACAATATTGTGCATATTCACTTTTTCATTTTTGTCATGTAATTATTCTTTTCCCAGGGTAAGAGTGCAGAAGTTATAGGCTTGGTTGCCATGTTTATTGAACGTTTTGAGGTATGTGTGTGTGTGTCCATAGGAGTGTGCGTGTGCATGTATGTGTGGTATATGGCACACAATGAGGGCTCAATTGATGGTGTGTGTATGTGTATATATACACATACACACACATATATCTTCAGCTGCTTCAACTAATAGATATCTCATAAAATCTAATAATGACAAAATATATTTTGGATTCTGTGTTTAAATAGAACCCTTAGTGTGCTTGGTCTTTGATAAAATCTCTGAAGAATGGCAACACATTTCCCAGGGTAATTGGTGATGGTCGGGATTTCTCCGTTCCCCCTCATCCATATTCAACTCCTATTACCTCTAAAAAAGAGTGTCTCATGTTGCAAAATTTAACTCTCCTATATACAAACAAGCACGCGCGCACACACACACACACACACACACAGTGACTTTAACATACTCAGTTTAAAAGATAAATAAGTATGGCTCTCGCGTGCTGAAAGTAAGCTCATCACCAGCTCCCCATGTCTCCATGCCTAATCATGACTACAAATAACAGGTGAGATTGGGGGCAGGCAGTGTCGTAGTGAAGCTATTAGCATCTTTCGAGTCAAATGAGCCCGGCTATCAACCCCAGTTTCTCTTAGCTAGAGTTACTTATCCTCTCTGAGTCTATATTCTCATTTTTTATGAGAATATTGAGTTGTTTTGACACTTAAATAACGTAATGTAAGTAAAATGCTAAGAAGACTGCCTGGCATACAATGAGGGCTCAATAAATGGTAGCAATTATTACTTTTATGGAGACTACAAAACAGCCTTGCTGAAGGTTTTGAAAATCATTAATAGCTACAGAGCAGTACTCATAGTTAACAACCAGGTGGCTCTGAAGATCAAATGAGTCAAAAGCATATAAAATACTTCACTTAGGATCCGGCATGTTTATCAGTCCTGTTTCTCTACCTGCCCTTTGACCTATGGCTAAGGGAGACTACAGAATATTGTGTTACTATATCCAAACGTTAAGGAGAAAATGGGCATATTTTTATTACAATCATTTCACATCTGGTATCGTAACTGATGTCACAAAATAATAGAAAAAAAAATTCCTATTCTGAGTTAACATACTGCTTGGATGCAATGAGGGTTTATTAAATGATTTTCATGGGTTATTTTAATGATATAAAAAGAGGCATGAAAGTGTTTCTTGCTCTTTTTTTTTTTTTTTTGATGAAAGAGACTTGGCTCTGAGCTAACATCCGTTGTCAATTTTCCTCTTTTTGCTAAAGAAGATTGTCCCTGAGCTTACATCTGTGCCTGTCTTCCTCTACTTTGTATATGGGACACTGCCACAGCATGGCTTGATGAGTGGTGCATAGGTCCGCCCCTGGGATCTGCATCCACGACTCCTGGGCTGCTGAAGTGGAGTGCGCGGACTTAACCACCCTGCCACTGGGCCAGCCCCTCTTACTCTTTTTAAATCAAACTTTGGTTGGCACGAAGCCACTTTTCTTTGTTGTTTATTGCATTTTCAAACATTTAGTCTACAACAGTTAAATGTAAAGCATTAGTAAGATAAGATATCCATTGATATCTCGTTCAAACAGCCCGTTAACTTGGCCCTGGAAATCCTGTCCTTTGGTGGTTTTGAGCTTAATTCTTCATCCTGCAATCCCTCCTGATTTCAAAACCTGGCAAATGGCCCGAGGGGAGTGTTGTTTCCTGAGCTTGTTGCAGGATTCCTTCCTCTACGGAAACTGTCTCCTGCGTGGTGAGGCTGCAGGGCGCTGCCTTCGGGTATCCTGGTCAGCCCCCAGTCTCCTGCAACTCCACAAACCTCAGAGGATGTCCACAGCGAAAACCAGCTGTGTGTTTGAGGCTCTTCCAGCTTCCAGTGTGTTGCACCAGCTCTGTATGGCCACCCAGAATCTGTTGATTCTCCCCCCAGTAGAATGTCTCTGGTTGAGTCAAGCCTGATCACCAGCCCATGCTTGGAAGCAGCCAAACGTTACAGGAGAGGAAATGGCCTGAGATTGTGGCTCAGAGGAATGACACTTCCCTCTACAAAAATCACTTCTGCTAGTCTCACTGTTTCCAGCTTCCTGCTGTCTTTAAAAATATGATTTTTGCAGTTTCTTATCCCCTTTCTCATTTTCGCAGAAAGAGTATTAGCCTACAGTGACCTATGACACTCTACTCCAAATTGGAAAAATTCAATCAATTTTTAAAAAATCATTATTTATATTTATAGGATTATATATCAAAAATAAACATTTACATTTATAATTGTTTTTTTGGGAATCTACTATATTAAAGGTTTGTGAGCTTAATGTTCCTTATGAAAGGTGTCAAGATTTATGATGTTGACCTTATTTAGACATTTTTTATTTATCTGTTCCTTTTAGAATAAGTGAGTCGATGATGCAATACATGAACTTACCCCTGGACTTTATTATGTGAGATGGTTGTTGCTCGTAATTAACCCTCCATTTTCACTGATACGGATTAACAGAGCCTGAAATGTAGATATAGTTAGTGGAAGAGGTAGACGGCGAGGAGTCCCTCGTTCAGAGCTGAGTGAACCTTGTTGTGTCTTTATGTTTACCTGTCATATCTTATGATGTGAAAACTGAGATATCTACTCGCAAAAGGTTTTAAAGTCAAGAGGAAAATTGAGAACATTAATTTGTATTGGGTGCTTTCAGAGACGTTCAGCCAAGTCTTACAAGGAGGGAGGGAGCCAGGGTCAAGTTCACTCGTGGTTGATCTGAACACAGAAAAAGATTTGGTCTTGATAAATGAGCACTCCTGACTCTGACCTCAACAAAGGCACGTGGCTGTCGGCTGTTTGTGGTGAAAGCACACCAGGGCCAGTGTGCACAAAATAGTAAAGGGATCTGAGGGCCTGTGGGTGGAGCTCTGCCAGCATCTGCCATGATCTTTATTATATTCAGCGTGTGTGTGTGTGTGTGCGCGCGCGCACGTGCAAGAGACTATAAGTAGTTCCTGGCCTTGATATGCAGAGAGTTTATGAAAGATATGGATCATCTCCACGTGATTGGATAGGGTATTATCAATCAGGGATAGAAAAAACACTTTAAGGACGCACCTGGGAGTGGTCTCAGTAGGTGCTCAATTATTATTTATTGAACAAACTAATGAATTAATAATAATAATTAGAGCTACTTTCTCATCCCAGTTGAGTTTAATTCTTCTGGGGGCAGGAACTCTGCATCCCTCTTGGGCATCATCTGTGGCAGTATTTTCTGCTCTGTCTCTCAAAATGCTTTGCACATATTAGGAGCTCAAGAACATGTGCTGAATCTCTTTCCCCCTTAGCTCTAGCCATGATCTTCAAATTCCTCCTGTTTTTTTGTCCCCTGATTGTGATTTGGAAAACCTGTAACCAGGGAGGTCTCCAAAGACAAAGGGGAGAATAAAATCTCAATCATTGTGAGCAAATTGGCCTCTTCTGGGCCTGTTTGCACGGAGGTTCTATTGTTTTATACACTCAGAGGAATGCAAAATGATCTCCTGGTGCCACAGGTAGAAGGGAGAAGGCTGAAAATAAACCTCTTTCATTGTCTTCATGTTTCACATAAGTTGGCTTGTTGTGTCTTGTCATAATAAACCTCATAGATGACGATTAATCAGTTTTATATGCAGCAAACTAAACATAGGCTAAAGGTGAGCAGGTAATTTTTCTACAGAAATTTGATTCCTATGGAAAATGTATCTTTGCTTTTTTAGAATCTGCAGCTAACTTCAAATAATCAATGCATGTGATGAAGAATAGTTCTGTTTTCTAAAATTATAACTTGAAGAATTGTAAATCAATCTACTAAGGAAATGAAAATGATAAATGAGCAGTGAGTAATCCAAATGATAAAAAATAGCATTATATTTTCTCAGCAGGACATTCATATAAACATGTTCAGTAAAATATTAACCCAAAATAGAAAGTTACATGAAATAATAAATTAAATTCATATATTAGACTAAGTCATTTTGTTTATTAATAACACTTTGATCTTGTATTCAATACAATACGATTACACAGTTCTATTTTTCGAGTGTAAGTCTATGATAATCTTTTAGTTAAAATTTGATGTTTCTCCCACTGTCTACTAAAATTAATCAGATCTAAAGACTATAAAGCATTCCTATCTTTCCTAAAAATGTGATTGCCATCGATTTTATTAGACAACACACTAGAATAAGATATTTAGTCATAATAAATGCACCTATAATACCATAGGCACAGAATGAATCACGTCTCATTCAAGCATCTTGCGTTTATGCAATGTCTGACTCTTGCTTATCTCTTGGTCTGGCTGCAGACTTGCACTTGTGGCTTGAAACATCCATAGTTCTGGTTTTGCTTCTCTACACTCAGTGCTAGGCAGGATCACCTTTTGGTATCCGGCTTTATCCATTTCTGGCTGTTTCTAGCAAGTTCCCTGACCAGTAGAGCCTGGTGTTTTAGAACCTTACCCTGCAGCAATAGGATTCTTTATAGGCCAGTGCATCTGCTCCTGGAGGTTTCTCCAAAGCTTGGAATGACACCTGGAACACCAATCCTATCTCATTTATTTCTTGGCAGCCTTTAGCGGCTGGTCTCTGGTGGTGCCCTATTGAACTCTCTAGGAGCAGATAAGTTGCTACAATGACCCCTCAAGGTATAATTGTGAGATGAAGCTGGGTACAGTTTCTCTGCAGAGACCCAAAGGAAGCATTCCTCTGAGGCTCCAGAAAGGGTTTTATAGCTAACCTCCGCCTCAGGCTTCTTCACTTAGAGCTGTACTAAGGTGTTTAGAGTCTCTAAGACATGAAAAGAATGGAGACCCCATATGTAATTCTAAGTTACAGAAATATGAAATGGCAAAATAAATGTTAGAAATATTAATAAAAATCTGTTACTCCTAAGAATACTTTAATACATATTATGTATTTTTAAAATTAATTTTGAGTATCCCTTACGCTGTTGCTATGAGCATGTGCTTCATCCACCTATTCTATAGTCAAGCATGGTTTTCACACTTTTCTGAATCAGTGTTTAGATCCAACGGTCTTCCTTAGGCTAACGGGGAGCTCTCACAATCCCTACAGGTGATCTTTTTGATTTCTAATGCAAAGATACCTAAGTTCAGATATCTAGGGCATTAAGTGTATCCTTCAATCACCATAGCAAAGGTGCCACCTTCGTCAGTGATCCTGAGTCAGATATGTTACTTACACTCCACTGTGACTGTGGAGAAATGGCATTCATTTATAGCAAAATTCATGAGAATATTCTGATTAAATTGTTTAGTATTCTAAGAGATTATGCTCCAATCATAGCATGTGACACGATGTCGTTTACGGTCTAGCAAATTTTCTCATTTCCTCTAGTCCCCTTGGCTCGTCTCTTTATGTGTTAGTCACACGTGGTGTTCTGCTAGTTCCCACGCACACTCCGGACATTTGGGCCACCGCACCATTATTGCTCCCGCTTCTAAGAGGATCGTCTACCTCCTGCTCACCTGCAGAACTTCTGGTAATCTCTCAAAAAGAAGAGTAACTGTACCTTTTCTCAGAGTTTATCTAATTCCCAGGAAAATCTCTTGCTCGTCCATGTTACTTTATAGTTGTCTGTATTTTAATCCTTATCACATGATATTGTAGTTATATATCCATTTCCTCTAATGGACAGCGAAGTCTAAAAGGGCCGAGATTTTTCCTTCACTAATCTACATGGCCTTAAAATATAGCACACAGCCCAGTACATTGTTAACTATCAAATATAGTTTATCCATTTTAAGCACAGTCTCAAACAATTGTCATTCAGATTTTTGAGATTATCGTTTGCATTATTGCTTTCACACACTGACACAGTAATTTAGAATAGAGTGTCTCTAAAACCAAATTGCCTGAATTTGAATCCTAACTCCAAATTTTCTGGCTATGCAATTCCTAGAAAGTTAATTACATTGCCTCTGCATTTGTTTCTCATCCTTTTTGTTTACATTTATTTTTATTAGATATAACTGACGTATCACATCATGTAAGTTTAAAATGTACAACATGTTGATTTGATACATTATATATTGCAATAGGATTACTTCCATGGCAACCCTTGCATCACATCACATAATTATCATTTCTTTTTTGTAGTGGGAACAATTAAGATCTAGTATCTTAGCAACTTTGAAGTTTATAATACAGTAACGTTGTCTATAATCACCATGCTGTGCATTAGATCTCCAGGACTTATTTATCTACTGATTGCACATTTGTAACCTTACACAGCATCTCCCCAATCCCTCCACCACCCTGACCCTGGTTAGTACCATTCTCCTCTCTGTTCTTGTGAGTTCGCTTTTTTAGATTCCACATATAAGTGATATCATACAGTATTTGTCTTTTTCTGTTTGACTTGTCTCGCTTTGCATAATGCCCTCAAGGCACATCCATGTTGTTGCAAATGGCAAGATTTTCTTCTTTCTTATGGCTGAATAATATTCCATCGTATATATATACCACATCTTCTTTATCCATTCATCCACTGACAAACGCTCAGGTTGTTTCAATATTTGGCTGTTGTGACTAATGCTGTAATACGCATGGGAATGCAGATATCTCTTTTGATACCCTGTTTTCATTTCCCAGAAGTGGGATTGCTGGATCATCTGGTAGTTCTATTTTTAATTTTTTGAGAAACCTCCATACTGTTTTTCATGGTGGCTGAAATTTGCATTCCCACCAACAGTGCACAAGGTTTCCCTTTTCTCCACATCCCCCCCAACACTTCTCTCTTGTCTTCTTGATAATAGCCATTCTAACAGGTGTGAGGTGATATCTCATTGTGGTTTTGGTTTGCATTTCCCTTACAATTGGTGATGTTGAGCAACTTTTCACAGACCTATTGTGTATTTGAATGTCTTCTTTGGAAAATTGTCTAGTTTCTCTCCCTTTTGTTTAAATGAGATTGCTTTTTTTGGGGGGTATTGAGTTGTATGAATTCTTTATATATTTTGGGATATTAGCCTCTTATCTGATATATGGTTTGCAAATATTTTCTCCTATTTCATAGGTTGTCTTCTCACTTTTTTGATTGTTTCTTTTACTGTATGGAAATATTTCAGTTTAATATATTCCCACTTATTGATTTTTGCTTTTGTTGCTTGTACTTTCAGTGTCATATCAAAAAAATCATTGCTAAGACTAGCCTCAAGGAGCTTTTTCCCTATGTTTTCTTCTTGGAATTTTACAGTATCAGATCTTATGTTTAAGTCTTTCATCCATTTTGAGTTAATTTTCATGAGTAGTATAAGATAGGAGTCTATTTCATTTGTCTGCATGTGGTCATCCGGTTTTCCAACACCATTTGTTGAAGAGACTATCCTTTCCCATTAAGTGTTCTTGGCTCCCTTGTCAAATATTAGTTGACTGTAAATGTGAGGGCTGTTTCTGGACTTTCCATTCTCTTCCATTGTTCTAAGTGTCTATTTATATGCCAGTACCATACTGTTTTAATATTACTATAGCTTTGCAGTAAAGTTTGAAATCAGGAAGTGTGATACCTCTGGATTTGTTCTTCTCTCTCATGATTGTTTTGGCTATTCTGGAGTCTTTTGTAATTCCATAGAAATTTTAGGATTGTTTTTTTCTATTTCTGTGAAAAATGCCATTGAAATTTTTATAGGAATTGCATTGGATCTATAGATGGTTTGGGGTAGTATGGACATTTTAACAATACTAATTCTTCCAATCCATGAGCATGGAGTATCTTTCCATTTGTTTGTGTCTTCTTCAATTTCTTTCAACAGTGTCTTATAGTTTTTATTGTACAGATCTTTCATCTCCTTGGTTAAATTTAGTCCTAAATATTTTATTGTTTTTGATGCTATTGTGAATGGGATTGTTTCCTTTATTTCTTTTTCAGATATTTTTTGATAGTGTATAGAAACACAACTGATTTCTATATATTGATTTTATACCCTGGTAATTTGTTGATTAATTTTTGGTTGAATCTTTAAGGTTTTCTATATATAAGATCATATCATCTGCAAATAATATAATTTTACTTCTTCCTTTCCAATTTGGATACCTTTTATTTCTCTGTCTTGCCTAACTGCTCTAGCTAGGACTTCCAATACCATATTGAAGAAGAGTGGTGAGAGTGGGCACCCTTACTTCTGATCTTAGAGGAAAAGCATTTAATTTTTCACCATTGAGTATTATATTGGCTGTGGGTTTGTTAGGGCCTTTATTATGTTGTTATGTTCCTTCATACCCACTTTGTTGAGAGTTTTTATCACGAAAGGATGTTGTATTTTGTCAAATGCTTTTTCTGCATCTGTTGATATGATCGTGTGATTTTTATCTTTCATTCTGTTAATATGCAGTATCATATTTATTGACTTATATGTTAACCCATCCTTGCATGCAAGGTATAAATCTCACTTGGTCATGGTGTATAATCCTTCTAATGTGTTGTTGAATTTAGTTTGCTAATATTTTGTTGAGAATTTTTCATCTATATTTATAAGGGAGATTGGTCTATAGTTTTATCTTTGTGTCCTTATCTGGCTTTGGTATCCGGGTAATGCTGGCTTCATAAAATGAGTTTGGAAGTGATCGCTCTTCTTCAATCTTTCAGAAGAGTTTGAGGATTCACATTTTTTCTTCTTTAAATGTTTGGTAGAATTCACCAGTGAAGTCATCAGGTCCTGGGGTTTTCTGTGGTGGAAAGTTTTTAATTACTGGTTAAATCTCCTTTTTCATTATTGGAATGCTCCTTAATGCCCTTTGATATTCTTATCTGTCTCTTTCCTGATCTCTTCCCTCCTCTCGGTCATGAAGAACCCCACTCAGTACTCTGGGTGCTGCTGGAGAGAAACAGGCTTCTCCAGCTGAGTCTTGCACCACTAGGGTAGCCAGGCACTCACTCACTGCTGTCCTTTTCCCCTGCAGGAGAGGTTGCCGCTGCCTGGTAGTTTAGCCTTATTCAATGTTTCCTTGGGGATGAGGGGTGCTGGTAAATTTCTTGCTGGTTCCACAGTGCTGTAACTTGTCTTTTTGTTGTTGTTGTTCCACTGGCATCCCAAAATCTCCCCTCCTGGACTTCTGCAATTTCTCTGTCATCTTTGTGGATCTGTCCAGGTTAGCACTCTCCAGGTTTTTTCTCACCCATGGTGAGAGGGGTTGAGGCAGATTCATTTCTCCACTGGTTCCTCAGCCTGAACCAAGGTCTATCTGCCTATTAGCAGACGCACAGGTGGGCAAGACTCCTCTCAGATCCCTTGGTGTATGATGCTGGATCCTGCAATTCTCCCAAGTCACTTTTGTTTCTGAGACAAAAAAGAGGAATGTCTTACACCACCGTGTAAGTAAAGATACTGACTTTACTACTTTATTTCTCATCTTTTAAATGTAATGAATTGACAGTATTCACTAGATAGAAATTTAATGGAGATTCGACATTTTAATTAATGTAAAACTCTCAACACAATGTTTTACAAATAGTAGACTATCGATTAACATTAATTATTTTACTAGTAATTATTTTTCTAGTTGTAGTGAGATGTTTACTCTGGTAATTTTTACTATATGATTTTAAAACAACCTGCTAAATCCACCATTTGTTTCCTATAAAGTTTGCGTGAAAAGTTTTATGATTATCAGGGGTAGAGTCATAGTCATAAATCTAGTCATAAAACCACCTATATTTTATAATTCCATATCAATATAGACCCTAGTTTCAATAGAAGAGCTAATATAAAATTAAAGTCTGGCATATAATTTTAATAATGAGTATAATATGCCTTTGTTTCAAAGATAATCTTATTCTATTAAATTTGTCAATGTTTTGTAATAAGAAGAGTATATCTTACGTTAAAATGATTGTTTCTATTTTGCATCCGTCAAGCTGTCTGTGATGGGCTCCCTGAATAGTGCAATGACTTTCCAAATTTATTTTAAATAAAAATCATAGCCTCTAGGGCTCATCTTAACTCTTTTCCCTTAGCATTCCTTACTTGCTATAATTTTATGATGACTGTTCATGGCTATAATTTTATGGCATTTATTAAAATGAAAATAGCCCTCAAGAGATAAGCCAAGTGAAATAATTTTTTAGAATTAATTTTGTTGCATTAGGAGAAACTGGAAGGAAAATTATTTCCATAATAATTTTAAGAAATAACAGGCATATGTATGATATAAACTTTAAACAGTAAAATTTGTTAAAAATAAAACTCAGATTTTCATGGCCTTTTATATGCATGTATAATTCACATTTAAAAGCATATACTTTCAAGCAAACACAAACTAAAAAAATTTTCTCCAGAAAAATTTCACAAAAACAAATACCAAAGGATAATTCTTTTCATACCGAGGGGAATAATCCCGGATGAAATCACCTTAAAACAGGAATGGAAAGGTAAATGTGTGTGTAAATTAAAGTGGATCTTGATGTATATAATATTAATAATATTGTTATGTGATATATAAAACATATGTAGACATAAAATATATGCTCAAAACTTATAAAAGATGGAGTATGATAATAGATTTAAAGTGTTGTACAGTCACTAATTTGTTAATGAAGTATAAAAGTACTAATTCATAGTAGACTCTAATAAATTTAATATGACTGTTTCAATTCATAAAATATCTAATAAGGGATTAATAAAAGAATGTACAATTAACAAGATAAAGATAGGAACACTAGAACAACTGATAAGTGGAACTAAAATAAAGCAAGACAAAAATGAAAAAGAATAACTTGGCCCCTCAAAAATAAAAATATGGAACATTACTTTCTAAACAGATCAATTATTGCATTAAATGTAAATAGACTAAATAATCCAATTATAAGCTTATGATCAACAAATTAGATTAAAAAATGAATCATATGTTATATGACAAACAGATTCTCCCACATCCCATACCTGACCTTCTAGTCTATATTCCTTTATATAATCTTCCCACCACCTCCCCCACCAAGTGTGGTGAGGACCTGTGTCTTATTTCTAACCATTAGATTATTAAAAAGTTGATAGATATCACTCCATGATTACCTTATATGCATAATATGAATCTCCATCATCCTAGAAGACTCACTCGAGACACACTTCTTGCTGGCTTGATGAGTAAGCAACGTTGGGAAAGCCAATGTGGCAAGGAGTTGTGACCAGCCTCCAGGAACTGCAGGTGGCCTGAAGGAGCTGGGGACAGCCTCCAGCCAAGAACCACGTAGTGTCTAGGGCCCTGTGACATACTGCTGCGAGGAAATGAATTCTGCCAACAGCCCAAATGAGCTTGGAAGTGGATTCTTTCCCAGTTGAACATCCAGTTTAGAATACAATTTGAACAAAAATCTTAACAACAGTCTAGTGAGTCCTAAATAGAGAAATCAGCTGAGCCATGTCAAGGTTTGTAACCCACAGAGAGTGTGAGATAATAAATATTTGTGTTGTTTTAAGCTACCAGGATTTGTTAGACATCAATAGAAAATCCTTATAAAAGAAAATTCTTGAATATAAAAATACAGAGAGATTGAAAACAAAATGTGAGGAGATACATATCAAGCAAATACCAACCCCCAAAATCATTGCACCAAGTGAAATTTAATATAAGAAGGATAAGAGTTATAAAGGAATATCTCATGAGGAAAAAGGGTCATTCTAAAGAATGATATGTCTTAATTTTCTGTACTTAATAATAGCCTCAAAATATATGCAGCAGAAACTGCATATTGGCAAATTCAATAATTGTAGAGGTTTATTCTAAAAGGTTTATCTTAGTTATAGATACAACAAACAAAAGTCAATAGAAATATTGAAGATTTGCAAAACTAATTAAAAAACTTGACATATATAGAACATTGAATGTAATAGCTGCAGTTATATATATTTTCAAGCACATATGAGTGCACCAAAATTAACAACATATTGAGAGTTAACATTATGTCTCATACAATTTCAAAGATTACAATACTACATAGTTGTATGTATGTAGTAATAAACAAAAATGAATTATAAAATTCTCAAATTCAAAATTCCCAAAATGTTTTGATATTAATCCATATATTTATAAGGAAACTATGAGTCAATGAAAAAAATCAAAATAAAATTAAAAACTTTTTTGAATGGAATGATAATAAAATATTGCATATCAAAACTTGTGGATGCAGTGAAACCCATTATAAGAATGAAATTTGTAGTCTCTAATGCATATAATACAAAAAGAAAGATGTGAAACACATTAATACAGGTGCCGTTTGAAGAAGCCAGAAAATGAAGAGCAAATTAAACCAAGTAATTGCAAAAGGAAGGAAATAATTTCTAAAAGATGGTAAATAATAAAATAGAAAACACAGATACAATTAAGAAATTTAAGAACACTAAAGATCGATTCCTTGAATATAAAAATATACGTATGTGTTTGTGTGAGTATACACTCCAAGAATGACTACTGAAGGAAAAAATGTTTGAATATGCTAATTATCAATTATAAATTAAAAAATAGGAAGGGAAGATTCTATAGGCATTAAATATATAACATTAAAGATATTACCAACAAAATGATCTTATATGAAATGGACAAATCCCTTAACTAACCAAAGTCACTAAAATCAAAATAAAAAGAAGTAAAATTTGAATATTCTCATAAATACTAAAGGGATTTATACTAAGAAGAACTTCAGCCCAAGAAAAACTCAGGCTCAGATGTTTCCCAACTTGATAACGTGTTAAGACCAAATTAGCATTACTCCAGGAAAGTTTTGTCTAATATTAGAAACACAAAACAATATAATACACTGTCTTAACAGAATGAAAGCAAATAAAAAAATCATAATACATAGAAAGAGCATCAGATAAAAGTCAACACCTGTTAATAGTTTAAAAAGGAAAACTATCTTCGAACATTTATCATTAATATGATAAAATATATTTTGTAAATAAAAAATATCTACAAGAAAAAAACTTTCACAAACATAATTCTAAATGGTAAATATTGAAAACTCTCTCCTCATGGTCAGGAATGAGACTGAGATTTCCACTACATTCGTACATTGTATGAGATATTATTTTTTATTTTATATTTCTATATAATGCATCTTAATTTTCAGAGATGTTTTCTTTACTAAACTGCCTAAATTTCTCTTTTAATAAAGAGCTTCAAGTGTTCCCATAGTGAGTTTGTTGCCCTGTTTGGCTACAGTTGGGCCACATAGTCTCTTTCCATCTCTCACACTAACTCCTTCTTTTCCATTGGAATCACCCTTGTGCAAGCAACTTTCAGGACATCACTTGTAGTGAAAATAATCTATGATTCCCAATATAGGATTCTATCCACATGTATTCTGACTTGCCACAGTAACTTAATGACTAAATTTTATAAAGTATTCCTAGCCCCTAGCAAAACTTATTACATTATTTTCTGTGTACATTGTAATAGGGATTCTCACCATTGACTTGGGTGGCTACATAAGATGAAAAAAAACAAGCCTACATTAAAAATAGCGAACACCATGAATATTTATTCACCAAATAATTCATTAACTTGACACATTTATGGTGAGTATCTACTACATGGTGAGTGATCTACGCGTGCTGGAGACATAATTGCAGACCAGTACATGTTCACCCACCATGGAGTTTACCATCTGTTATGGTCTGAATTGTGTCCCCTCCAAATTCACACATGGAAGTCCTAACCCCCCGTGCCTCAGAATGTGACTGTAATTGGAGACAGGGCCTTTAAAGAGGTGATTCAGTTAAAATAAGGCTGTTAGAGTGGGCCCTAATTTCATCTGACTGGTGTTCTTCTCAGAACAGCAAATTGGGACACACAGAGAGAGCCACAAGTGTACATTCACAAAGGAAAGGCCATATGATGACACAGAGAGAAAGTGTCATGTGCAAGCCAAGGAAAGAGGCCTCAGAAGAAACTGAACTTCCCAACACCTTAATCTTGGACTTCCAGCCTCCAGAATTCTGAGAAAATAAATTTCTGCTTTTTAAGCCACCGAGTCAATAACATTTTGTTATGACAGCCCTAGCAAACTAACAAACCACCTAACAAAAACAGGAGGATACAATAAATCAAATAATCACAAAAATATATGATTATATACCATGGTAAGTGTTGATATGACAAAATACAATGTGCTGTGCAAGCACGTTTTAGGAAGAACTGATGTATCAGTGGATAGTGTAGAGTTATCTAAATAAACACCAGTGGAGCTAAGAGCTAAAGATGAAGCATGGAAGGCAGAGAAAATGTTATGGCTCAAGGAACAGTGTGTACCAATACCTGAGAGGAGAGTGGGCCTGGTGTGAGGCATTTGAAGACTAGAATGCCTGCAAGTAGGAAGAGGGAGAGGATGTGAGTTGATGCAGGAGAAATAGACAAGGCCAGGTACGCAGGTCTTTGGCAGAAACATGTTAGCTGTTCACCCCAACCATGTCATCATTTGAGAACACATTTAACTGTATTTCCCAGGATCACTTGCAGTTATGTGTGACCATGTGATTGAGTTCTGTCCAGTGAAATATGGGGTGGGGGTGGGAGGATGGCAATGATGTGTGCTACTTCCACGACTGGGCATCAAATGTCACGCTTCATTCTCCATGTTCTTTTTACATCTGCAGCCTAGATTCCAATGCCTACTGATGTGTATTAAAGATGAAAGAGCCACCTGCAGCCTGTTTCCCCAAATGTCAGTGAGAAGTGTTCTTCCTCTTCTTGCCAGTATCAACCTTCTGGGCCCTCATTGGACCCAGTTATGAGCATGATAAGTAAATTTCTACTGTGTTAAACCACCAAAAGCTGTGTGTATGTGTGTTTGTTATTGAATAGTGGTTAATCTACCTTATTAATTCCAACACTATGTCATGGATTTTTTTAGTAAGATCCAAATTAATGCCATCGAGTAGGCTTAAGCAAAGAATCAATATTATTCTGAAATGCTTGCTATAAAGATAACTCAGGTTGTCATAATTAACATATATATACAGTGTGTGTATGTACATGTGTGGAGGGGGGTGGATGACTAAAGTTGATACCAATTTAGACATTCTTAGCAAGTCTGGAGCGGGACGTTATTAGATTCATTTAGGGTGGTGAAAGGAATTTTTGGAACTGAAACTAAATATTTAAAATAGTTTAGCTTCAGAGATGAGGCAGAGGGATATTCAGAAGGAACTCCAGTTTTCTGCACCTAGCCAAAAATACCATCAAATATCAACTAAGCCCACTTTTTCTGAATGTGTGCTTGCTTTGGTTATAATATATGACCATATATCTAAAAATTGAGGATTATATAGTAAACATAATGTTTAATTTTGAAATGATTTAAAGTGTTTCATGTAGCTATGTTAATTTTTACAGTTATAGATATAAGAATAATTTTCTTTGTGATAATGTCAAAATTTCTATTTTATTTCAGTTATGCTATAGTCCTAGATTTTATGTTTATCTCACTTGGCATAGATACATGTACATTTTCCTGGTGTTATTTTTTACCTTTAAATGGTATGAGAGAGAGTGTTGAGTGTGGAATGTGTTCAACATTTGTACAAAAAACCATTCCATGAATGCTGTGTTTGTGCTTCTAGAAAAAAGATAGTCACTTAATTAAAAATACTGTGAAAGAAAATGTAAAAATTCAATCAAAATAGTGCCCAGTCACCTATATAAATTATATAATCAATTAAAATACATTTAAAAAGATTTAATCAGGTGTACTACTGATGATATATATATCTGTATATGGTATTGTTTTCAATGGACTAAAGAAAATTGGTTTTTATAATTTGGAGATTCTTGGCCCATGTGAAATTAGTTCATGGTACTTGTTTTTCAAAATATTGCCCACTTAATTAGGATGACTAATGACATTATAGAGTTTATAAATAACACATATGTCATAGATTCAAAGGCATTAATATATACTTCAATTAAAAATAAAAATACATTTATCCTTAGGGACAGATATCCTCAAATCTGAGTGCACTTTTGGGCTGGCTGAGGGCCTTCAGGGGTCTGGTCACTCAGTGTGGTGGCCTCTCTCAGGAGGTTGGTCACCAACTCTCAAACAAGCCAGGACAAGCCCTGGCCCAGGAGTGCCTCGTTGTATCATGAGCACAGCCCACCCATCCTCTAGGGTAGCTGTGAGGCTCCAGTCAGATAATGTACTTGGAACCTGGTGTCAAGCTGCCAGGACAGCAGGCTGGGGGACACTCGTCCTGGACAAAGCAGCTTCTAGAAATATGAAGAAATGGAGGCAAAGTGAGGTCAAAATAACTTGCTCCAGGTGATGTCAGCATCATGGTAGAGTGAGCTCTCCCCTTAGACTCTCCCTCCCTAAGATACAACAATAAGGACATCCATATACCAACAGAGGGTGTTCACACAACATAAAGGTGTCTGAGAGACTCAAGCAGCCTTACATATGAAGGTGGACATGCTGGAACCCCAGGATGAAGTGGGAGAAAGTAAGGAGAACTCCTCTCCATCCCCAATGGCAGTGACCCCAGGACCAGGACCACATGGCTCGCAGAGAGAGAGGAGAAAGGGTAGCCTTCGGCGGGAAAACCATCACTCTCCAAGTTGCCTCACAGCCCATGGGAAAGTCCCCATACGGAGGTGACTGAACTGTTGCGGGGGTGTCTTCATCAAGCTAGCACCCTAGGAGAGCAGATAGCAAGGGAAGAGTGAGAAGCCCCCAAGATCAGACAGGCAAAAGAAAGCACCCTGCCTGGTGCTTCAGCTCAGCCAGTCAGCCACAGCAACTGCAGATCACAGCAGACTCAGAATAAACAACTCTTGACCCCACCCAATGGCAGCAGATGGAAGCTGCAACCAGATACTATCACTACGAGGAAAAACAAACCCATGCCGTCAAACGGTATGCAAAAATATATTATATATCCAGACCAGTAGGAAAACGAAAGCACCAGAAATAAATCCTGAAGGCACAGAAATTAATAATCTAAATGACAGATAATTCAAAATACCTATCATAAAAAAGCTCAATGAGTTAAAAGAAAATATTATATAGAAAGCGCAATGAAATCAGGAACTTCTTCACAAAAGAGATTGAAACTATAAAGAAAAACGAATCAGAAAAGTTGGTGATGAAAAAGACAATAGAGGAGATAAAGAAAATTCTGGAATCTTTAAAGAACAGAGCTGACAATATGGAGGAAAGAATTAGCAATATAGAAGATAGGAATGCAGAAATGCTCCACATGGAGGAGAAGAGATAAATAAGACTAAAAAGAAATGAAGAAGTTCTCTGAGAAATATCTGATTCAATTAGAAAATGCAACATAAGGATTATAGGTATTCCAGAGGGAGAAGGGAGGGAGAAAGGAGCAGAGAGCTTGTTCAAAGAACTAATAGAACTCCCCAAAAAGTTCAAAGAAATAAGAGAACTTCCCAAACCTGGGGAAGGAGCTGGAAATACAAGTGAATGAAGCCAATAGATCTCCTAACTATATCAACATAAATAGGCCCTCTCCAAGGCATATAATAGTAAAGCTGGCAAAAGTCAAGGACAAAGAAAAAATATTAAGGGCAACAAGACAAAAAAAAATAATAATAACATACAAAAGAACTCCTATAGGCTCACAGCAGATTTCTCAGCAGAAACCTTATGTGCTGGGAGAGAGTGGAATGATATTTTCAAAATTCTGAAAGACAAAAATTTTCAGCCAAGAATACTCTATGCAGTGAAAATATCCCTCAGATATGATGGAGAAATAAAAAATTTCCCAGATAAACAAAAGCTAAGAGAGTTCATTGCCACAAGACCCCCACTACAAGAAATGCTCAAGAAAGCTTTCATGCCTGAAAAAAAAAATAGAAAGGGGATACAAAGCTTTGAGCAAGGAGAAAAATAGGTAGACAAAATCAGAACAATTGTGGCTCTCTATCAGAACAGATTAGCAAACACTTAATTATAACATTGAAGATAAAGGGAAGGAAAACACCAAAAATAATTATAACCTCATCACATTAACCACAAACTCACAACACAAGATGGAATAAGTTATTATGGTAATGACTTAGAAGGGGAAGAGCAAAGGGATGGAATCAACTTAGTCTAAGGAAATAAGAGACCATCAGAAAATGAACTATCTCATCTACGAGTTTTTTTATACACACCTCATGGTAACCACTAAATTAATAATCAGAACAGAGACACATATGATAAATAAAGAGAAAACTAAGAAAATAATCATGCAGAACTACCAAATTGAATTGGTAATCTGAAACACATGGGATGAGAAACAAAGGAAATGAAGAAGAACTGGAAAATAAGCAATAAAATAGCAACATTAAGGCCTCATGTATCAATAATCATTCTAAATGTAAATGGATTGAATTCACCAATCAAAAAACATAGAGTGGTAAGATGGATTATTAAACAAAAATCAACAATATGCTCCCTCTGGGAAACACATCTCAGCTCTAAAGACAAACATAGGCTCAGAGTGAAGGGATGAAACATGATATTCCAAGCAAATGGCAAGCAAAAGCAAGCAGATATAGTCATACTTATACCCAACAAAATACACTTCAAGATAAAAAAGATAATGAGAGACAAAGAGGGGCAGGGTATAATGATAAAAGGTACCTTCCAACAAGAAGACATAACACTTATTAATAAATATGTATCTAACACAAGAGCACCAAAGTATATAAAGCAACTATTAACAGACCTAAAGGGAGAAATTGACAGCAACACAGTAACAGTCAGGGACCTCAATATCCCACACACATCAATAGACAGATCACCCAGACAGAAACTCAAAAAGGAAACAGTGGACTTAAATGAAACACTAGACCAGGTGGACCTGATAGATATATATAGAACATTCCATCCAAAAACAGCAGAATACGCATTCTTCTCAAGTGCACATAGGAGATTCTCAAAGAAAGACCATATGTTGGGAAATAAAGCAAGCCTCAATAAAATTAAGAAGACTGAAATCATATCAAGCATTTTTTCTGACCACAATCATATGAAAATAGAAATCAACTACAAGAAAAAACCTAGGAAAATCACAAATATGTAGAGACTGAACAACATGCTACTGAACAACCATTGGATCAATGAAGAAATCAAAGGAGAAATCAAAAAATACCTGGAGATAAATGAAAATGAAAACACAACATCTTATGGGATGCAGCAAAAGTTGTACTAAGTGGTACTAAGAGAGAAATTTACAGCAACAAAGGCCCACCTCAAGAACAAGAAAAAACTCAAATAAGCAGTCTTACACTATTCCTGAAAGAACTGGAAAAAGAAGAACAAAGCCCGAAGTCAGTAGAAAGAAGGAAATGATAATAGGAAATGATAATAATCAGAGCAGAAATAAATGAAATAGAGACCAAAAAAAAAAAAAAAAAGAAAGGATCGATGAATGTAAGAGCTGATTATTTGAGAAGATAAACAAAATTGACAAACCCTTAGCCAGATTCACTAAGAAAAAAAGAGAGAAGACTCAAATAAATAAAATCAGAAGTGAAAGAAATTACAAATTATAATACAAAGGATTATGGGAGAATACTATGAAAAGCTATATGCCAACAAATTGGACAACCTAGAAGAAATGGATAAATTCTTAGAATCATACAACCTCCCAAAACTGAATCAAGAAGAAATAGAGAATCTGAATAGAACAATCACAAGTAAAGAGATTGAAAGAGTAATCAAAAAACAAAAGCCCAGGACCAGATGACTTCTCTGGTGAATTCGATCAAACATTCAAAGATTTAATATCTATCCATCTCAAACCATTCCAAAATATTGAAGAAGAAAGGAAACTTCCTAACTTATTCTATGAATCCAACATCACCCTGATACCAAAACCAGACAAAGACAACACAAAAAGTAAAATTACAGGCCAATATCACTGTTGAACATACATGCAAAAATCCTCAACAAAATATTAGCAAATTGAATATAACAATACATTAAAAGGATCATACACCACTATCAAGTGAGATTTATTCCAAGGATGCAGGGTTGCTTCAAGACCCACAAATCAATCAATGTGATACACCACACTAACAAAATAAAGAGAATAAAAATCACATGATAATCTCAATAGATGCAGAGAAAGCGTTTGACAAGATTCAGCAGCCATTTATGATAAAAACTGTCAATAAGATGGGTATAGAAGGAAAGTGCCTCAACATAATATAGGCCATATATGATAAACTCACAGCCAACATCATACTCAATGGGGAAAAACTGAAAGCCATCCCTCTGAAAACAGGGACAAGACAAGTGTGCCCACTCTCTCCACTTTTATTCACCACAGTACTGGAGGTTCTGGCCAGACCAATTAGGCAAAGAAAAGGTGGCATATAGGCACGCGAAAAGATGCTCAACATCACTAATCATCATGGAAATGCCAATCAAAGCTACATTAAGATATCATCTTACACCCATTAGAATGGCTATAATCACCAAGACAAAAAATAAGAAATGTTGGAGAGGTTGTGGAGAAAACGGAGCCCTCACTCACACCTGGTGGGAATGCAAACTGGTGCAGCCTCTATGGAAAACAGTATGGAGATTCCTCAAAGAATTAAAAATAGAAATACCTTATGATCCAGCTATCCCACTACTGGGCATTTATCCAAAGAACCTGAAATCAACAATCCAAAGAGGCTTATGCACCCCTATGTTCATTATAGCATTATTCACTATAACCAAGAAGTGGAAGCAACCCAAGTCTCCATCAACTGATGATTGAATAAAGAAAATGTGGTATATATATACAACGGAATACTACTGAGCCATAACAAGACAAAATCGTCCCATTTGGAACAACATGGATGGACCTGGAGGGTATTATGTTAAGTAAAATAAGCCAGACAGCAAAAGACAAGCACTGTATGATTTCGCTCATATGTGGAAGATAAACTAATACACAGACAGAGAGAACAGTTTGGTGGTTACCAGGGAGAAGGGATTGGAGGGTGGGCACAAGGGGTAAAGGGACTCATTTATATGGTGACTGAGAAACAATAATGTACAACAAAAATTTCACAATGTTATAAACTATTATGACATCAATTTTAAAAAAGCACATTTATCGATGTAGATCTCATATCACTAGTATATGTCATATTGTGATGTTAATATATCAGGGATACTTATACAGAAAGAGCATTATCCAGTTTCCTGAGGATTAGCAAAGAAGAAGCAGATATTATTCTGATTGTTAATATCTATAAGATGTTTCAAATTTTAAATTAAAAAAATACTGATTTCAGAATTGTTCACATCTCAGGTAGTTAATGTATTGAAAACATAGTTATGGCTAAGATGACAGAGGTCCCTCCATGCTAAGCTCCCAGTTTGTTCTTTATAAAGTGACCACAGGAAGTCATTGAAGGATTGAATGGCGAGAATGGCAGGATCAGACTTCTATCTGGAGAGGCGATGCTAGCAGAAGCGTGGAGAAGAGCTCAGAGTAGCATGCTGCCAGATATATCTTTCCATATAACAATAGTTTCACAGAATAACATAGGTTATGTTAAAAAAATTTCCATTACCAAGTAAGTTCAGGAAAAACTGGTTTAAAGTGCTTAAATATAATAAGTTTGATAGAATGTCAACAATGTTTAAGACACTGTGATATACATTTTATTTGAGTAATCTTACTTATTTCCCCCAACAAACATGTGGGTTACCTTGAGGCAGACACAGCTGGTCATTGTGTGGAATTGCTTGGAATTGCAATGGTCCAAGTCTGTTCTTGCCTCCCCGTAGCTGTGCTGCCTGGTAACATCTTTCTACATCAACTCTGGGCTTGACACTATGACTTGATTAGGCTAAAGGACACTAGCAAAGTTGCGCAAGCCAAGATGTGAAAATGACTTGCACGTTGGGTCTTGCTCTCTTGCTGCTCTTAGAATCATGCCGCCTCCTGCCTTGTGAACAAGTCCAGGCTAGCCTGCTGGATAATAAGATATATGTGGCCCAGTCACCACCCTCACCCCTCACCACCAGAGCTGACAGTGAGCCAGATCATCCAGGCCTCAGAAGACATGGGCCAGTCTGAGTTCAGCAGAGCCTAGCTCAGATGAGAATCACTCAGTTGACCCATAGACATGTGAGCATCTTTCTTCCCGGGACATAGATGAGATGCCAAAAGATGCACCCAGATCTCATCAAAAATAAGATGTCATATATGTTTTAGACAGAAAAGAAGGAAACTAGAAGGAGTTTGTATTCATGACGATGCAGCTACATCAAACCTCGGGGTACCTGCTTCCAGAATGATGTTTTACATGACATAATCCAACTCTTGCACCACTTCATTCTTGCTTAGTTGCTGCAAATGCAGCTCTACACACTGCTAGCTGATTTGTAAAGATTAGAAAATGAGACTTAAGAGTGTTGACTAGCATTCCCATGATATTTATCCATTAATTTGATTCTATTCCAATTCCACAAATATATATTGAGTACATATTATGTGCCAGACATTGTTTTATGTACTGGGACGTGCTAAAACTTGAACACAGACAGTCTGGTTAGAGAGTACCCATTGTTTAATACTATTGTATACAGATTCCTCACCACGGTAGTTCACTCAGAGTCTTTAATATACTGATATGTATCTTTTAGACCATTTTCTAGGACCATAGTTCTGGAAAATTCAATTGGGAAATGCTTGTCTAGAGATCTGTAGGATGGTGAGCAGGGAAACTGGTCAGAATATTATTACAATATTTCAGGTAGGGAGGAATCTGTGCCTAAACTATTGAGGAAGCGATGGTTGGGGGGTTGGGGGCAGTAAAGAGAAGTGTTTAAGAAGATAGAATATACAGTACTGTTTGGGTGTGAGGGAGTTGGAAAGAGTGGAATTCTGTGGTGCTGTTATTTAAGAATGTAAGCCAAATGAGGTAATGGGGAGAACTGTGATGTGTTCTGCTAGAATATGTTAATTCTGAGCTGCCTATGCAAACCTCCATGTACTGAATACATAGTAAAAGGGATTGGATATGCATAGGAAGAAGGTTTTTAACAGTAATAGTAACAACTGTTTAAAAACCAGTATATCTTGGGTGATGTTCAATTAGAATGGATGATGATTAGTATACTCTACAGGTAAGTGACAGTTTCGTGTCAGTACTGGATGTACAGGAGAGATGTGAAGGAAAGAGGGAAGGAAGAATTAAAGAAAAAAAAGATATGAAAAGTAAGGAAAATTACTCAACAGCATTTAAATTAGAGAATATTTCTTCCCACGCAGCCAAATCAGAAGAATATTAACCAGAAACACAGAAGACTAGCTAATATTCATTCAGCAAATATTAATTGTCCCCTACCATACGGTAAGCATTTTTCTAGGGACAATGAGTAAAATGGCGAGAAAGATAGATCAGGACCCTGTTCAAGATGTGTTTATTTTCCATCTGGGGAAAGCAGATATTGAATAAGTGAACGACCAAAACCTAGATATTTTGTAGACACTGATATGTGCTCTGAAAAAAATAAAACGAGGAAGTTATGACAAGCTTCATTAGTATTTTCAAAGCCAACGGACGATAATGTGGTCTTTGGAATAAACCATGCAACAAAAATGTGCTATTTTATACGGATTCCCATTCCCTGGAACACAGTTACACCATTTGGAGGCTGGCAGTAAGGAAAAGGAGAGGCAGCTGTGAGGCAACGTTCCATGTGCTAGTTTTCCCTGTATATATTCCCCTGCAGTTGTAATGTAGACTCACATTGAAATAAATATAAGTTCTAGATGAAACCAGTACTTTGAAAAGACTGGTAGAATAATCTGAGCCACTGTCACCATAGCAGGCCAACTGAAGCAGCATTGAAGGTGGGGAGAAAAATTCCTGAAGATTTACTATGCAGAAAGCACACAAGTGATGAGGCTGTCCTCTAATTTGGGGTCTCCTTACCGTGGCTGCCAGGCCTAGAAGATCAAGAGGCAAATCCACTAGCCCTGTGGTCAAAAGCAGCTGGTGAGTCTTCCCTCATGTTAGGCTGCACTAAAAGTTAATGTATTTTTTATTTAACTGATAACTAAGGTAAAACAAGGCAGCCAAAGTGTGTATATACTTTCTACAATATCTGAGGACTCCGTCAACTGTGCCACATATAATAATTTAGATCCACAACTGTAGAAAATGCTCTTTCAATTCAGTGGCACTTTCTGGAAATTCCACAACACTGCAGGATGAGAAACTCCACTTAGGTGGCAGGTCTCAGAGTTTGTGTGTGTGTGTGTACATGCACATGTAAGGTTTATCCCTACCTTCCGAAAGCTCTGTGTCTTTCCAAGACATATAAGATATCTATTATCTCCCAATCTATAGGAACTAGCAGCATGATTTCATCAATACAGTGGACTAGTGTGATGTCCTGTTAAAACTGTAAGATGGCCAAGTTCCTTGATGTTTATATTGTACATAACAATCCAGAGTGCTGATGTAACTCTGAGGCAAGATGGAAATGTCTCGGACGGGAGACTATAAACTTCTCACATTTGCTGTCTTCAGTATGAATAGAGTGAAAAATTGATAGCAGCAAAAAAGTCACTAGGAGATGAACTGAGTGACTATAATGAGGAAGGAGAAGTAGCTCTGCGTGAGTCAGCATAAGCTAATATCACAAACATGCTCCAATCCCCTGGCTTTACCCGATAAAGATTTACTTCTTATCCACACATAATCCAATGTGGGTAATCCTAGTTTGGTGCATTTCTTGAGTGGCTATATTTCAATTGACATACTCAGAGATCTGGAGTTCTTCCATCACATGGCCCCACAGTTTTGGAGTACTTTACTTCCAGCCCTGCAAGCAGAGAAAAGAGGGTGAGAGATCATAACAGCTGTTTTACATTCAGGCCTAAATCTATTATGTTTCATTTCTTCCCACAGTTGACCAGAACTCAGCTGCATGATCCAGCCTGGATACAAGGGAAGGAGGCAAATCGATCTTTCTATGTGCTCAGAAGGAAAGGAAAATAACTTGATGAAACATTGTTTTCTCTGACAAATGCTCCAATTAGGGTCAAAACTTGATTAAACTTATGATAAACACAGGTCATTTTTCCAAAACTATCAGACTTTTCCATTGGACCTACTACAGGATTAAAAAGAGGCATGGCAGGAATCAATCTTTCAAGTCACTCTGATGGTTGAATACTTGAGCAATTCTTTTAGGAATGACAAATGGCTATTAGTTAATGGTTTTTGAAAGAAGGGTAACATCAAAACTACCATTTGACCCTTCCTTAAATATAAATCTTATCCACAGGTTAGGAAACGTTATAGTTTTTGCCAATTGAGAGTATATCAATTTTAACCATGAACTCAGGATCTGGAAAAGTGACCACGTCTCCACGTGAACTCCACTTGAGTTCACCTGTGCCACGTGTAGCACTCATGTAAACTCCATTTATCCTTGAGACTTGTAAGCTCCACTCACACCAGCAGACCACAGTGCAGTGCTGGATCCCCAAGGATTAAAGCTAGGTTAGACCCAGCATCCAATAATTCTCAACAATTCTGTATATTTTTTCTTTCTCCAAGCTTAATTAGGCAGATAAATGAATGCAAGCTCACTGGTCATTTTGGAGAAGCTTTGAAGAAAGGATCACAATAAGAACACATGACTTTTGAGCACAGTTATTTCTCTTCATTTCAGGACTTGGAAATATGCCATGACTCAGATCCATGAATTGAGGGAGGCATTGTGACTCTGTAATGTAATATATCTTCAGGCCTTTGTTAACTATATCATATAATGAAATATAATAATACTCATAACAATAAAATTAATATAGCTGTTACTTTGATATATAAAGCAAATAATTCCTTACAGGGTGGCCTAAGACTTTCTTTCCTATGGAGTCACAATTAATTAAATTCTCCCAGAGATTTCCAAGGTTAGACTATTCCTGGATATTGGGTTACTGTGCCCGTCCTTGCAGCTTCATGTTAATCACATCAACTTGGCTTCTTTTTAAAACTTTTCTGTGTTTCTCATATCTGGACTCTGATGTTTATAATCCATCCTGCCACAATTAAATTAGAGTGTCCATTTCAATTGGAACTCCTTGCTACATCACTCATGGGTACATTTTTTGAGACCTGTGCTTCTCTTGCAAATCTCGTCCTTAAAGTCTTGGTGAAGGAAATGCATTCTAGTATCTCTCAGAGAATATAATTAGGCAATATTTTTCAATTAACTTGTTAAAATATATTCAGCATTTCTGAATCCTCCTGGCTCCAGAATTCAGTGTCTTTGAATCCCAATATCTTCAAATACTATGTGATTTCTGTGTGTTCAATGTCATTCAGGCACCAAATTTGCGTACAGTTTACACTAGAAAACTGAGTCATCTAAAGAACCCCAGGATCTCTAGAAAGTGCACCTAACAGGGTAAAATCAGTCCAATCTACTTGCTTTTGTTTCTTCAGTCAATATCTTCAAAATTCAATATCAAAAGCAGTCATTAAAATGTTAAAATACGTTAATAAGTTTCTGTTACATTTTATGAGTGAAAACTCATTCTTCTCTATTTTAAGTCTGTTTTACTTCAGACCATGGTGAATTTAGGTTTCGTTCACCTATGCAATTTGGTAGTGGAAGTGTTTATTTGTATCCAAAAACTTGAGATATACGGTTTGTTTTCCTTACTTAGTAACCATTCTCAATTTTTCTTGCTAAAGGATAGTGCAGAAACAGGTACGTAGTTAGCTCACAGATAAAATATAAAAGAAAGACATGCTTCACTTTCTCATTTCAAAGACTGTCAGTGACCCCAGGATGTTTACAAAGCGTGGCCACTCCAGGAGAAACTGAATGGCTTCTCACCATCTGCACTCACTCTCTCATCTGTATAAAGGCAACCAGAGACAGAGAAGGGATCTTGTCAGGGAATCAGAATCTTTTCCTCCCCTCTTCCATCTCACTCTCTCCCTAAGTCACAGTTTGTTATTTATCTCTCATCTGAATATCTCTAAGCTGTATACATAACAGAAGTTATATAGAATAAAGGAGATAAGTTTAGGTATGGCAGCAAGCAATGTTTTTCTCATTTGATGTGGTAAAATTACATGAGTTCATGTGGATTGAGAAGAATCTGTGGGAGGTACCCACACCACAAAATGCTTTTTCAGTTTTTCAAGAGGACCATCACTAGAGGGGAAAGTGCTGCACCTAGAGCCTCTGGTGTGAGGTGGGGCACGCTCTAGGGATGCTATGGAGGATGAAGATGCAGCTTGCCGGATCCCTCGCAACAGGTATCTGCATGGACAAGAAGTCTTTGAAGAGTCTCTGCAAATCCAGCAAATCCAGCCCCCTCACTATTGTTAGCTTTTGGACATCAGCAGCACAGATGGAACCGAGAGGTCAACAGTGTTAGGCAGAAGTGCAACTACTACCAAAAGACAGGAAGAAGATGCAAAGAGCCATTGTTCCTTGTCCCTACAGCTATACTACAGCAGAATTAACGGGAGAGAACGGAGACCCAAAGGAGGAAAGTCAGAGCAGGGAGTCAAGTCAACACTCTCTGCTTCTCCTAGTGATTCCTAGAATTCAGTTCTTAAAAATAAAAGACCAGTATACACTAGGAGATGTTGAGATGCCATTGAATAGCAACTTTATGCTTTTCTCTGACACACTGCCTCCTCAGCACAACGAATGTTGCAAGGGATGCTCACAAAACCACAGCTGAATGAGAATTACTTGGAAATGAACTCAGGGTTGAGTTCAGGCTGCTCCATCAAATCTGTACTATGCGTTCATCAGTGTATTTCCTGAAGCTGCACATACATTTTCGTGTGGATCCCCCCTCACTCTTCAGACTGAAGAGATCCTTTGTCCTCTGTTTATCTTCCAGAAAGAGAAAATTTCTATTGGAGTTTTAGCTGCTAGCCCTACCCACCAATACTGACTGCCCAGCTCTCAACAGAGGGCTGCCTTTGGGACGCTGTCACAGGTGGAGAGAGAGAAAGAGAGAGAGAGAGAGCAGGCTGATACTTGTTTCTAACACTTACTAGTCACGTCTCCAACTTTTGACTCCTCTTTGCAATTGGCTTGCCTTTTTTTTAAAAACACTTGCTTGTATTTATTTATTTATTTATTTATTTATTTTATTTTTTTGTGAGAAAGATCAGCCCTGAGCTAACATCCATGCCAATCCTCCTCTTTTTGCTGAGGAAGACCGGCTCTGAGCTAACGTCTATTGCCAATCCTCCTCCTTTTTTTCCCCCAAAGCCCCAGTAGATAGTTGTATGTCATAGTTGCACATCCTTCTAGTTGCTGTATGTGGGACGCGGCCTCCGCATGGCCAGAGAAGCGGTGCGTCAGTGCGTGCCAGGATCCGAACCCAGGCCACCGGTAGTGGAGCATGGGCACTTAACCACTAAGCCATGGGGCCGGCCCAAGCTTGCTTTTGATTTAATTTCCAGAGTCCTCAGGTAGTTGTTTTCTGTATTTTATCCAGGGTTTTAAGTTGTAGTCAACAGTAGAGATAGGGTGCACTGAGTTTTCTCCGTCTTGGCCAGGTATCTCATAGTAACGTGAATACATAAATATTGATATTGGTTTAACATTTTAAAGAACTTGGTTTGCAAAAATTCCTTTTTGTACCACATGAGTATTGATCTTCTGAAATTGAACACTAAAAAAATGAATCTAAAGACTGCAGTTTACTGCCTAAATGAGGTATTTCTATATATATGTAAATGTTATATACCATTTATATATAGATATAGATATAGATATAGATATATTCTATTGTTCTTTCCATTTCTTCCATTTAAAAAGCTCTTAAATATTTTAATGACCCTAATACTAAGAATATCGATGCACTGGTTAGTGCATTCTCTAACACTGTTCCTTAGTCTATAACTACAATCAAGAATCTCTCATAATAAAGTGTAACGTAGAGAATTATAAACATCGAGGTTTACCTGTCGACATTGCAGTTTTCTTTTTGCCTCCAATTCTACATGCTCCAGTAAATTTATGAAATATAATCTCAACGCTCTATTCAGTAATTTTAAAATTCATCTTCGGTGTGTCTTTGTTTCAGGGTTGCTTCATCTGACTGTTTAATTTAATGAAACTTGATTCTTACAGTAGCTTCATTGTAATCACGTGGCTGATAGAGCATGAATAAATTATATGATTGCAAGTAGAAGTTGAAATGGTTCTAGTAAAATTTGCAGATATATTTGGTTATCATTACTTATGGCTCTGCTTGTGTTAATGTAAATCTTTACTTAAAGAGTAGAATTCTTTTCCTTAGTTAATCTCAAATTCTAAGAGGTCTTTTCTTAACATACTGAAAAATACTGCTTATGAAAATTTCGTTTTAAAAAAAGAATAAAGCATATGAATAAAGACAGCATTTTTTTCTCGCTGGAAAATTCCTAACTGAAACAAGGTAACCTATAAAATTGAGTATGCACATCAGGGAAGAGCTTTGCATTCCTAAAATAATATCAAAATATATTTACGTAGTAAACTTATGTTAGATATTCTGCTGAAAGCTTTATAAATGAAAAATGCCATTAAACCATTGAACTTCCTTATATTACATGAAGAAAATATTTTAAAAATATGTGTAAAAGGGCATATTTTGCTTCCTTTATATTATTAAAAAGAGAAAGTCAAATATTGGTTATAATACTACTGTATATACGCTCTTAATTATTAGGAAAAACATATATATGTATAAATAATATATGTATTTATATTTTAATATTTATTTTTGTACATAATTTAAAAATATTTTATATATAATTTCATATTTATATATTTAAGTTAAATATATATTTACATACATTTAAATCCAATTATGTCTTACTATTTTTCAGTATTTCTTTTATAACTTGCCCATTAACTGATATTTATTTGATTGAAACAGGTCGTGTGGGCATATAGTACCCCAGTAACTGTTCATCCATTTCTTAAAAAGCTATATGATACATTAGATTTAAAACTCAGAAGATTCTAATAATAGAGACAGGCTTTGTGTCTCCCACAACTTGAGGGATTTAAACCAAAAATCCCTGTTTAAGTCCATACTAACCTTCTTGCCACCTCAAACTTCCCAAAGAAGAAAGACCGTATTTCTTGGCTTGGTGGACCATTTGCCCTTTATCTTGTTAGGGAATAAACATTTTTGAGGGTGGTCTTCTAACTGGGATGCTGTACCCTTAATGTGCACAGGACTTATAAGGATACTTGCTCTGAGATAATCTTAGAGGAATAATTTCCAGATCCTTGGATCTACGAATATTCTTTTAAGACGGATCTACCTAAGAACATATCTGTGATAGAGAAGCATCTCTCTCCTTTCACAGCCTCCTTTTCCACGTGATAAAAGGAGGTTTAATGCCCACTTAACTCTATTTTTGGTTTATGGAATTACCTCTGGGGGTGAAAACCTCCAGAACAGCCAATCAAGTGATCATTTGAAATATTGTTATAAATGTTGGTAAAGTGAATTACAGATCTTTTCAGTCAAATAGTTTCCAACATTTTACTTTCAACAAAATTGATTGAGAGCCCAATCTAATATTGGTTATTCTAATTAATTTTATTGATTTCATAATTAAAAATCCATTTCAAATATTCAGTAAGATAATTACCTTACTGAATGTCTGAGTTTTTTTCTTTTGTTTTCTCTTTTTTCTTTTTTTTTGGTAACCTCTAGCTGACGATCATGACTAGCTGACTCCTAGACTATTAATTCTTGATTAAAGCTTAGCATAATATCATACTGTATATGCTGACATATTTTGGACTAAATTGCAGATATCATTAGAAATTTTATTTAGAAGCTCCATAATATCAATATACTACCATTACATATCAATAACCTAATTTAAGTTTAGCCCAGTTCTTGAGACCAATCACAAGGCATTATGTCTTAACGATGGGTTAAAAAAAGGCCCAGAGAGGTTTTTTTAATCTCATAGAAAATTTGGAAACAATCTAAATATTAAAAATTAGTCTTAAGTAATCTATAATATTTCTACTTGGATTTTTTTATGCATACACAACATTCAATACTACTTGGAAAATGCTACTGTTTTAGAATGTGAATGTTTTAAAGATTCAGAAAGAAGTAGATATTTTCAAACAAGAAAGAACTCAGGAAATTTTTCCTAGGGCCTCTCAGGTTTTTAATGTAAACACTGATATCAGGTAGAACATATTTTTTTTCTAAAAAGTTGCACCCGCTATTTCTCTTTCATGTTTTAAAAAATTTATTTGATGTTTTCAAATAAGATTCAAAGTCAGTTTTGAGTTTTAGGCTTTAGTTTGATTTTATTGGTATAGAAAATCTTGATCATATTTAGCAATTACTTTCTTTCATTATTTTACTTAAATTTTAATGAACGAGTATTGAATTTTATCAAAATAATTTTCCACATTTATTGATATAATCATGTGTTTCTCTCTTCTTTATTTTTCTGATAAAATGAGTTAAGATAATCACTTTCCTAATGATGAATGCTCCTTGTATTCCAGCTCTGTGCGTTACTCAGTCTTTGGACATAATTCTTCCGATGTACTGCCAAATTCCATTTCCTGTACTTTATACTTTTTAATCTACATCAGTCATCAGTTTGTTTTCACACTATCTTTATCATTTTCAGTATTAGTAGCATGCTGGTACTATAAAGTGTATGAAAGCGTTTTCTTATATTTTTGTTTTTATTTTTATTTTTTTTCCTCCCCAAAGCCCCAGTGTGTAGTTGTATATCTTAGTTGTAAGACCTTCTAGTTCTTCTATGTGAGCGACTGCCACAGTATGGCAACTGACAGACGGGTGGTATGGTTCTGCAACTGGAAAGTGAACTCGGGCCACTGAAATGGTGAGAGCACTGATCTTAACCACTAGGCCAGGGGCCGGCCCCCTAAAATGTTTTCAGTAACATTCAAAATTATCTTTATGGGAACTTAAGTTAAAGCCACTCAGAAAAGTTCCCATTAAAAGAAGAGGGTTTTTGTTTGCAGATCTTTGAACAAATAATTAGTTCTAATCTTTGATCCCTGTTTTCTCTACTACACTGGATCTCCTTGAGGGCATCGACAATGCTCTGCTTTGTCTGCTTAGCACCAATAGATCATGGAAGCTAGCATTTTCCGAGAAGTTTGGCTGTCACTATAAGGCCTGGAGTCCAAGACTTGGTCAAGCCTATGTATGTCATTTGTCAAATGACTTTCCCTAAACCATAAATATACCTAGAAAACAAACCTCAAATTGCCTTAAATTGAGGGAATTGATATAAATATCCCTAAAGAATAAACTCAATAAAGATTTCTTTAAAAATTCCAGAGGAAAACTAAGAATATAATTAAACTTGATAAGAACTATTAGTTATTTGTAATTACACAACTATAAATGGTACAAATAAAGTATATTTTCAGTAAATCATATCCCTAACTATTCAAATAAATTTGAATGAAGTGCTAATTCAGTTCAATGAGCTACCGTGAAAGCACTCTACTTCACAAATTATCTATACTACAACAAAATTTTTTGCAACTGAAATGCCTTAAGAATTTCCTTTCTAAGTTGTATGAAAATTAATCATGATTGGAATAAAACTTAACACTCTAGAATAAGATATATACATATACTATTCATAACTGTATTAAATTATTTGTTCAATCACTGCTGTATAATTTTATTTATTTATTTATTTGTTTTCCCCCAAAGCCCCGGTAGATAGTTGTATGTCATAGTTGCACATCCTTCTAGTTGCTGTATGTGGGACACGGCCTCAGCATGGCCGGAGAAGAGGTGCGTCAGTGCGCGCCCGGGATCCGAACCCAGGCCGCCAGCAGTGGAGCGCGCACACTTAACCACTAATCACTGCTGTAAATGATCTGAAAAATTATGTTCTATGAAGTCCTAGGCACGTAGATCTCATTACATGTTTGATAAATTTAATTAAACAATTTATTTGACTTAGTCTCATTGAAATTTTTAAAAATCTAAAAACTATGATGAAGAGGGCTATGTAACTGCTTCCCCTTTGCAAATTAAAACCTTCTATGGCATTTCCAGTAACCTCCAGTAGCAGAGAAGTCAAGAGAGTGAGTGATTGCTTTTTACTTTTCAAATATTCAACTATTATATTAAATGCTTCACCAGTCCATTGATCTCAAGTGAGTTAACCATTGAGGCAGGTCACAGCATGAAAAGTGCAATTCCATCATGAAGTTGGCCAAAAAAGTTGAATCAGCTCAAATATGAAGAAATATACATACACTATATTTATTTGGTATTTATATACCAAAATAACTTACAATATGCATGGCATGATGAATCTGAGGCAAGAAGCTTTAGTTCCAGAATGATTTTATGGGTTGTTTCAACAAAGCAAAGTAGCATTTACTTTGGTCAATCTGAAGTGGGCAAATATTAGGACAAGGGAACTTCTTAAACCATTACAAAGCAAAAGAACTTGCCCCTAGCTCAATGGCTTTGCTTTTCCCCCCAAATGGAATATTATTCTAGATATATGAAGAATCATTCCCTCAGTTCATTTGGGTTCTGCTCAAATATTAATTCCAGAGAGAGCCTGTCCCTGTTATATCTGTTCTGTACAATGTGGTAACCACTATCACTATGTGGTTATTTAACTTCTAACTAAAAATTAAAAGTTTAGTTCCTCTTCTCACTAGCAACATTTCAAATGCTCAGTACCAAATGTAGCTAGTGGCTACTCCATTGGATGTAACAGATATAGAATGCTTCTACCATTACAGAGAGTTCTACGGGGTAGTTCTGTTCTAGGTTTTTAACCTACTTTATTCTTACGCATAGTTCTTACCACTATCTGTTTTTATATTATAAATCTATTTATAGATTTGTTTCTAATTATTTCTAATTATTTGTCTTTCTTATGGTAGAGAACCTCGCTTTAGTTACCATTCTCCCTAGTACCTAAAATAATGGCTGGTACAGAGAAATTGCTCAAAAAATACTTGTAGAGTGAAAAGCCAGAAATTCTTCATTTCACATGTATGTTCTAACATCCCTTACATTACCACTATCTGGTCCTTAAACAGGCATGAGAGCTCTCTTTGGCCATTCTAGTCTAGAGCATAGAAAAGTTGGCATTTTCTTGCCTTCTTTTTTTAATTCTATTTTCTACTTGGCCTTGTAAGCACTATGTTGCATACACTAGGGGAGAAAATATCTCTGGCCATTATTTACGATATGGATAATGTGAAGTGTTGAAGGAAACAAATGACCTAGAAAGGAGGGTTGCCATGCTTAGCTCAGTGCCTGGGCATAGCAGAAGTGAAAAACAAAACAAAATAATCGAGAAAAAACAAAAACAACCAATGCAAATTTCAAAACAAAGTATGCAAATTTTTTTAAAAATTTACCTTGTAGATAAGAGTTTTTAAACACATTGCTCTTTCCATAGGTCACTGCCAAATCGTGTGTCCCTGACAAATCTTTAAACTCCTATCAAAGTGTGATTAAGAGGACAGGTAGGATACTGGCAGCCCTTGAGCTCAGCTGGTGCTGGAGTACACACATTCATTTACATTCTATTAGGAATTTTAGGCCCCTTTTAGAAGTATGACACTTAAAAGGATATATTTTCTCCTAGTGACTCATGTCATAATAATACATTTTACTTCTTCATAAGCTATAAAACACATAATGCGTTCTTATTATTTTTGCTTTAAATGGTCAATGTTATAGAAAAATTTTTTAAATGAGAAAAATTACTTTACTCAAATATTTATTGTTTGTGTGTTCTTCATTTTTTCCAGAAAAAAACACATTTCCATTGGCTATTATTTTGCTTCACCCTGGATAATCTCCTGGAACATTTCATGTAGTGTTAAATCAATGCAAGATAAAACAGGAAATGAGATGAAAAAATAGAAAACAATAACTAGATGGTAGATTTAAGTTCAACAGTATATATAATTAAAATGAATGTAAATGGACTAGAGACTCTAATTAAAAGACAGAGATAGTCAGACTAGATATAAAAGAAAGATCAGCTACTTGCTGTATATACAAACTCACTTGAAATATGAAGACAGACAGGACAGAGTAAAATAATGGGAAAAGATATGCAAAGACAAAGCATGAGAAAGCTAGAATTGTTATATTAATATCAGACAATGTAGTCTTATGAATTAATGATAAAAAAGGGAATCTCACAAGGATAGAGGTTCCAAGTCAACAAGAAGGCATAATGATCTTAAAAGTTTATGCACCCAATAAAGTTGTTCAAAATATATAAAGAAAAAACATAAAAATTAAAAGAGAATAGGCAAATACACAGTTACCGTTATATATTCCAATATTTCTCTTTCCATAATTGATAACTGATATAATTGATATAATAAGTAGACAGAAAACTAGTAAAGATAGAGAAGATCTGAACAACACAGTAACCCAGTCGGACCTAATTGATGTTTATAAACACTCCAAACAACAGTAGAATGCATATTCTTTCTCCAGTGAACATAGCATAGTCAGCAAAACAGAGCATAAGTTGTGTTATGAAAGAAATCTCAACAAATTTTAAGTGATTATGTTATACAGAGTATGATTCCTGACCACATTGGATTTAAATTAAGAGCTATTAACAGAAAAATATTTAAGAAAAAACAGTTGTTTGAAAAGTAAGCAACCCATCTCTAGTAACATATGTCTCAAAAGACAAAAAGGAACATTAGAAAATATTTTGAACTTAATGAAAATTAAGCGCAATGTATCCAGATTACTGTAGAAACATACAATATTGAGGGCCCAACCCAGTGTTGTTGAGGTTAAGTTCGTGTGCTCTGCTTCAGTGGCCCAGGGTTTGCAGGTTCAGATCCAGCGCTTACCTACATACCACTTATCAAGCCATGCTGTGGCAGGCATCCCACCTATAACATAGAGGAAGATGGGCACGGATGTTAGCCCAGGGGCAATCTTCCTCACCAAAAAAAAAAAAAAAAAATTACGACATTGAATAGATACGGAAAGAGAAAACATCTCTTACTTATTGCTTTGAACATTGTAACTGAGGTCCTTCCCAGTGCAACAAGGCAGGAAAAAAGTATAAAATGCATATGGAATGGAAATAGAGATAAAACTCTCTTAGCTTATAGGGAGAATGATTCTATACGTAGATAACAAGAAATAATCTACAAGAAACGCCACTAGAACTATGAAGTGATTTAGCAAGGTCAGTGGATAAAAGGTCAATATTCATGTGTCAATTATTTTTCTGTATATTTAGAAATAAAAGCAATTAGAAAGTTAAGTTAAACATGTAATTTATAATTGCATAAAACATGAAATAAATATGGTCATTTATAACAAAATATGTGCAAGCACTTCATATTAAAGAGCTAAAAAGTATTTCTAAGAGAAATAAATGAGCACAAAAATTAACTGAAATGTATCATAGACTAAATTTGAAAAGTTAAAATTTAAAAAAATATCTGATAGAAACTATTGGAGAATATCTTTGCAACCTTAGGCTAAGAAAAGATCTCTTTCTTAGCAACATAATGCTGAAACATGAAAGAGAAAAACTAATAAATAGGTCTTCATAAAAAATTAAAAGCTCCCATTTTTAAAAGACACAGGGAAATTAAAATGCAGGCCACAGACGATGAACTGTGAAGACCAGCTTGACTCTCTGCACTTTCACTCTCAAATTCATTTAACTCTGGCTCCCTGGCATCTATAAATTCTTAAAGATTTAAAATAGCTGACTTTATTTCAATTTATGTCAGTCTCAGATGATTCATTAAATGATATATGCATATAATGGTTAACTGAATGTAGCATGTTTCAAACATCTACTTTCTCTTTAAAATGTAATACAGTGGATGAGAATACATGAATCAGAGACATTTGTGTTTTGATTCGTGTTCCATCACTTATTGGCAATGAGACAAATAGCAAGATATTTAACCCTTATAGCCTGTTTTAACATATGTAAATCGGTTGTTAAAGTAATCTCAGAGGGTCTAGAGCGGTGTTTTAAAGCACTTAGCAGAGTTCCTGGAAATATATTAGCTCTTAATAAATGTTAGCTAAAAATATTTCAGAGTTAACTTTAATTTCTGTTTCTCTGTCACCTCTAAATCATAATCACTAATTTCTCTATTTTGAAAAAAAAATACTTTAAATCTATTGCTTTTTATTTCATACACCATTTCCTGAGTCTTGGTCACTTCACTTCTCCCTTAGATTCTGAAACAAACTCCAAGCTTACCCTTTGCTAACTCACTCATAAAGGTGAAGCCACAATGTTCTAAGAAGCAAAATTTCCCTTCAATTTTATTCAGTTATTCAATTCCCTTTTGTTAAAATTCAAACTACAACTAATGCAGCTTGTAAAGTGCTTCACGATGTGGCCCTTGTTTTTGAACTTTTCAGTCTCCCATTCTGTCCCTCACTCTCTATCCTTTATCTTCAGCCGTATTGTATGTCACTCCTTCAGTATGGATAACGACAGTGATAGGAACCGTCACTCCTTTTCCCGTGCTCTTTCCTCCCTCTGAAAATATGTAGTGTACCTCCTTTTTGCCTGGAGGCCTCCCGCTCATCCTCATTGTCACTTCGCCTGAGATGCCCTATCATTTTATGCTCGACCAGTGTCCCAGCTGTGTATCTCATATCACCCAGCGTTTCCCATCAGAGGGCTTGTGGGATTGAAATAATATTACCATTTCGTCAGTTGACACCTCCAGGAGACTGCATGATTTATGAGGGCAGAGACCACTTCTAACTTCCTAAAGAGAGCATCGACTGTAAGGCCTGGTACACAGCCAACAGCTAATGTTCAATAAATACTTGTTAAGTATACTCTTGTTGAATAAGTAGAAATCCCATAAAAAGGATCCCAGATACAGCGGAAGTTGGCATTCCATAAAATTACCTTTTTACCACGAGATTTTTCCAGGCTCTACCTTTGCCACTAGCTAGAGTTTTTTGCTCATTGCTTCTACTTCTGTTTGAATCTGGAATTTGTTATTGGTCTGCTCCTTTGGGTTCGTTATATCTGACTTCCTTATGTTCCTAGAAAGCCTTAGTTCAGGATTCAGAATCTAGTTATCCTCGACTCTCTGTTTTAGACAAATGTTGTCCTGCCATGACACACTGAGATCCAGTGCTAGAAGCAAGACCCAATCTTGCCCAGAGATCGAACTCGCACTATCTAGTGAGGAAAGTAGGGCAAACCTCTTAAAACCTGTCACACCTAATGAAAAACAAAACAAAACAACACCACCACCAAAAACCTAGAAAGCTGAACAAACTCGTCGTCTTGTTCCCATGCCTCCAGTGCATTTACTCCCTGCTAGTTTGTGATCGTCTCCCATGGCTGTCTTTGCGTCTACCTTCTACTATCCTCTGACACACTCTACGTCTTATTTTATAGTTAACACACCACAGGTCAGAAGCCTCTGGACATTAAGTGCATAAACTTACTTATTAATCCCAGATCTATTTTTACCCTACACTCAAATTCAATTTATATTAGGCAGATAGAGGTTAATTGATAGGTGACCCCAAATAAACATATTTACTTATTTTTTACCAGATACTTTTTGTTTTTTCAAAAGAATACATTGTATGGCTCTGGCCCGGTGGCACAAGTGATTAAGTGTGTGCGTTCCACTGCGGCGGCATGGGGTTAGCTGGTTCAGATCCTGGACGTGCCCCAATGCATTGCTTCTCGAGCCATGCTGTGGCAGCGTCCCGTATAAAGTGGAGGAAGATAGGCACGGATGTTAGCTCAGGGCCAATCTTCCTCAGCAAAAAGAGGAGGATTGGCATCTGATGTTAACTCAGGGCTGATCTTCCTCACAAAAAAAAAAAAAAAAGAATATACTGTCGATTCCTCTTTAAGCCATAAGATATTCTACCAAACAAAAGTTATTATTATTATTGTTATTTTTGGCTAAAGAACATAAATTTATTTTCTGACAGTTTTGGAGGCTGGGAAGCCCAAGATGAAGGGGCTGGCCAGTTGGTTTCTGGTGAGAGCTCTCTTCCTGACTTGCAGACAGCCATCATCATGCTGTGTACTCACGTGACTTCTTTGTGACCTTGGAAAGAGGGATAGAAAGCTCTCTGTTGTCTCTTGTCATAAGAACACTAATCCTTTGGATCAAGGCCCCGCCCTATGAGCTCATTTAAACTTAATTACCTCCTTGTAGGCCCTAACTCCAAATACAGTCACATTGGGGGTTAGAGTCTCAACACATGAGTTTGAGAGGGACAGAATTCAGTCCATAAGAGCAGAAGCTGTAGGCAGTGGAATAATCCCTAGGGAAACAGTTGGGATGATGACTCCATTCATACAGAAATAGAAGCTTACTGGGCTAGTCCAGTTCCACAGTGTGCTGCAGGAAGGGCCTCCTTCTGGCCCTGCAGAGATGCAAGGCAGGAAAGGGAAGAATGAAAGCTCTAGGTCCAAGTTACGTTTTAAATTAGAAGAAAGTGAATCTGCATGATATCATATATATATAGCACATATATGCATAAGGACAACTTTTCAGGAACATATGTAAGTCTTAATAATGTGTAATATTTTGTAGGCATTCAATTATACTAAATAACATTTAACATACCCACATTTTGTTTTTTATTTTATATTTATTTATTTCAAATGATATTTTCTATTTATCTTTACATATTTAATTCTCACAAAGAAAATACAGAATATTATGTGCTATGTTAGACATAGTAGCTTGTTTTTATCCATTCCATTATCAAATATGTTTGACCAAAATAGAGGCCAACTCTCTTTGCTTCTCTAGTTCCAAAATGAATAATGTCTAATCTTCTATTAAAGCTTTTGAGTTAGGCTTTGTAAATTTATAATTGTAAATTATAAATGTGTTTTCCCTTTTTGCAGCTATTAATCAACATTACCCTTTTGTTCTCTTTGTCTGATTCCAGTTCATTTTTTAAGTCGCTTGAGCATTGATTTACTCACTTTGTAAGTTAAACAAAGTTAACAGAGGTGATACACAATAAATCAGGTTTATCTACTTTAATGTGTAAATTTTTCAGTGAATGCATGGCAGTTAAAAGAACACTGATATATTCTGACACTTTGATGCAATTGCTGTTTAGAGCACAAAATGGTAACAGAAACAATGTCACAATAATTTTTAAGTTAATTTATGATATTATTAACTAATTTTATCTGTTGCCTTATAATAGTAGAACTTTATATATCCACCACTTTTCTCATCTGCTTTGTTTTTTCTAAAAGCGAAAATTAATTCTTTATTCATATCTATCACCTTTTAAGATGTTTCTTAATCTTAAAGAAAATATTACTCCAAAGCAATGTGCTTTGATTTCTGAATTTTCACATGAGTTTTATTGGACCCTAGAGATTTTTGAGATTCAGATATTTAATTGCTTGACCACCTGTCTTTCCTGAACCTTCAGTTCTTGTGCTCTTGGGAACTGTATGTTCCCAGCATCTGTCCTTAACCTCTTCAGTGAATGCAAAATGAAAATATTCATTTAATTACTCAAAGGCTATTCCCAACTCGAGTATTATTACTGTAAAGTTATTACTTTTTAAAATAATATACCTTCCACATGTTTTGTAATATGTTCCTATGCTAGTCATTTTATCTATTTTATAAAAATTATCACACCTTTCAATGTTTATTCAATAACAAAGATTGAGTTTCCACATATTTGTACTATAAACTTAATGTTGAGGTTACATATATAATTCATTTTTTTCTTACCCCAAATCGCTTTCCTTTGGATTCAAGGTAATCTATGCCTTGGTTTGAATTACATTATGTGAAATCTCAAACATTTGTTTGCCTCCATGAATATTGATCTTGATCATAATAAAAGCTAAATGTATGCCTTTCCGTCTATATTTCCTTTTTTTAATTTGTATAAAAACCTTGTGATATAGGTAAAATTATTTTCCTTCTGCGTATAAGGAAATGAAGGCTAATAATGTAAAGACTTGGTTTACAGTCATGCAGCTGGTGAGTGATGGGCAGGAATTCAAATGTAAGTCTGGTTTACCACTTGGTTAATAAACTAGAGAGTAAGCAGCTAGTTGATGGATTACACTTTTTTTCTTTGTTTCCATCCTAATCTAAATGGTTGGCTTTCCATAAAGAAACAACAAATTATAAAAACACAGTTCACAAAATAGTATCAAACAATTATTATAGAATATACTTCCCTATGCCCCCATATTTTCTTACCATTTCTCAAGACAAAGCCTCTACATTATTGTGCATTGCTTTTAACGAAGAGAAATTGCCTCCATGTGAGCACTGGAGAGAATATTAATGATGAATTTTTTCACTCATGTAAATGTCTCTGATATTTTACCCTGCCTGTTCTAGCGAGAAAAAAATATAAATAAATGAGTTAACAAGAGACAGCTGTTAATATAACTGTAATAACTAGTGGTTGTGGCTCTGTAGATACAGCCATTTTGTAAGTCCAATTTACTTCACTTATCAACCTAAGAAGAAAGAGTAACAGTGCACTGAGTTTACTCTTTTAGAGTTAGAATACAAAACTATTATTTTTAAATATAGTATGATTTTCTATTACAGACACCTAAAAGGAGCCAATGATAAATTACTAGAAAGAAAATATAAGGAGCTTTTTGGTAAGGACTTGGTCAAAAAATAAATTTAGGGAAATTTATGTTTTCTTTATTGCAACAATTTTATATAAGAATGGAGTTTAAAATGAGTGAATAAGATGTGTTGGAAGAAAATTACAACATTAGGAAAATTAAAACAAAACTTTAAAATGGAAAGATGAACTATACACTTGCATATGGCAATTTATTATTGCAAAGATATCTATTATACATTTAAATTAATTGCAACCAAATTATAACACATTTTGGAACATGTTGACATAATTCTTAAGTAATTATAAAACAATATAGGGGAAATAGGAGATAGGATGTACAGTTAATTTTTAATTTATCATATAAATAATTAAAAACATGCATTTTACAAATAAAACAATGCCTCTTGACAACCATCACTCCAGGTTCATCCCCTCTCCAGAGATAAAATACAGCTAAGAGTTTTTGGTCATTTACAGTGAGAATACAGGATATATATGGACATACATAATGTTGTTTTGTATTCTTTGTTCTTTTTCAAAACAATCTTTTAGCAATTTTTATTTTTTTTTTTTGTGAGGGAGATCAGCCCTGAGCTAACATCCATGCTAATCCTCCTCTTTTTGCTGAGGAAGACCGGCTCTGAGCCAACATCTATTGCCAATCCTCCTCCTCTTTTTTTTCCCCAAAGCCCTAGTAGATAGTTGTACCTTATAGTTGCACATCCTTCCAGTTGCTGTACGTGAGACACAGCCTCAGCATGGCCAGAGAAGCGGTGTCGTCAGTGCGCACCCAGGAGCCCAACTGGGCCACCAGTAGCAGAGCACGCGCACCCAACCGCTAAGACATGGGGCCGGCCCTCTTTTAGCTATTTTATGTGATCTGTTTTTTACTCCAATATTTTTTAATTGTTTATGTCAGAACATACTAATTCACTTTTTTTTTTAACTACTGGATAGTTCTCAGTATACCTAATAAGTATCTTTCAACAATTGTCTTATTGATGTAAGCTTAATTATCTTAATTCTACATTAGAAAAAAATGAAGAATTATTAGATGACTTTTAGAGAATCACAGTCAAGACACTACAAACAGCAGAGCTGGTAATGGGCACCTGACCCTGACTCTAAATATGCACAGGGAATGCTCTCTCTCTCTCTTTTTTCTTAGGTAGACTTTATTTATTAGGGCAGTTTTAAATTTCCAAAAAAATTGAGAAAATAGTATAGAGTGTTTTCATTCTCCTATAGTCTACATCCAGTTTCTCCTACTATAAATATCTTATATTAGTATGGTACATTGGTCACAATTTATGAACAAAACTTGATATGTTATGATTAACTGAAACCTATATTTTATTCAGATTTCCACAGTTTTTACCTAATGTCCTTTTACGTTGAAGGATTCCATCCAGGATACCACAAAATATTTAGTTGTTATACCTCCTTATGCTCCTCTTGGCTGTGACAGTTTCTCAGTGTTCTGGTTTATTTTTTTGATAACTTTGAGAGTTTTGAGAAGTACTGGTTAGGTAGCTCATAGCATGTCCTTCACTTGGGATTTGTATGATGTTTTTCGCATGAGTGAACTGGGGCTGTGCATTATTGAGAGGAAGACCACAGGTGTAAAGTGCCATTTTATTACATTATAACAAGGAAACATACTCTCAATGTGATTTATGTTGACCTTTGTCACTTGCCTGAGGTCCTGTTTGTCAGGTTTCTCCACATTAAAGTTACTCTTCACCACCTTTCCATATTGTATTCTTTGAAAAGAAGCAGATATGTGCAACATAGACTTAAGGAGTGGAGAGATATGCTCCCTTACCTTGAGGGTAGAGTATCTACCAAAACAATTTGGAATTCATCTGTTTCTCTCTCCTTTCCCATTCATTCATTCATTCATTTCATCATTTATTTAAATAGGTATGGACTCATGGATATTAATTTTATATTTTGGATTATAGTCCAATACTTTTTTTATTTTGTTGCTCAAATTGTTCCCGCTTTGGCCATTAGCAAATTTTTCTGTTGGTTCTTGTCTCTTTTCTCTTTTTGACATAGCCGTATCAATATAGGCTTTCTCTTTTTCTGTCTTCTCTATTTCTTTCTTTCTTCTCTCTCTTTCTCTCCCCCTTCTGTCTCTCTTTCTCTTTTCCTCCCTCCCTCTCACTCTCCCTCCCTTCTTATTTCCTTCCTTTCTCTTCTTTACTTTGTGTAACTACAAGATACTCCAGGCTTATGTTGTATATTTTCTGCCACAGACCTAAAATAGGTCATTTCTCCACAGACTCCTGGTTCCTTTTATTACAGAATGGTGTTAGAAACGAAGATCTGGGACTAGGCATGCTTGTTTCTGCTGGGGTATCATTTATTCTAGACTTCTTCTGCTGGCAGAGCAAGGAAACATATTTGTGTATACTAACTTGTGAATATTCACAAGAATATAAGTATTTCTATATGTAACTGTATGTATTTATTTCATAGAAATCATGAGTTCATACTGGCATCTCCAAGTCTAATCCATTACCACACGGATCATTCTAGATCTTCTCCTTGCTTATTTGTAAACTCACACTCCATCAGTGAGAAACCTGGCTCCCAACATATGCCATCTGTTTACTTAATCATTCAATTCCATGATACGCAAATAGCAATATTGGAATCGTCAACCCAAGCTCTGTGGAAACAATGTTATCAAATAGACTGCAGTGTTTTCATGCGATTTCCTTTGCCTTTAATCCGAAAAACTCCACTGGTTTCCAAAGTTACTTAGGTCAGCAACTTTTCTTCACAACCCCCTGAAAAGTTTGTTTCATAAATTTGCAATAGAGTTAGATTTTTTTTTGTCATAGTCTGCATTCCATCTTGGCATTCCCCAACCTCCTCAATGATTTTATATTAATTTGCATATATTAACATTCACCTTTTATGTTGTAAAGTTGTATGGATTTTGACAAATTTGTAATACCACGTATCCATCATTACAGTGTCTTATGGAATTGTTTCACAGCTCTAAAAGTATAGTCTGTGTTTTACCTTTTTGGCATGCTCTCAATTCCCCTGAATCCTCACGGATCATTGATCTTTTTATTATGTCTATAGTTTTGCTTTCACCACAAAGTCATATAATTGCAATCATATAATATGTAGCCTTTACTGGCTTTTGTCACTTAGCAATATGCAGTTAAGGTTCATCCATATCTTTTTGTGGTTTGATTGCTCACATTTTTATTCCTAAATAAAATTTATTTTATGGATTTACTCCAATTTGCTTATCAATTCACCTATTGAACAACACCTTGGTTACTTCCAGCCTTTTGTGATTATGAAAAACCTTCTATAAACATTCATGTGCAGGTTTTTGTGTGGATATACTTTTCAAATCAATTGGATAAATAATTAGGAGTATGATTGCTCGATCATATGATAAAGCTATGTGTAGCTTTGTAAGAATCTGAGAATTTGTCTTCCAAAGATGTTCTACCAGTTTTCATTCCCAACAGATATGAATGACATTTCCTGTTTTTTTAAACCTTCACCAGCATTTGGAATTATCAATTTTTAGATTTTGGCTATGCTAATAGGTGTGTAGTAGTCTTCACTACTGTTTTAACTTTCAATTTCCTAATGACGAATGGCGTTGAGCATCTTGCCTTGTGCTTGCCATCTGTATGTATTCTTTGGTGAGTTGTCTTTTGCTATTTATTTTAATTGGGTTGTTTATTTTCATATTGTTGAATTCTTTGTGTATTTTGAATACAAACCTTTTACCAGATATTTGCATTGCATTTAATTTCTCCAAGTTTGTGGCTTATCTTTTTATTATGTTAAATGTCTTTCACAGAGCAGAATATTTTGATTTTTAATAAAGTTTAATATTATTTTTTCTTTTACGGATTGTACTTCTGGTATTATATCTAAAAATGCATAACCAAACACAAGGTCACTTAGACTTTCTCCTGTATTTTCTTTAGAAATTATATCACTTCGTGTTTTGCTTAGGTCTATGTTCCATTTTGAGTAAATTTTTGTGGAAGATGTAAAGTTTGTGTCTAGGCTCATTTTTTTGCATATAGGCATCCGATCACTCTATAATCATTTGTTTTTGTGTGTGTGTGAGGAAGACCAGCCCTGAGCTAACATCCATGCCAATCCTCCTCTTTTTGCTGAGGAAGACCGGCTCTGAGCTACGATCTATTGCCAATCCTCCTCCTTTTTTTCCCAAAGCCCCGGTAGATAGTTGTATGTCATAATTGCACATCCTGTTAGGTGCTGTATGTGGGATGCCGCCTCAGCATGGCCGGAGAAGCGGTGCATCGGTGCGTCCCCGGGATCCAAACCCCGGGCTGCCAGTAGTGGAGCACATGCACTTAACTGCTAAGCCATGGGGCCAGCCCCTATAATCATTTGTTAAAAAGATTACTCTTTCTCCCTTGAACTGACTCTGCTCCCTTTCAAAGATCAGTTGACTGTATCTGTGTGGGTCTGTTCTTAAGGTCTCTATTTTGTTCTTTTGATCAATGTGGCCCATTCTTTCACCACAACTAAGTGGTCTTGATTACTATAACTTTATAATCATCTTGAAATTGGGTAGTGTGAGTCCTCTGACTCTGTTCTTTTTTCCTTTGTTTTTTTTTTGCTGAGCAGTATTTGCCCTGAGGTAACATCTGTGCCAATCTTCCTCTATTTTGTATATGGGTCGCTGCCACAGCATGGCCGCCAACAAGTGGTATAGGTCCCCACCTGGGATCAGAACCTGGGCCACCAAAGTGGAGCGCATGGAACTCAACCATTAGGCCACGGGGCTGGCCCCCACTCTTCTTCTTTGGTATTGTTTTGGCTGCTCTCAGTTTTTTTGCTTTTCCATATAAACTTTGAAGTCAGTTTGTCAATATCCACAAAATCACTCATTGAGATTTTGGTTGGGATTGCATTGAACCTATAGATCAAATTGGGAAAAACTGATATCCTGACAATATTGAGTCTTCCTATCCATGAACGTGGAAGGTCTTAATTTATTTATATCTTTGATTTTTTTATCAGAGTTTTATAATTTTCCTCATACAGTTCTTGTGTGTGTTTCTCTCACTTTCGTTTTAGTGCTTATGTAAATTGCATTGTTTTTTTCATTTTCAATTTCAAATGTCCATTGCTTGTATCTAGGAAAGAAATTTATTTTTCATATTAAAGTTGTATCTTGTCACCCTGTAATAATTGCTTTTTAGTTCCAGGAGTTTATTTGTCAGCCTTCAGGATTTTCTACCTAGACAATGTCATCTGTGAAGAATAATAGTTTAAGTTTTATTATTCAGTCTATATACCTTTATTTCCTTTCTGTACTAGCTAGGCCTTTCGGTACGATATTGAATAGCAATGGTGAGAGGAGACAATCTTGCTTTTTTCCCAGTCTTAGGGGACAACTACCTAGTTTCTCATCATTAAGTGTGATCTTAGCTGTAGCATTTCTGTGGATCTTCTCTGTCAAGTTGAAGAAGTTTTTCTCTATTCCTGGTTTTCCGGGTGTTAGATTTTGTCAAATGCTCTTTCTGCAACAATTGATAGAAACGTGAATTTGTTCTATAGTCTATTGATGCATTGAATTACATTGATTAATTTCAATTGTTGAAACTGCCTTACACATTGAAATAAATTCTCCTTGGTCATGGTGTATAATTATTTTTATGCATATTAGATGTGATTTGCTAATATTGCTAAGAGGTTTGGCACCTATATGCACAAGAGATTTTGGTCTGTAGTTTTCCTATCTGGTAATGTCTTTTTCTGGTTTTGGTTTTAGTGCTAATCTGAGCCCATTGAATGAATTAGGATATGGTCCCTTTCTTCTATTCTCCAAAAGAAATTGTAAGGAATTGGAACAATTTCTTCCTTAAATGTTTGGCAAAATTCACCAATGAAACCATCAGTGACAGATTATTTCTTTTTTTATTAGGTTATTGATTATTGATTCAACGTCTTTTCTACATATAGGCTTATTCGAATTATCTATTTCTCATTGTGTGAGTCATGGTAGTTTGTGTCTTTGAAAGTATTCTTCCATTTCGTCTAAGTTATCAAATTTTGGAACATAGAGTTGTTTACAGTATCCTTTTATTATCGTTTTAATTTTTATGAGATCAGTAGTGATGGTTTTCTTTTATTTCTAATATTGGTAACGTGTGTCGTCTTCTTTTTCTTCCTTAGCCTGGCTAGAGATTTACCAACTTATTGACCTGTTCAAGGAACCAGCTTTTGGTTATGTTGATTTTCTCTATTGATTTCCTGTTTCAATTCTTTTGAGTTCTGCTCTATTTTTATTGTTTGATTTTCTGCTTGCTTTAGACCTTACTTATTTTCTTCCCCAGTTTCCTGAGGTCAAATCTTACATTATTGACTTTAGATGTTTCTTCTTCTAATATATGCCTTTAATAGTATAAATTTCCATCTATGCCCTGCTTTTCTTACATCCTGCAAATTTCTATATTTATACTATCCTTTAAAATTATTTGTTCTCTCTATCTGGTAGGTAGTACTCTCACTCAAGTCATCATCCTCCACAGGATATTTGAAAATCTTATATTCATACCATCTTGTCCCCTCCAAACTATTCTGAAGATAGCATGAAAAATGTATTAGCACTCAAATCACTTTGCTCACTTGCTTAAAGATAAGTTATTTAATGAATTCCAGATTTTCTTGAGACAAGACCAAATCTTAACAGGACACATGAGACCATTTATAAGCAAAGTTCTATATGTTTGTGACAACTCATCTTTTACTGTATTGATCTCCTTTTATTTTCTCTAGTGTGTCATGATTATATCTGCTTGAGATTCTTGTTACGTGGTGTATTCTCTACTTTGGAATGCTTCTATAGAAGATTTTCTTGCAAACTCATTAAAACTCCTCCATCTTATTGCTTAAGCATCTAGTTTAGCTGCTCCTCTCGTGTGATCTGAGAGCATTATGTGCTTTCCTTCTATGACTCAGTATTAATTTGGGGGCTTATCTATCTATCTGATGGGAATATGAGTCCCATGAGAGTGGAGTTGGGATCTCCGTTCATCATCCTTGTAGGACTAACATCTAGAGCACTGCCTGGCACACAGAGGGAAAACTTAACCATTATTTAATATCTTTACTGACAGTGCCTTCCCACTCTATCACAGAAGACAATATGCCATTAAAGTTACACTCATAATTTCAATAAGTCATTTAAGGCAGCTTCGGAACTGGCCAGCTCAGTGACCTGGATAATTCTTAGGTTTTGTTTTGGTTTGGTTTTTTTGAGTTTACTAATGAAATTCAAACATGGGGTGTTATTACAATAAAAAACTTTTAAGCGGCACTGGATTTGGTTCTCCTGCAAGCTCTCCAAGTTTGAGGGAACACCCTCACTATGATTTCAGCCCATGTTAGCTGGATCCCCATTTGAACTGAGTTAGAACTGAACTGTGACTGGAACTTTCTTGCTTTTTAATTAATTCTTGTAATACTAATATCCTCCTCTAAATAATTAATATAATTGTCTATAGAAATAGCTCAGGAGATGGACAGTGTGACCAGATGTTTTCTGTCACTAAGTATAATAATGCATTTAAGTGGATCTTTGGAAGATTTATGAAAAATGTCAGGCTTCTGGTGCCTAAAATGAAAAGTCTCTTTCCTCATAATACTAAGAGGACCAAGCCACACATCTTCTTGACATCTTTCCCAGTAATGGATTTTGATTTTCAATACTGATTTTTTTTTTTCAAGAAATATTTACTTAGCTCTTCAAAGATTTTGTTTCATGGATCTTAACACGAAGTCATAATAACAATTATGTGATTGCATTCTTCACATTGACGTGTGTTGTATATTTTTCTTGTTTATATTTCCTCCTAAATCCGTAGTACAACCCTATTTGGTAATTTTCTTTAAAAAATCTTCAACTGTTTCTACCTGATATTATCATTTTGTTTATTCGCTCTTTATTTAACAAACCTATATTGTTTCAGATATTGTACTAGGAACTAAGAAAATACTGGTGAACTAAAGAGATATGTCTTTCCCCCAGATGCATCTTATATTCTAGAGTAGAAGAAAAACATCAAGCAAGTGATTAAAACAAAATCTCTAATTAAATATAATGAAACACATTTTATCTCCTCCAATTATAACAGAATTAAAGAGATAAGAAAAGAGAAGAGAAAGAGAAAAGAGAAGAAAAGAAAGATGAATTTTAGGGAAATTTTAATCTTCCCTTCTTCAGTTCCAGTATTACTAGAAATGTAATAAAACTACCAAAATTAGGCTTAACCATTTCTGAAAGCTTGACTTGTCATTGAGATAAAATTTTAAATTTAATCTCCTTATTTTAAACAAATTTATGTTTAATAGAACATTATGCCATCTCTTTAAATTTGATATAACCAAACATATTAAGTTAAGATAGATCTATTTTTGGTTGTCACATAACAGTAACGGGTTAAAGAGTAATAGTTTTTTCATCATAACTAGGACATTTTATAGCAAAACCATTGATCAACCAAGACAGCAATAGAAGAAAATTAGTTTAGATCCCCACTCATAACTTTAAGAACTAATAAATAACTTTATTATTGCAATTCTCTGCTGGGTAGACTTTACATTTGTGCAATCCATTTGATTTAAACTGCAGTTGCCAAGCGCCCCGTTCCTAACTACATAACTCTAAATCCTTTTATTACCCTTGCACATGCTTTTACATTCCTTTACTTGTCCTTGTTACGCTTTTAAAATGGATCTGAGAAGGATTACATTTATTATAACATTAATATTATTCTTGAGTCCATGGTAACGTTAAGTGTTTCATAAAATATTTGATTGCCTTTAATTAAGAGATAAAAACTTATTGTCCCATTGTTGCAAAGGATGGCAAAAGTTATAGCCAGGCAGTATGGAGAAGGATAGTGATAATTTTCGCTACTGTTGTTGTTATGTTTTTAAATATAATGAGAGTCACTGAAAGCCATTTATTTTGATCTGCATGGAACTAACTTCTTATTGAAATAGTTTCTGGAATTACTTCTCATAGTTTTTGTGGCAATAGCTAAGTATGCACTGAGGCAAGAGCAAAACAAATTATTTGTTGAATAGAATTTACACTTCAAAATACACTAGGATTGTTTTGGGCCTGAGGAACTCCCTAAACTTGGAGACTGTTTCTTAGGACCAAAAAATGGGATGTGCTGAATGCCCTCAGGAGTTTGGAAAGTGGACACTGTACTCTGGAGCCTACTAATATCGATTTGTATACACACCAAGTTCAACTTTTGACTCTGCTTCTTCTACAAGGCAGGAAATTAAAACAGCAAACTAATATTTTCAATATTTTTTATCTAATCCATAAATAATCCTATTACTAGAGCAGTATATTGGCTCCTCTCTAAAAAAGTCCCTTTAGTGGTTCACTGTTGAAAATCAGATATAATTATTTTTCACTGAGTAACTGGCTGATCAGCATTTATTTTGTTTCTGTACATACTGCCAGAATGAATCTGTGGGATAAATACATTTACAGAAGAGTTCTAATTCTTTAATGTTGGTATTTGAAAATTCAACTCTTATGCACAAAACAAGTAATTAAAAAGAGACGCCTGCTTTGTCAAGTTTGTTTATTCCTAAAACCATACCCTAGTATTCATTTATTAAAAAGCAAAGTGTCCTCCAAGGAATGAATGGATAAAGAAAGTGTGGCATAAACATGCGATGGAATATTATCCAGCCATGAGAAAAAAGGAAATCTTGCAATTTGCAACAACATGGATAGAACTTGAAGGTGTTATCTTGAGTGAGATAAGTCAAACAGAGAAAGACAAATATGGTATGATATCACTTATATGTGGAATCTAAAAAAGCAGTACTCATAAAAACAGAGAGTAGAATGGTGATTACCAGGAGCTAGAGAGTAGAGGAGTTGGAGAGATGCTGTTTAAGGGTGTGAACTTGCAACCAGTTGATAAATAAGTCCTGGAGAGCTAATACACAGCATAGTAATTATAGACAATAATACTGTATTATGAACGTCAAAGTTTCTAAGAGACTAGATCTTCATGGCTCTTGCCACAAAAAAGAAATGACAATTATGTGACGTGATGGAGGTGTTAGCTAACATTATGGTGGTAATCATATTGCATGTATAAATGTATCAAATCAACACATTGTGCACCTTACACTTACACAATTTATATGTCAATTACACCTCAATAAAACAAAGAGACAGAGAACAACAACAGAAACCTTACTTTGATGCTTTACTACCATCATCTTTATGGTTGTGTACTCTTAGTCTTCTCAATAGGATTAGAATTATTTCAAATGTTGCACATCTTTTTCCTTGTCTCCACTAGATTTCCCCATATTGTATGTCCCAATTATTAAAATCAGTTGAGCATCTAAAATTCATCATAAGCTTTAATAGCAATTTAAAATTGACTGTTGACATGTAGCTACCAGCTCAGCAACGTTTTGGCACAGTGGTGAAGAGCACAGGTCTGAGTCAGATTGCTTTAGTTTGAGTTCTGACTCAATCAGTTAATTAACTGAGATCTAGGGCAAATCACTCATACTTGTTAAGCTTTAGTTCTCTCATCCTTGAAATGAGGGTAAATAATACTTATTTCAAAGGATTTTTGAAATTTAAATGCAATAATGCATGAAAAGTGTTCTGTATGGCATAAGACTAATATGTATTTAGCAATTGTGAGCAATTATTGTCATTAATTATCATCCAATACATAGCAATGACTAAAACACTGAGGGAGAGAAATTTTCTCCATCCTAGTAGTGACTAAGTCCATGGGTAACTTTATGTCTCTCATGTATGTAGATTTATTAACCAGAATAACTTCAAAATACTGCACTTTTACCCAGATGAATGAAACACTGAATGTCAGTCATGCAATCAACTTTATTTATTTCTTTTTTTACCTTTTTCTTTCTTTTTCTTTTTTTTGGTGAGGAAGATGGTCCCTGAGCTAACATCTGCGCCAATCTTCCTCTACTTTGTATACTGGATGCCACCACAGCATGGCTTGATGAGGATCCAAACCCGTGAACCCCAGGCCACCACAAGGGAGCTCCGACTGGGTGAGCAGCTCACCCGCAGCCACAAGCTGGCATCACTCCACCTCAGATGGCAAATATTTGCTATTTGAATGTTGCAACATAGTTGAGACTCACAGAAGAGCCTTTTTATATTTATGGTAATTGTGTGAAAATGATGATTTTTGGAATAAAGTTTTGGAAAATAATTGAGCATGGGATGTGGTGAATTTTCAATTAGTTCTAGAAAGAGGTTGCCAAATTTTTTTTTTAAGGATCCGTAAATTTTAGACTTTGCATACCATATGTTTGTGTTGCACACTCTTCAAATCTTTTTGTTTTTGTTTTTGTTTTTACAATGCTTCAAACATGTAAAAACCATTCTTAGCTCCTAGGCTATATGAAAAGATTTACCCTGTGGGCCATTGTTTGCTGACTCCTGGTCTAGAACAAAGATAATTCTTAATCCTTTATTACAACGCAAGCACTTGGATGAACAGGCCAATACAAGAGATAGTAGAGAATAAACGTATGAAACAACAGTGACTAAAATATACAATAGTTTAGTATTGAATTAAAAGTGCATTCAGATTTATATTATGCACATTGTTTTATATAAAACAAATAACTGAAAAATAGTTTATATTTGTGCCTTATCCAAGGGGTGTTGTCCTTCTGGACGTGTATATTTGTAAAAAGTAACATACAGTTAGCAACTGATGGCACAGTGCTAGAAAAATCTTATCTTGATTTTCTATCATGTTGCTTTTACTAAATGATTTTGCTTTATTTTAAGGATCATTATAAATTAGTGCTAAACAAAGATTTTTAACTACAGTAGAGATGATGTTGACAGTGTGGTCCTTCATATTACCTAGTGCTAACAAATAAGGTAACATTTTCAACAAAAATTTAACACATTACTTAACGTATTTAAATATTTTTAAACGTCTATGGGAATCTGATACGTTTGTTTTTCTGGAATAATGTCAATTTTGTCATTGATAATGTGACCTTTTTAATTTATGAATCAGGAAGCTTAGAGTCAGACTGGCAGATCACTGCTACCTACTCTTATGATCATATTTGTACACTTATATTCTTTCTTTATTCATGTATTCAGAAAATAGCCATTTAGAAAATATTGCTCATCAGGCTTTGTGCCAGGCACTATGCAAGGCAATGAGCGATAATGTATAGCGAGGGAGAGATAAACAACTACATCTATAAGGACAGCATGCTGCATTACGAAAGGAGAAAACGGGAGTGGGTATAACGCCATCTATATCTCAGGAGAATGTGTGGGGTCAGTGAGTCGTAAGAGCTGAGACCAGCCAGATAAGAAGCCTCCAGATGAAGGAGTGCCTTAGTAATGGGTTGCACATTAAACTAAGAAAAATATTAGCCAATGATTGGTATTAAATGAGGCTGTGGACATAGCTTAATTTTTTTATTGATTGTATCTAGCCAGGGAGTAGAAGAAATGTTAAGAAAATTGTCCAGTTTGCTGGAGTGGCAATCTGTAGGGATATTGGTGCAATTCATTGAAACTCGGAACACTGGAGAAAGATATTGTTTTGATGTTAAGGATGTTGAGCTTTAAGTATCTGTGGGCCCTCCAAAGAGGAGGCCCAGATAGCAGCCACAGAGTCATGCCTGATGCTCACTATGGAAGTATTTGGAGGAAGATGGATGTCAGGGGAAAATCAGTGCATGGTGGTCATTAAAGTCACAGAACTGGTAAACTATCCCTCTGAGAAGAGAAGGGTGCATAGAACTGAACCCTGAAAGATAGCAATATTGTATATAAGAATCTTATATAGTTAATATGTGCATAATTTGAGCCTCTTTATTTTCAAATATTCTTTATTCTGTATTGTGTTATATACATTCTGGTAAGATAATTTATATCTTGTTGATCTTTATACAAAATAAGCAAATAGTAATAAATTGTATGTAGAGTACTAAATCAGAAGACAGTTTTGTGAATGCTCAACTAAAGTTCTAGAGATATGTGTACAGGAACGTGCAGGGATTGACCAAATTAAAATAATCACATGCATCAAAACAGTGCTTAGTCTTAACAACCAAACCAATTCATCAAATTGAAGTTATATTTATATGACTTTTGTTGCAGCTTTGAGTTACACTCAAAATAAATAACAGTCCAGGACTTTAAAAAAACTCACAAATGAAGGTCAAAAAGAAATGTCAATATTTTAATATGGCCTAGGCCATAGAAAATGATATGAAAGAAGCTAGAATGAGATCATTGTGAGGAAAATGTCAGGTTAAGATGAGGTTTTGTTCTACATGTCAACTCTTGAAATGAGCTTACAAGAGCCAATCACTGAAAGACCACATTCTAATTTAAAATACTGTATAACAATTAATAAAAAATAAGAACCAATAGTTTGATTGTGTACCAGTTTTTGTGTATTTATAACTTACTAGAATTTGGACCTATGATTTTCCCCTTCTGTAACTGAGAGCAGCCAGCCCTGGCAGTCTAGAGGTTAGGATCTGGTGCTCTCACTGCCGGGGCCCAGGTTTGTGTCCTGGTTAGGGAACCACACCATCCCTCTGTCGGTTGTCATACTGTGGCGGCTGCGTGTTGCTGTGATGCTGAAAGCTATGCCACTAGTATTTCAAGTTTCAGCAGGTCCCCCATGGTGGACAGGCTTCAGCAGAGCCTCCAGACTAAGACGGACTAGGAAGAAAGATGCGGCCTCCACTTAATACTAACAATAATAATTGGGAGCTAAAATTTTTTTCGTTTTTCTTTACATATTTGATTTTTCTTACATATTTGACCTTACATTATTTTTTATAAAAATAATAAGACTGTTTTTAGATATTAATTAATGGAAAAGTGCATTGACAAAATTAATTTCTGCTCATTCTTCCTATTATAACCACCAGGGGTGATTATTATTAAAAGAAATATGTAAACATTCTTAGTGTTCTCTATGATCCTATCACTATATATTTTTTCAAAGATTCACCCTGAGCTAACATTTGTTGCCAATCTTTTTTTTTCTCCCCAAAGCCCCAGTGCTTGGTTGTATATCCTGGTTGTAAGTCCTTTTAGTTCTTCTATGTGAGGCGCCACCACAGCATGGCAACTGACAGACAGGTGGTGTTGTTCCGCGACTGGGAAACGGACCCGGGCCGCCAAAGTGGTGAGAGCACTGAACTTTAACCACTAGGTCATCAAGGGCTGGCTTATATAGGTTGTGATCTTATATTTATTCTGGTTTTCATATGCTTTTACAAAAATATAGCCACTCTACATAGGATTACTGGCAATACTGTGTTTATTCAATGTACATTTATTTTAAAGGAAGTATTTGTAATGAGTATACTTAAAAACTATTAACAATTGTCTTTTTAGAAAGTTAGTAGCTAGATAATATTTCATAGCATGGAGGGTCCATAATTGATGGACCTGTTTCCTGTAATGGAAATTTTTTCTAGATTTGTTTAAGTAACATAAACACTGATAAAACAAATATTATTAAATACATCTTATGTCTTGGTGCATTTATTTATATCAAGGGATCTCAAAAGTTAACTTTATGATCATAAATTAATAACTTTGAAAATATAATTAATACTGCCAAATGATATTCCCAAAACATTTTAGCAATAAATAATCCCTCCAGCAACTTATGAACATGACTGTATCTATATGCTCTCACTAACATTAGAAATTAACTCACTCTATTTCAATACTTAACCCATGAAAACTTTTTTACATGGAAATAGAAAATATGTGCCAAATAGTTGATTCAGCCTTGGTTGAAAATATAATAGAAACTGTATGTTTCAACTGTGCTTCTTGAGACGTTTTTACTATAAAGATTGTTGACAAAAAGCAGTTGGTTGAAGATAATGCATGAGTTTAATACAGATTCACTGCACTCCCATTATAAACACACTGGCCAAATGAGGTTAGAGTTCTCTTTTAATTTCATCTGTGCACATACCATATCTCATCAGGAATTGAGATTCCTGGGCCATTTGTTTGCAAATATTCTCCGGTGAACTTTAATTGTAATGAGTTTATTATAATCTGCTATGCAAAGCAATTCTTACCTTTCAGATTATGATTACTACAATAGGTATATACGTGTTTCCATTGAACTTTTTAGAAAAAATTGAATTATTCATCAACCTTGTTGTATTAAACCTACTAACAATGACTGATCTTTTATAATTATTCCTAATGGTATTCAAATTATGTATATATCTGCATAGTAAGAAAATCATTTGTAAGCTTTTCTTTATTATAATGATTTATGAAAGATAAAATAAGTATGGTGCGGATAAAATCATTTTAAGACACAAAGTAAAATATATTTTTTCCATAATATAAATGAGGCAATGTTTACCTTTTAGTTTTTTACATATTTTCATTTGTTTCTAATAATTGCCTGTTTAAAATTTTGCATGCATTTTCATTTAATATTTTTCAGGTGGAGATCTTTTTGTACTGGGCTATTAACCCTTTGTCCATGTTACATTCGTAAGAATTTCCTTTGGAGTATAATTTACCTGATGATTTTGGTTTGGTCTTCTTCCATACAGAAAAAAGGAATCATGTATTATTTTATGGCTTTTTATTTCCTGCCTTCCTTAATCATGCCTTCACTGGAAACAGTTACATAAATTATATTATGTATGTAAATTATATTAATTTTTCCTAATATTTTAAGTTTTATAAATTCAATTATTATAAATAACATTTTACAAATAAAACTATGAAATATTAGAAAACATTAATGAGAATTTATATAACCGGTTCCTTTGAAGATTAGAATATCAGTAGAAAATAATGGTTGAGTTAGTCATAATTGATGAAACTCTGGAAAAAAATAAAAGGTATACACAATTTTGTGTATGAAGTGTATTTGAGAGTACATCTTTGATTTTATAATGGTAATTGATTTCATTATATGATCATTATTTTGAGTCTAAATACATTGCGTTGTATTTCAAAAATCAATTGAAAAATCTCAGAAATGTATTCTACCTTTTGAACTTATGAATAATTTTTACCAATTCCAAGAAACCATTTGGGAATTGTGACTATAATTTCAATAGATTTCTACATTAATTTAAAAGGATTTATATTTTTATATTGTCTTCAAATCCAAGAAAATTGCATGCCTACCCATATAATTCAGAGATCCTTAGTTCCTTTAATAATTTTATAGTTTGTGTACACTGGCTCTCTACTTTTTCTATATCATTTTTTCTAGCTATTTTATAGTTTTTCAACTATTGTAATGGGATTTCAAAATTATTTCTCACTGTTGGTACTATCATAAAGTAGAATGCTTGTAGTTTATGATGTTGTTTTCCTGTTCCCAGAATTGTCTACTAGGACACAAAACTGAGGTCAAAGACACTGTAATTATGTCTTGAATAGAGTCCATCACATGGGGCCACTCTCTTCAGGATTTAAAAGTATCTAAATTTGACCTTCTCCCTCTGACTTATTTCACTTTGCATTATACCCTCATGTAATCTATGCAGAAATAGAAGTACAATGATGTATACCTGAAATTTTTACAACGTTATAAACCAATGTTACTGCAATAAACAAAAAATTTTAAAAAAAAAGTATCTGAATTGTCTCTGTTTTTCTAAACATCAACATCCTTCTAGAATTTAGTTAAATAATGAACCAAATAACAGGCATCCCTCTCTTTTCTGATTTTAATCATTGTGATTTTATTATTTCATCAGTTAGTAGGTGGAGTTTTGCTGGAGTAATTAGTTTTATCATATTTAGATTATTTCATTTTATTTCTTGTTCACTTGAAATTAGGAATGACTATCAAATTTTTTTGTATGACTTGTTTGCATCCAGTGGTATAATTTTACAGTTTTATATACTTTAATTTGTTTAAAATCATGTGTTGTGGGCCCCCCCAGTGGCATAGTGGTTAAGTTCTCACTCTCTGCTTTGGCGGCTCTGGGGGGTTCATGGGTTTGCATCCTGGGCATGGACCTATGCACTGATCATCAAGCCATGCTGTGGTGGCATCTCACATACAAAATAGAAGAAGATTGGCACAGATGTTAGCTCAGGGACAATCTTCTTCACAAAAAGAAAGTGTGTTGTTATATTTCCTCAATTGAACCAGGCTGCTCTGCTGTAATGAACATTACTTGATCATAATGCATATTCTAAAAATTTGCTTTTGAATCTAAATTTTATTTAATCATGTTTTCTTTAGAACAATTATATCTAAGAAAATTTTGATCAATATATCATGTTTAGATGTTTGCCATAAAATATAGTATTTACATTTGATTTTGACATCAGCTAAAAAGGAACCATCTTTTCCACCTCAATATACAAATAAAGAAAGTTTTTAAATAATAGAATATTTTTGTGTATTAGGTATAAAGAAAGATGTCTTGAAGTGAAGCATTAAGTTAATCTACAGAAAGAGAGAGAGATTGTCTATGTTATGGGCTGGCTTGTGCTCCCTCCAAATTCGTATGTTGAAGTACTAACCATCAGTATCTCAGAATGTGACTGTGTTTGGAGGTAGAGTCTTTAATAAGGTAATTAAGTTGAAATGATGTCACTAAAGTGAGTTCTAACTCAATGTGACCTGTGTCCTTATAAGAAGAGGCAATTAGGATGCAGATACACACACAGAGCAGACCATGTGAAGACAGAGGGATAGGACAGTCATCTACAAGGAGAGACACTTCAGAAGAAACCAATGCTGATAACACCTTGATCTCTGACTTCTAGCCTCCAGAATCAGGAGAAAACAAATCACCATTGTTTAAGCCACCCCATCTGTGGTACTTTGCTGTGGCATTCTTACTAAACCAATATAACATAATATTTTTTTGATTTGGTGTTAATTTATTTTTGATTCATTCTAAAGTATCTTATAAATTTTTATTGAGAATTTGTTTTTTAGAACTGTTTTAGGTCCACAGCAAAAATTGAGGAAAAGTGTGGAGATTTCCCATATACCCTTGGCTCCCCTCAACACACATAGTCTCTCCCATTATCAACATCCCCCACCAGAGTGGTACATTGTTACAACTGATGAACCTGTACCGACATATCATAATCACCTCACACCTATCTTACATTAAGTCTATTCTTGGTTTTATATATTTTATGGTTTTGGACAAATGTACAACAACATATGTTTACCATTTATGGTATCATACAGAGAATTTTCACTATCGTGAAAATCCTCTGTGCTCTGCTTATTCTTCTCTCCTCTCCACCTCAACCCTTGACAACCACTGATCTTTTCACTATCTCCATAGTTTTTCCTTTTCCAGAATTTCATATAGTTGGAATGATACAGTAGGTAGACTTTTCAAATTGGCATCTTTCACTTAGTAATATGCATTTAAGTTTCTTCCATGTGTTTTCAAGGTTTGATAGCTCATGTCTTTTTAGTGCTGAATGACATTCCATTGTCTGGATGTGCCACAGTTTATTTATCCATTCAGCTACTGAAGTGCATATTGGTTATTCACGTTTTGGCAATTATGAGTAAAGCTGCTATAAACATCCATGTGCAGGTGTGTGGAGGGGCACACATTTTCTATTCCTTTGAGTAGACACTAAGGAGCATGCTTGCTGGCTCATACGGCAAGGATATGTTTAGTTCTGTGAGAACCGGTAGACCGTGATCCAAAGTAGCTGTACCGCTTTGCATTCCCAACAGCAACGAATGAGAGCAGCCGTCCCCACATCATCACCAGCATTTGTTGTTGTCAGCGTTCTGAGTTTGGCTATTTTAATAGGTATGCGGTGGTATCTCATTGTTGTTTTAATATGCATATCCCTGATACTACATGATATAGAGCCTCTTTTCATATGCTATTTGCCATCTGGATTTCTTCTTTGGTGAGATGTCTGTTAGGATCTTTGCCCACTTTTTAATTGGGTTGTACGTTTTCTTATTGTTGAGTTTTTCATATATTTTGGATAGTAGTTTTTTATCAGACGTATCTTTTGCAAACAGTTTATCCCAATTTGTGGCTTGTCTTCTCATTCTTGACATTATTTTTCATACAGCAGAAGTTTTTGATTTTATTGAAGTCCAGCTTGTAAATTCTTTCTTTCATGGATTGTGCTTTTAGTGTTGTACCTAAAAAGCCATCACTGTACCCAAGGTCATCTAGGTTTTCTCCTGTTCTCTTCCATGAGTTTTATAGTTTTGTGTTTTACAATTAGGGCTATGATCTATTTTGAGTTAATTTTTGTGAAGGGCATAAAGTCTATGCCTAGATTCATTATTTTGCCAGCACCATTTGTTGGCAAGACTGTCTTTGCTCCATTGTGTTGCTCTTTCATCAAAGAGCGGTTGACTATGTGGATCTTTTCCTGGGCTCTCTATTCTGTTTCTTCCATCTATTCATCTATTCTTTTGCCAAACCACACTGTCTTGATTACTGTAACTTTATAGTAAGTCTTGAAGTCAGGGAGTGTCTGTCCTCCAACTTTGTTCTTCAATATTGTTGTGGATATTCTGGGTCTTTTGCCTCTCTATATAAATTTTAGAATCAGTTTGCTGATATTCATTATCATATTTTTTTAAGTGAGATGTATATGTAGCCATGTCTCCTAGAAGTTTTTTGCTTAATGTTCTTTGAAGATGATATTTTATCTTAGAATAAAGGTCAGCGTTATATAAAAAAATGAAAGTAGCATAGAAAACTCTAGTGAAGCTATAAGCAGTGTTCATTTTTGTAAGAATTTGGTTATTTTAAAGTTTTGTTTTGAATTCTCTGGGCATTCTAGCCAAACGAAGACGTGCTGAAAATTGTATTCAACAAATAAGGCCATGATAGCTTCTCTCACCTCCATTGTGCTGAATCCCAACTTGCCAAGACTCAACAGTGAAAATCAGTGTGGTTCTATAAATTAAGGAATTTCAACGTCCTCACCTCATACTTTTTTAGAGAAGAAAAGCAAAAGAATGTTCCTATTTTGTAGAGGATTTTTGTTACTTTTCTGCCACGCTTTCCTTTTTCATTGAAAATGGCACCAACTCCCTTTTTCTCTCTCAAAAAGGCTCTTCCTGCTGAGCTGATGTTCTCCAATTACTCTGTAAGCAGCCATTCTTCTTAACATCCTCTCCATGTTGATAAGACAATGGCTTTTCATTTCTCGAACTAGTAATTTAGAAAAAGGGAAAACATGACGTGGAAGATATGAAAACTCAACTGAGAATTCCTGGCTTCTAGAGTTGGCTTTTTTATTACAACTGTTTCATGAATTTGTTTCCTTTAACAAAAAAATCAAATTAGCTTATTGTACCAGTTCCTATAATTTACTTTTTTTGAGAAGCAATAGATAGTCACAGTTTTGGAAAATACGGCTTATAGCCTGAAAACTATAACAGCAATTCAAGAAAGATGTCTGTAGCTAATTCTGAAGATAACAACTACAAGCTTGCAAAGGTGCTTACATTTTCTTTACAGAATGCAGGGCAGAGACCCTGTCTTTTTCATCTTATCTTCCTAACTGAGTCTAATGCAGTGCCTTCCTCATTGTAATTGCCCAATAAATATTTGCAGAACTAAATTGAAAATTTTATCACTTTAAATGCCTCTTCTTGACACATTCAGGCCAGTGGTGAGTTTAACAAACTGAATATTACCTTGAACGTAAATGTTGGAAATGGCATTTCATGCTTAAACTAAATTCGACATATTCAGATACTTTTTAGAATTGTGTTAAGATCATAACTTTTTTATAAGGAATTCAACTTATGACTTTTAAGAAAGACTGCATTTATCATCTACATCCTATTGAATCAGGAATATCCTGGTTTGGCATCAGACTAGTTCACAGAATGTTTAGCAGTTGTTAGAATACTGTCAAGCCAAATAAAATAAATACATTTAAAAAAAAAAAACATTTAGAATGTTAACAGATCTTATGCTTTTAATTTGGAGTGTTCAGAGTTCAAACTGCACTTCAAAAGCTACTTGAAGCATCCGTGATGGTTTGGTTGTTCACATATAAGCAGAAGGTGCCAATGGCCATAACTTAGCAAAGTGTGCGACTCTATGCATTTAAATTTTATTCTTATTTGTGGAAAAGATTTTCAGAATTTGATTTGGTATATATAAATTATGTTTAAAGTTGCATTTATCAGTCTAAAATAGATAAGCAAAGAAAGTGTTTGGGTATGCCTATTTTGAATTTCTCTATTATTTTTTCCCTAAGAAAAGAAGCTGCCCTACCTTATCTAGCTGCTCTCGTGAATTAAGTGATGAGGTCTAGGGAATCACATTAATTCTTATCTATTTCAGCAATAACTCTCAAATAATGGGAGGGGCTTATCCAAGATCTGCTCATCAAAATCGCTGGAAGGATTTTTTTTCCCTCAAATTATGCGTAGAATATTCTGATCTATCTTCCACTCCCTTGGGCAGGAAATGAAACACAGGCTAATCTCTGCAAACTGAGACTGTTGTCTCAAATCCTCCAGCACTTAAGACAGCATTTCTCTGGGGCTTCTTGCTCTTTCATATCTGTTTCTTCTTCCTTTTTCTCTCTCCTTAGGTATCTTACTTTTGGCTCAATACGGCCCATCCCTGGTTCTTTATTATGACCTAGCTGGTCCATCCACAGCTCACCACTGATGATAAGCCTCTCTGGGTGGCTTAGTTTACATTCTCAATAGACAGAATCTGATGAGTTGTCTTCTTAGATGTCATAGGTTTATGGATTATTTGCCAGAAAGCGAGGTCTAATCCTCTGTGTCTGGAGAGAGTTCGTGTGGCACATAGGGCTGCCTCTTACATCATCTTTAGGCAGGGCGAGTGCCACAAACTACACCTATTACAATCCAAGCATGTTGTGTTTAACTGGCAAACATTTAGTGAGTGCCTACTACATATAAGGCTCTCTGCTGAATGATGGGTAAACAAGGAGTATAAAATAAAAGGTCTCTACTGTGAGAAGGTTACAATCAGATTGGGAGGACTGAATGTATCCACAAAAACATGGAAATGATAAAAAATATTATCTGTAAATTATACATATTATAATTCTATATATATAATTTGATGTCTAAGTGATTTAGGGATTCGGAAGTGATAAGGACGTCATTGGGGACAATTTGTGGTCAGGGAAGGCCTGTCTGAGGCGTGTGATTCATACTGAAACTTTATTCATCAGAAGTGATTGGCTTTGTTGATGGAGCACAGGTCCTGACCAGAGTTTTTAAAATGCGTCCTTTGTCTATAGGACTTCCGTTTGTATGTCTCACATGACAAAAATTCCTATCAATTGTTTGCTTAAACTGTAATTTAATTTTGCACTTTTTTCCCATTTTTATCAACATCAGCTCCTTAAAAAGAAATAAATCCCACACTTCGTGTCAGATTCCAGAGTAACCAGCACACTACCATGAACCACGTTTGTATGTGATAAATATTTAAGTATTTTCTCACTTGCTCAATTTGCCACAGATACAAGAAATGCACTTAAAATACATAAATCTTAAAAAATATATTCTATTTTCACATTTTCAGGCTTATTTGCCTACCTAACTCATATAAAGCACCAACTTTAAAGTCCAACCACATATAATGAATCTAACATCTCATCAGAAATAAGCCTAGTAGTTCTCTATGTCAACATATCTGAACTAAACAGTATTCCATTTCCTGCCCCCTCAGCTGCATTTGTTGTAAAAGCTCTCAATAAAGTATAATTCCTTCAATTTTAAATTTAACACATTTTTCTTTTTTTTTTTTTGTGAGGAAGATCAGCCCTGAGATAATATCTGATGCCAATCCTCCTCTTTTTTTTTTTTTCTACTGAGGAAGATTAGCCCTGAGCTAACATCTGTGCCCATCTTCCTCCACTTTATATGGGACGCTGCCACAGCATGACTTGAAAAGCGGTGCTTCAATGCATGCCGGGATCCGAAACTTCGAACCCTGGGCCGCTGAAGGGGAGCACGTACTTAACCACTTGCGCAACCAGGCGGTGTCTTAACACATTTTTCTTAAACATGAGATAGACAATTTTGTGATAGTCAGTGATGTCACATTTGAAAGATGAAAAATAACAACATGCATATTTCTGGCTTGAGAAAAGCCTTCTATATGTTATCAATTTTATAAGCAAAGTTTGATTAATACAGCCATCTTCTTTGTTTGTTTTTCCATCCACAATTTTAAAAGGACAGAGAATATATATAGATGTTTTTATTATTTCTTTACTATTGCCAAATTAATGATATAATTGTTTATTTAACTATGAAAATTACTTTTTTCTTAGAATAAATATTGAGATATGAAATACTGAGGTCACTATATCGCAAAAAAGTGGCACAGCAGAAATGGGAAGCCGTCCAAAGTGCTTCAAAGTGACTTTTGTGCCAATCTAAGCCTTTTTACCTGAAGCCATCAGTTTCTGGAGAAGGAAAAAAGCATTCATCTTTGAAGATAATTCAGGTACATTATGAAATGATTAAACTCTTATGCATAAAATTGAATATGCCAACACAGTTATATCACAACCAAAAACATCATCCTACCACACCCGGGGAGGGGCAGGCAATTGTGATTCAGGGCCACTCTGGGAAATGTGCAAATTCTTACAGAACACGGCCCCCTCTCTCTTAGTGGAGTGGAAAAATTGAGGGAAGAAGATTTAAAATCAGAAAGGGTTGATTTCTAGTCAGTGAGAGGAAACGAATTAGCAAAGGTTCAGAAATGAAATTATGGGGTGGAGGTTAATGATTCTTAAATTAAGTCCAGTACTGGTTGGGGTCCAGCCGGCTGCAATCACAGACAATCACTATTTAATTTGATTATGATTTTTTAAAACATGCTTCAGAAATGGCACAGATTTCAAACTGCAAGATAGAAATCATAGAAAAATAAGGTTAATTCTGTCTATCTCTGAATGTACATGAATACAATAAGTTCAATTGCATTCATAATATATTGAGTAGCTTGCAGCTCTCGAGTCTGCTTAGTTCTTTTTTCCCCATTTCTATTACATTTTCGTTGGTAGGGATATTTTCCTTCATTTCACAAATAAAACATCTATTTTATCGATTCCCTTGGCAAAATTTCCCTTGTTAAGATCCTGCTGTCCCTTGGGAATTGCAGAATCTGTCAGGAACTACAGCATCTTCGTGAGGTTTCTGTGATACCATCTCCCCACCTGCAAGCTCTTTTGAGCCGTGTACTTCTCTAGTGAAATTGAAATGCTCAGTGACTCTTGACTTCCAGGTAGGACTAGAAATGTCTTTCAACATTGGCACCAGAGTTTATAACTGTGTACTGGCAACGAAAAACCAATAAAAGTCAAATCATGCCTTAAGGATTTGCTAAGTGAAGAGGGCACTTAGGAAAACAGTGTGAAAAATCTATTTCCCAGCCTTACCGCTAAGATGAGGTGGCCCTGGATAAATGCTGTTTTGGCAAATATCATGTCCCAGGGCACTGCTGAGCAAAGCATAATTAATTGTATTTACATAGGACGGGCCTCCCCAGAGTGGTTCAATCAACATCCCTGAAAAGTTCTGGCTTGCTGGACGTGAATTAGCTTGAACAAAATATCAGCCATAAATGGTTGGCACCAAGATTCTGTGGCCAAAGGCAATTGGTAACATTTTACATAGGGAAACTATAGAAAGAATCTGAATTAGGATGAGATGACAAAGATAAAAGGTTGTGACCTGGAATATAAAGTCAAGGCTGTAAACAAAGGAGCAAGCAGTTAGGAGCTAGAAAAATGAGAATTAGACTGAGTATCGTGTTATAAACAGGTAAAGGAGAGTACTTCAGAATGAAGACCATGAGTTGTCAGAGAAAGCTGTGGTGTCTGGTGAATGGGCTCAGGGGGGCACCGGAGCCCCAAACAAACATGTAGAAGACCCTGTTGAAGAAGTGGTAAAAACTGGAAGGAAAGCCATGAGGGATGAGTTCTTTTAAAAATTTTCAGGTCTTTCAGCAGCTTGTGGGATCATATCAACGAAGAAATAAAAGCAGAGAAAAATTCCCCATTGCTCAGTAAGATTCTTCATAAGGGAACACCAAAGGGATATTAAATGAGGGATTATTCACTATAAAGAAAGATAGGACTCAGACATTAAAAATAATCCAAGCCATTCATCAAGGGACTGAATCTCAATTTGATGAAAAGATGGTCCTGAAAAATAATGGGAGAGAGAAAAGCAAGACAGAGTAATGCTCTGTTCAACAGCAAATACACTGCATTTCACAATTCTTGGAGAAACATTCTTTTAACTACGCAGGGGCTCCTGAGTCCCCTCCTACTCTCCATTGGAGCCATGTGTCAGCAGGTCTGGTCCATTTATGGCATCTCTCCAAAGGCACCACCCACCACGACAGACAGCTATAGAGAAATGAACTACAGCTGTCTAAATCAATCCGGGTGTGTTTTTATTTGTAAATATGAACGGACAACCAAGAAATACCGGACCTTTTAAGAAATCCAAAAACATAAAGGAGGATCAAGATGGAGCAAAAGAACAGTTGGATTTGACATCCATAATGCAAGATCAGGATGCTATAAAAAAGAAGGAATTAGAAATTCTTTCCATAAAAGAGAGCATGGAAATTAATAAGATGTTTATTAAGATAAATAATCCATGAATGAGCTAACTAATACAATAGGATAAAGATGAAAAAGAATATGTCTTGCAAGAAAAAAGATGTTTTGAACATAAAGTCCAGAAAATTTCTCAATACATAGAGTCTTAGAGGACATACACAGGAGGTACCATAATATTCTAATCAACGTTTTGAAGTTTGAAGAATAGAATTAACCATCTTTTATTCTCTCTCTCTCTCCCTCTCTCACGATTTATGCATATATGTGTGTATGTATACATATAATCATATATGTGATAGGTATATCAGATATATAGTTATTTTCAATACCTGCGTAATATCTATTGGCCATATCATAATATACTCAGTCTTTCCAGCATTCAGAGTGTTTCTATTTTTTCTCTTTTTTTAATTTTCCCCTTTGCAAATTAACCTGTCATGAATACCTTTGTGTAGATATTGATTCTGCCTGTGCCTGTATTGCTGTAAGATAGATTTCCAAAAGTTTGAAGTGGGAATAAAATGTCACAGAGGCATTTAAAATATAATTTAAATAAATATTGCCAGATTATCCTTTAAAAATGTGTTCTATTTACCCCATGTCAATGAAAGCTAGACTTCATTAATATTTATGTTTTTAATTGTTGACCATTTGAAAGGTGGAAAAATGCTCTCCCAAGGCACTTCACATACACTGAAAGTTATTTGTTTTATTTCTCTTTCTCAAATAATTAGTGTGGGAATATGTCTTTTCACATGTTTATTGACCATTTATTTACATTTCTTCTTTTGCTTACCCTGTTCATAAACTTTGCCCAATTTTTTTCTTTATACTCTTGTCTTTATCATTTTGTCTTTTTGTAGTGATAATTGGTATTATAGTGATATCAAGCCTTTTCGGAAGAGTGGCAATTAGATATACACAGTCTATCTTGTACTTTTCTTAACATTTTATGATATATTTTTATCAGTAGTTCTTTCTCTTTGAAGCAGGTTTGGAATCACATTCATAAAAAAAGTTCAAACAAAGTTTAATTTGAGCAGTTTTTCCCGATACATAATGTCTAATAAACTCAGAGGCAATCTTATTTGGTAAAGTGGTCATATATTTACTGATAGATCTTACAGGAATGCACACACATTTGACTTTCAGTCATTGAATCCCCAACAAAGCTCAGGTGTTTAAAATATCTTGGCTTCTCAAAGGAAAAGAAACAAAATGTTTCATCCAAAAATTGAATTCTTGCATAAATAAATCTTTTAAGAAGGAACAGTCAATTGTGCATCAAATTAAGTATGGATTCTTGATATTCTAGTCTTTATTTCTAGTAATAAAGTTAGAAGAAAATAAAGCTCTATTAATAGCACACATTTTGTCGTGTGTAAGAAGGTTAAAATATTAAACTGAATATTTTCAGCTTTTAAGGAGTCTCATCATCCTGTTGTTTCTATTTTAAAGCGACTTACTTCATTACAAGTGAAGTGTTAAATTATAGCAGAACATTTAGGAACAGACTCTGGCTAACTGCTTTGAAATAAAAAGCTAGCCAAAGGAAAACTGAATGCTTGACAGGTTTAAAACAATGAATTTTTAAAGGAAACGTATTTTGATACTTCTGTTCTACAGCGTTGGTTTTCTGAGCATAGTCCACAGGACAGCAGCACCAGCAGCACCCGAGGACTTTGTAGAAATGCAAATTCTTGGACAACTTTAGGTGCGCTGGATCAGAAACTAGAGGTGGGGTCCGTCCACCTGCAATTAACACGTCCTCCAGGAGATTCTCACCCGTTTTACTTTTTGACAACAACTGCCCTACATCTCTTAGAGGTTTTCAATTGGCCTGGCACTCAGGAATGTGTTTTTGTGTGTGTGTGTGTGTGTATTTTTTACATTTATATAAATAAATAAATATTGCATATTTACTATAAGCAGCTAATGTATCTGACCAATTTATATGACCACATATAACTTTATAATAATATCTGGTGTAGCACGAGTGATGAGATGAAAAGAAACAATTGAAAGAGACTAATGAGGCAGCTATTTTACTAGTATGGGGAAATCTTGTAAGTGTGAATGGAAAAGAAATACAGATTTATAAGACATTTAAAAATTATAGATTTATCTTAAAAGTGTCTATTTTCTAACCTTTAAGAGTACTTAATAGAAACTAGGATAACAAAAGCCCTAATATGATTTTCTCTAAGAAAAAAACATATATAATGTACATAGATAATTTTCATTTACTCTTATGTTTATACGAGCAGCAGTCAAACCCTGATTCTACTCCTCCACACTTGCTGTATCATGTCTCAGGTACAATGTGTGCTGTTTTTTTTTTTTTTTTTCTACTTATACACCCTTAAATACCTCTTACTAAATTTGTAAAAATTGCCAACATTTTAACCTGCATATCTTAATTTTTTACAAATACACACATATGAAAGTAGCTACTTCCTTACAGAGTTGTTGGAATTTTTATAGGAGGAGATGTAGGCAAATTAAGCACCCAATACTTGGAATTCTTCCCTTTTCCTATCTCCCTGAGCCACTCTGACTAAAAAGTAATACATTGTATATATAGTTACATAATAAAAAATAAAAGCATAAAAAAACTAATTGATTCACTTCCTGACATGTAGGGAATGTGAACATCCATAACTAATGCCAAATCAGGAAATAGACACATGCTAAAGCTGACTAAATTTCACTGAGTTTCATTGCAGAGCCACACTCCATGTTGATTAGGACAGGGGATGCTGGAGAGGCACAGGTGAACAAGCAAATACAGCCTGGCCTCAACTGTTATGTCAATACTTTTTCATGGAAATTTCTCAAAATAGCTTTTAAACAGTTATTGGAAACAGTATTGAACCTAACTATATATTGTTAAATATATTTCAGAGAAATAAAAAAGTTCCATGAAGCCATGAACCAACATTTAATAAAGAAATATTCATGATTAATATTCACTAATAAAGTTATAAATTATAACAAAAATTCCATATTACAGTAGATTTGTATTATATGTTATGTAAAATTTTCGAAAACATGATTTGAAAGACAAGGAGTTATTTTAATGTCTTTTAATGTCTTTATAAATGAAATCCATCTTTATCACTATGTATTGCCATGAGAATGGTATCTGGCATGTGGTGGACACTTAATTGTTGAATTTAAAGAATGAACTAGACGAATATGTAAAATTCCTCACTGATCCTCTCCACTGAATAAAATTTCATTTTATACAGTGCATTTCAAAATTTACATGCCCAAAGTAGATTGATTTCTTTCTGACCTCATATGGGCTTCTGTGTAAATATGTCACATCTTAGTAAATGACATCAACCGTCTAACCAATTGCTCAAGTCAAAACACCAAGGATCGTGGCTGTCATGGAGAAGCTTTGACCATGTCAATCTTGTGACAAGGAAAACTACAAAAGTTGGTTAAAAAAAAAAAAAGAGTCTGTTATAGTAAATGGAGAGTGTCTGAGAGAACAATGACTTTGTGTGCCAAAATCCTGGGAAAACATTCTGGACAGTTCACTGAGGTGACATGCATGTGCTGCAAGATGCCTTCCAAGTCCTGAGTTCTCTGAGTTGAAAGCTCTGAAGCCAGTCGGAGGGTGCCCGTCAAGAAACAAGGTTGGCAGAAGAATTTTTAATTATGTCATAAGTCTGATCAGACAGAATTTGCAGTTCATACCTACAAGGCCACCATAAGTTTAGGGGTAAAAATTTTGGAGCCAAAGGAGAGCCTGACAATCGACACCAGTTTTTCACTTGAGATATTTGAGGGTTTTAAGCTGTTGTATGAAGAGGCAAAGAATCCAAGAAAACAGTGTGTATGAGCTCAGAAGAGCTTTCACCCGTCTTAAAGAACTGGAAGGAAAATTGTAGCCTAAGATCTGCCAAGAAGGAGGATTTCTAGTAAGCACACTATGCTCCGGAGGGGAAGCCTGCAAGGCTGTACCTTGGGGTGGGGACTGAAGAGAAGTGGACAAAGCCTCGTATCTAGATACAGCTTGCAAGTTTAAGGAAACTAATCTTTTAATTATTGAGTTTATTGTTATCAAATTAAGTAAACTAGCAAAGTAAGGTAAACATATTAAAAATAATATTAATGACTAAATTATTTGTATAAGTAGTAGGGGAAAGTAATCAACTGCAAATATTAAATTTCACTTTGACTGCTCTACCAGATTTTGTATTATTCTCTAAGTGATAATTATTTTTAGTTAGCATCTTTTTCTTCCAAAGTAAAACAAAAGATATTTGTTCTGAACAGAATGATTTAAGGCATTAAGAAAACAAGTGTGTTGTCAAGCTTAATCTGGTCTCTATAGGTCTCTTGTTAGGAAATAGACTCCCTTCTTTTTCGTGTTATTCATTGTATTAATGTGAAACAAGTTTTTTAAAATTGAGAGTGAACAGTTAATATAGTTGAGAAATGAAGAAAATTGTACTTTCAATTTATAAATTGCATTTATCACTTGATTAATCAAGCTTTTAAAATTTTTGGATTATGCTTATTCAGTTGTAAGAGGAAAATTAAATATATCAATTCCATATTCTTTCCCTAAAGCATTTCATCACCACAAAAGGTAAATTTTTGTTCAGTATGAATGCAATCACACCACAGTGCCCATTAAAAATAATGAAAATTTTTCATCTAATTTGCCATTGACCAATGGAAAATTTTCCCCATAAGGGTCATGAAAGACATAAAACTCACCATGGGAGAAAAACTCTTGTAATAGACTACTTTTCTAGATTTTTGGAACCTGAAAAAAAAGAACAATGATATTTTAAAATCATTTAACTTATAAAATGAATATTCTGGGAGATCATTTAACAAAATGTTGTCCAGATAGAAACCATAGAAAAGCAGAATTTGAATCGAAGAACAATGTAGACAAAGAAGAAATAAATTGTCAAACTTGAAAGTGAAAAAAAATATATATTGCTAAATCAGGTAAACAAACTCATTTATTTTATAATTTCCTTGGTTGGGGTTTTCCAGCTTATCGGATTCTTTTTTCCTATTCAAAGAAACAATGGACTGCCTCGAATGAAAATTCTGTAAAATGTTATCTATATAGACAGTGATTGCAAAATTTGTAAAAAATTGATATAATACTTTTTTACTGACACTGACTTAGTCCAGGCTCTCATCTTGTCTTGTCTGACTGTTATAACAAGCCTGCTACTAGACCTCCCTCTGTGCATGTTCTTGTCTTTCCACCCATCTTTCCATCAAAATCAATAATTAATTTTTAAAGCATCATATAAATCACTGGCTCTTTTCTGATGGGAATAAAATCATTATTATCCTTTATTACCTGCAGTTTATACAAACATATCTCAACTGAGCCTTTCAATCAACCTTCCACACTCATTTCTACTACATAATCCCATGCACTCCACATCTGAGATTTCCCATTTTTTACTAAAATTATGACTGGGTTGGAATCCAAGAATTATCCCTTTCCTCAGCCTGAGATGCTTTTCTTCTCTTAGTCTTTCTCCAAGTTATCCGTATCTTTAATATCCAAGATAGAAGTTCTATTTCCTGTTGGGATTAATCATGATTTACTCCAAATGGAATTAATCATTATTTATTACAAGTGGAGTCAATCATTCTTACTCTTTATTAACATGTTCATACACTATTTTGACCTTATTTTTACTATGACATTAATTTTGTAGCAGCTGAGGTAACATTTGAGTGTTCACATGCCTGTGGCATCTGTGAGATTCCCAACAGGAATCTAATCTTGGTGGGGTACCACTGTGTTTTCTTTATTGACACATCCAGAGTCCCTATCAGGATGTGCTGGGCAGTGCTGGAAATCAATTATTGCTCGTTTAATGATAACACACTTTACATTTCCATCCAGTCCTACTAACGATCCTTTTACATTCTGTGTTACAATATCATTCAATGCTTGATATAAAAAGACAGAATTCTAAAGAAATTTCTTAGTGGAGAAAGCTAAGAAAACGGTAGCCATTCTTTGTATATGTGATTTCATGCTTTAATAAACGATAGATATTTTGTCTGCATTAAGGTATTTCATTTTCTTGGGTTGACAACATTTAGAATAAAAAATATTATGTCCCCTTTTAGCAATGATTTTACCTAAACAAAGTAAAAATGGGGGGGTGATGAGTAGACATCAGGCACTTTGGAAATACGGTAAAGTGTTCTTTAAAGAACTTAGTACTTAAAAAGGGTAGGCTATTTCAGGGAGTAAAGCTTTTCTGTGCCTGTGGAGGACAGAACCGTGTTTTACGGCATGCAAGAGCATTACATACAACCACCCACCATCCACCACCACTCCAGAGGAGGAAAAGCTTAACTGCCTATATTATTGCTTAAAACTCCAGTTTGTAAATGTTTTTAGGTCTAGAAAGTATATTCTCCTTTCAGAAATGAAGATTAAAAAATAAAACTATTTTTTCCTCCTAAATGTTGTTTAAATTTGTTTTTACCATATCCATTATATAAGATAATCAAGTATCAGATAGTTAATGTAATCAATGTCTTCTCATTCCACTTTTAGTAATTATTTTTATAATTAGAGGCTTGGACTTCCTTATGTACTCTTAAAAGACACAAAGAATATATTATATTTTAATATTAATTAGAACCAACAAAGAATCAAAATAAACTCAATTCGTCAGTTAAATTATGCTGACCCTATTACCTGATCCAATAGAGTGACCATTGAAGAAGACATTTTACCCTGATTAAACATGTGGTAACTAAACTGTGTCAATAGTCCCATGTGTATGTTCTTTGAAAATAAGTACAGATGTGTGTTACTTATTAATTATATGATAAGCTCGTTTTGAAAATGAGGAGACAGAAGAGGTGAGAACATATTCTGAATAAGAAAAATGCTTTTTCTATCAATCTAGGAAACCATGTCATATTAGCATCAGTCACATCCTCTCCTGGCTTACTATCAATGCATTCTATATATTAAGCTTCATGGCATGTACAATGTGTTTTTGTTTGTCTTGAAATCATTCACTTTGATGCCATCTTCAAATTGTTATCATGATTATAATACTTTAATATCAATGAACAAAGCAAATTATAAAAAAAATTATAAGTAATTCCATTGTATACATTTAATAAATATATAGATTTATATATTTATAATAAGTAAATTATAAATAATATATTAGATATATTTTCTTTCAGTTTTCTTCATTAAAAAGTCATTCTTTAAAAATAATTAATTAAACATCAATTTTTCGGCTCTACTTTATTCTAGGAAGACGAATGGGGATATGATCTTATAATTTTGTTTCTGAAAGGAATTCTTTATTCTCTTGTCCCAATATCAGCTATACTGCCTGTATAGTTGAGATCATTATTGAAATAAATATTTCCCGAGATCATTTTTTCTCTAAAATTTTTTCTGCACTGCCTTCATCTTAAGAAAAAAAATTCCATTCTAAATCCCCAGATGAGTCTCCTTCTCGAGGAAACCTCAACACTCAATGTCCTGGTGACTCCTCTGTTGCTCTGATGACATTGTTCAGTTTCATGGAGGGCATGAGAATGAGAGCTGAACGACTTTTGCAGCACTGGATGCCATTTTCCTTATATTTAACTGCAACGAAGAGCCTTTCAGATTTTCATGAGTTCTTTACATTGAGTAAGTCTACATGAAAAAGATTTTCTTACATGATTTTGGATTCTAAAACCTCCCCATTTGTTTCAACAATTTTGATATTTAAAAATCATGTGACGGTCTGTATTGTTCAACACCATAACCACAAGCCACAGTTGGCCACTTAATTTAAATTCAAATCAAATAAAATTTAACAAAATTTAACAATTGATTCCTTGTTCACAGTACCCACATCTGAAATACTTAGTAGCTACCTGTGGCTAATGGCTACCAAAGGGATATCAGGGATTACAATGCATTTCCATCATAGCACACAGTTCTATTGAACAGAGCAGATACCAGTTAAATGGGAATGTGCAGGGGAAATCCTCTCTTCAGCATCTCGCTACACTTATATATTCAGACTTAATTTACCATTATTTTTAGTAAATTTTTTAAAAAGAAAAATACCCTTCCCCTCAAAAGAGGCAACACAAAACAAATGGTAACAATAACAAGTTCGTACACGCAATGAGAATCACTTGTTGAAGTGCCTTCTTCCTCACCGCTTATGAAATCTATGGTTAACTGTGTATGCTCTTTCAGACAAACGTCAGAACATTCCACCATCTCCCACCTTTCTCACTCACGGTGACTATGACTGCCCTTTGGGCATCGTGCACAGAAGTCTCTTCTCCATGACCTGTAAACATGTCTTCAGTTCCTGTTTGTCATCAACTTGCTTCTGCATGAAGCGGAGGGAGGAAGAGCCAGTCCTCACCAAAATGCCTCGTGGTCCAGCACTAACAAATGTCACCAGGAAGTCAGGGTGAAAGAAGGAGACGTACTGGGGTATCTTTGGAAGTTACTTGATGTCCTAATCCTTTTTCTTCTCCATCAAATGGTAAGGTATGAGTTTGAAGCAGTTTCTGTACAGCTCAATGTCAAGCTGTCAGCTTTGACTTCTCAATGCTGTCAGAATGCGTTTAACCACCACCTCTCCCTAACTCCTCCCACGTCTAGTTTGTTGCTTCTAATCTGCAATAAAAGGGAAAAACAGATAACCCAACTTCTTAAGATTTCTAGTGCAAATAGAACTCAGAGTGAGAGCTTCTTAATTTCAGGGCTCTGTGGGTCTGTTTGTTGTTCGGCTGCTTTACACACTTCCACATATCCTACTGTCTTCCAGAAAGTTTAAGGCGATGGACATCTGACCTGGAGTCCAGTTCATGCTTCACGTTACATGATATCCAAGCAAGTGCCTTAAAAAAATAATATCTCCTTAAAGTCAGCCAGCTTCTTAGACTTTGATCTTTTAAAAATATTACTCCATAGTGCAGCCACTATGGAAAACAGTATGGAGATTCCTCAAAAAATCAAGGATAGAACTACCATATGATCCAGCTATTCCACTGCTGGGTATTTATCCAAAGAACTTGAAAACACTAATGCGTAAAGATACATGCACCCCTGTGTTCATTGCAGCGTTATTCACAATAGCCAAGACTTGGAAGCAACCTAAGTGTCCATCAAGGGATGAATGGATAAAGAAGCTGTGGTATATATACACAATGGAATACTACTCAGCCATAAGAAACGATGAAATCCAGCCATTTGTGACAACATGGATGGACATTGAGGGTATTATGAAAAGTGAAATAAGTCAGAAGGAGAAGGTCAAATACCGTATGATTTCCTTCATTAAGTAGTAGATAATAACAACAATAAACAAACACATAGAGACAGAGATTGGGTTGGTGGTTACCAGAGGGGAAGGGGGGAAGGAGGATGGTGAAAGGGATAATTCGGTACATGTGTGTGGTGATGGGTTGTAATTAGTATTTGGGTGGTGAACATGATGTAATCTATGCAGCAATGGAAGTACAATGATGTACACCTGAAATTTTTACAATGTTATAAACCAATGTTACTGCAATAAACAAAAAATTAAAAAAATAAAAATAAAAATCTTACTCCAGAATCTCAAATCTTCTCAATTACCGAAGGAGGCGGCCTGGCACAAATATCAGTGACAACTCCCTTGTCACATAATCAGTCAGTCTGCTTTCACTTTCACTTATTCTTGTTTGACCTGCACTGAAAACTAACGATGTAGTAATACTGGAGTTTACAGATGTGAGCACTCAACCTCAGAGAGACTTCAGTGCCCAGAGTCACACACTTTAAGGGTTGGAACTTGAATTCAAATCCAAATTTTTAGTAGATTAGGACCTGTATATTTTTATAATCCCAATTTATTTCAGAATAAAATCCCAGGAGAAGGAAGGAGATTAAGGGAAATTTTTATCATGACACTACATTTTATGTAAGTGTATATTCTAGATGAACAAAGTTTGTCCCATCGGGCGCCAATGATTTATTTTAACATTTTGTGATAGAAATTCTTCCAAAAGGCAGGGAATACATTTCAGTTCCTTCCTTCACAGAGGACAGAGCGCATAATGCAGTCGTTTTCTTGATGACTCATCACCATCAGTATGTACCTCCATTCTTGTTCTGTGCTAAAGCACGCAGCACATTTCTGCATATGCTTGGCAGTTCTGTATTTCTCATTGTCAGGCTGTCAGCTGTCACTTCTCACTGCTGTCAGAATGCCTTTAACCAACACCCCTCCCTGCCTCCTCCATGTCTAATTTGTTGCTTCTAATCTAGCCGCAACTTCTAATTTGCAGTAAAGTAGAAAAATACATAACCCGACTTTTTAAGATTTATAGGCCAAATAGAGCTCAGAATAGGAGATGAGTGGCCTGCCTTGATTTCAGGGGTTCTGTGATTCCTTTTGCATTGTTCGGATGTCTTATGCATGCCCACATGTTTCACTTTCTTGAAGAGGGTTTAGGATGATGGAAATCTAACCTGGAGTCATATAGAGGTGATTTAAAATACTCTTCTTATGCAACGTGTCTGCTGGTACACTAAACAAACATTTGTAAAAATATTTTGCTTTCGTTATGTTGATAGTTGTACATTATAAAGTGGAGAATTTTGCATTTAATCCACCAGTAAACCAGTTAAAAGAGCACAATTTCATTAACCTCATGTCCTGCAATTTAATATGAATACAATACCCCTTACGAGCAATATACTTGTCCTGTAATTTAAATTATCTTCTAGAACTAAATCCTTTAACACGAACCTGCCCTTAAAAACAAATGCACTTTAAGAATGACCTATGAATTAAGTCTTTTTGGGAAACTTTTCATGCCAACTTGTCCTTTTCATAGTCTGCCAAATATACGTAATGCAAGAGCATCTTCCAAAATATCTATTTTCTGTCCTTTTTTATTAACTTTTACTGTAATATCTAACAAGTAATTTTAAAATTTTTAATAAAAATTCAAATATTAATGAAATAAATAACTTAAAAATGAAAGTGCTATGTGTTCCATATTGAAGAAAAAATCATTCCTACTAATAATACTTTAACGTCTACTTTGTACACATTTAAACCTAAACAGGAATGCTTCTGACTATAATTATAATTTCTCATTTATTTGTATCTGCTGCATAAGAAAAGAAGGGAAAAAACGGTTAAAGAAAAAAACCCACTAGACTCCATTTCAGACAATGTCAAAAATCTACATGTGCTTATTCATTTAAAGGAAATGGACTTTTCATTTTAATTGAAGGAGCAAAACCATTGAGGAGGATTGTGTCCTTCATCACATCAGAAGCCTAGGTAAGTCTTTCTTTGTATTCGGCCATTATCTCTCTCTGCAGGCCTACAAAATGTGATTCATAAAATCAAATCGAAAGCTTCATCCCAGATGAAAGATTTGATCACCTAGCCTGTGTTAAACAGGGTGAGCTAATGGTGGAGACTTGATCTAGAGCAGGCAATGTGCAGAATGGGGTAATAAAGAATCGGGGCCTTTTCACTTTAAGCTCCCAGCCACCTTCCAAATTAAAGCTTGTGACTTTTATGCGGTCAAAAAGAAGCATTTGAAGCAAATATCTGCTAGTTAGTAGGAAAAAAATAAGGAGGATAGAGAGTAGAATGTGTTAGCAAAGATTGTCCTTGTTTTATTTATCCATTCACTCTAAGTGACCACTTGACTAGCTAGTTCATTTTGCCTGTGAGAACCAAGACTGTATGTCCAGAAAAACGGTGTGTAGATTCATCATTGTATTTCATACATGGTCAGCAATGGACGTTGTATGCACATACAACAAAATACTTCGATTCAAAGTGGAAGCAAATATTTAGTAGCATCTTAATAGTTAGGCTGTCTATGGGGAATTTTCTCTTCCATCCCTTCTACATATCAGGACTTAGTTTTAGGAAATTCCTGTTGTGCGCTGCATGCCGTGGGGTCTTCCTCTTCCTAGAATCAGCATAACTGCACAACTCTGAAAAAGTGAACATTAAGCCATCAACTCAGTCCCTAATTTAAGAATAATTTTCACTGCAGCTGAGAAGGAAGGGATAATATGTTTGGATTACTTTTTCATGTTGCTTAATCACACACACAAAAAAAACCTGGACTCTTCTAAATAAATTTTGCATAACAACACTAGGGCAAATATGCTTCTATTACAAAAACAGGCAAAAATATGCCACAAACATGTAATAAATGTACACTGACATTGAAAAGAAGTATATACATATATTTTATAGGTTTGAATGAATGTAATCACTTAAAAATTGTTTGGAGTTTTTTACATCAGTAAAATCTAGATAAGTGGTTTAATGTATTTTTCTACTAAAATGTTGAATTTGACAAATTTTAAATGACTTTCCAAGAGTTAAGTACAAGAGTGTGTGATTTGAACTATGTTTTTACTATCAAAGTCTATCATTTGTTGTAATAAACTACAAGAATTGTTTGTGTATGTTGTTCTAACTGAACAGATTGGGAGAGATGAGAAGCAAAGGCAGTTTATAAGCATGATTATTTAAAGTCTAGACTGTGTTTGAGATCTAGGAGAGGGGTGGCAAATACATATGTAGAAACTACGTTTTTTACAGTCTCATTCCTGTTTCCTTTGTGCACATTGCTACACTGTCATGGGACTCTATCATATGAACGCAAACAAAGCATTTAAATCCTAGTGGCTCAAACTACAGACTGTGGAAAAAAAAAATACTTGCAAGCCACATATCTGACAATAAACATGTCTAGGATATATAAAAAATTCTGAAAACTCAAAAATTGAAAAAACATTAGAAAATCAGGAAAAGATGTGAAAAGATATATGAAAATGTGTTCAAGACCATTAGACCTTAGGGAAAAGCAATTTAAAACCATAATGAAATACACTACTCACCTAACAGAATGACTAAAAATAAAAAAATTAGTGATAACATTTGGCCAATGTCAAGAATGCAGAGAAATCAGATTACTCAGGAATGCAAAGTGGCACTGTCTCTGGAAAAGAGTATTGCAGATTCTTACACAACTAAACTAAACCGGGCTTATCCTACAACCCCGCAGTTGTAGACTTGAACGTTTATCCCAGAGAGATGAAAAGCTGCAACCACACAAAAACCTGTACAAGAATGTTCAGAGCAGCTTTACTCATCATAACCAAAAAGTGCAAACACCACACATGCACTTCCAGGGGAGAATAAACTATGACACATCCATGACATGCAACAGAAAAGAATGAACTTTTGGGGCCAGCCGGTGGCGTAGTGGTTAAGCGTGCGCACTCCACTTCGGCAGCCTGGGGTTCGCAGATTCGGATCCCAGGTGCGTACTGACGCACCACTTGTCAAGCCATGCTGTGGCGGCATCCTATATAAAGTAGAGGAAGATGGGCACCGATGTTAGCCCAGGGCCAGTCTTCCTCAGCAAAAGAGGAGGATTGGCATCAGATGTTAGCTCAGGGCTGATCTTCCTCACCAAAAAATAAAAAAATAAAAGAATGAACCGTTGATGCACATAACAACTTGGATGGATCTCAAGGGAAATAGGATGAGGGAAAAAAGCCAATTTCAGAAGGTTATGTTTAAATAACATTCTTTAAATTACAAAATTATAGAAATGGGGAAGAGATTAGTGGTTGCCAGGGGCTAGGGTGGTAGGAAGGGAATGAGGGGGCTCTGGCTACGAAAGAGTAGCATGAGGGATCCTAGTGACCAGACTATTCCATATCTTGACTATGACTATGGTGGCGTGAATTACACAAGTGATGAGATTGCGTAGAACTAAATACACACACACAGGAGTGCACATAAAACTGATGAATTCTGAATAAGGTGGTAGATTATATCAATGTCAGTTTCCTGTTTTAGTACAATGGTGATATTGTATTATTCAATTCCAAAAATGTTACCATTTGGGGGAAATTGGGTAAAGAGTATATTAGAATTCTCTGTGTTTTTTCTTACAACTATATGTGAATCTACAATTTTCTCAAAATAAAAAGTGAAAAAAAAAAATTAAATCTCTGTGACCCAAAATTCTAGGTAGTTTCTACCAACTGACTAGAGTTGGTGCTAAATGTAAAACTTCTTTGCCATCAGCAGTCTAGTGGTGGAGATGGGGTGGGCAGGTAAACTGTGTCAGTGTGCACGATGCTGGTGGTGCAGGCTTTGAACAAAGCTGTGGTTAAAAATTGGCTGAGAAGCTTCCCTTACCAACAGGGTAACAGTGGGGCATTCACCTAAGCCCTTTAAGATACAGATTCTTCAATTACAAAATGTATAAAACGGAAATAACAGTACCTATAGTATTATGTTGCTATGAGTACTGTACAAAATCCATACTATAAAACATATATGTATGCATACATATATGTAATTGTATGTATACATATGTATAAATAATTTTAATAAATAGTTATTATTTTCATTATTTCTGCCAAAGCCACCTGGTACCAAGGAGATCTAGTGGTGGTATGCATGACTTAGACAATAACAAAGTTCTACAGAAGGAGACTCAGTTACAGAGAGGACTCAAAGCCAAGTAGGTGGAAGGAGGAACCTGGTAACTAGCGTATAGGACAGAGACTGATAGCTTAGGAAAAAGCAATCAAGTATAATTACAGGGATACTAAAACCAGACCATTGAGATCTGCCATGCCAAACCACTGAGATATATATTTGTTGCTCTTGATTTTCTCTACCTGTGACAAAAAACTGACCTCCAAGCGTTGGTTCAGGCTGAGCATACAGATTGATGTTAGAGGTTCTAGGATGGAACATTAGAAGAGCAGAGTTAAGAGAGCTGATAGGTTACCATAACTGTGGATTTCCTTGTACCGTGATTGGTATGTTAAAATGGAACTATCCCTTTAATATCAAAGAATAATAATAACATCTAAGTTTTCCATGTGTAATGAGAATGCAATATGATATGATTTTTAAATAGGGACATTTATGTAGTAACTTTGTTTATAATAGGGATTTATTGATATTTACCATTTTTATATGCCTTCATTAGGGAAATATTTGCTATGATTTCTTAGATAAAATATTTTTTAACTATAAATATGCTGGCATTTGTATAAAGAATTTGAAGTATTCCCAATTGTCTGCTTAAGTCAGATAGTCCGCTGAGAGAGTTGAATATTGATTACAAGTGTTCTGAATTCAGCTACGGTGTGGTTCACTCTAGAACAAGCATAGGTAGGAGAGGCACAGACATTTCAAGGAAGTGTGAAGTTGGTGAAAGAGGGATCAGGACATATGCACTAGAATTGATGTGTCTGGGACTTTCTTTTGTCATCACCAGGCTTTTCACAGACCCACAATTTCCCTGGTTTTGCTTTTCCAAGAAATATAACCATGCAATTTATATAACTCCTTAGAGAACTTAATAATTTCCCCTACAAGAAGAACTTTTCATTCAAACTTCCCTAATCGGTAATTTTCATTTACTCATTTATTTATTTATTCTTTCATTTAATGATGATTCAGACTAATGCCAGGTTTGCATTAAACACTTAACACCAAAGAACACTGTGGCAGTCTCTTTATTTAGGTGGAATGGTCAAATAAGATGGCAATGCATTTTATTTCCTTCTTTACCTCTTATTCTAAGAGTGGGACTTTATTACAGCAAAATTCCTAGTGTTTGTATACTTTCTGATGTAAAATAAACAGATGAGATGGCACTTTCTGTCTTCTGAACTGATCCCAAAAGCCAGTTGTTATTTGTTGGCCAATCATTGGCTCAAGGACAGCATAATGTATAATTTGCGGTCTGATATGATGTCTCTCAGACAATAAGAATACGCACAAAATTCAGAAAAATTCTTGTCTTGACTAAAATGTTGGAAAAATAAAAATTCGGTAGCTGGTTAACTGCCTCTGGAAAACTACAGGGGTTTTGGCAGCAGGAGATATTAGCTGGTTCATCTGATGCATTTTATTAGATCACCTTTGGGATGTCTCTGTTCTTCCTTCGTGTTCTGCAAATTTCTTAGCCCTACTTCATTTCTGCTTCCATTTGGTATAGGACCCAGGACACTTTAACTGCTTTGGTTGGTCAGCAAGAGATCCTTCTAATGTATCACCTTCCTAACCGCATTCACTTGCCCAGAACGTCTCAAATTTTAACGAGCATGTGAACCGCCTGGGGATCTTGTGAAAAGGCAGAAACTCATTCATAGGTCTGGAGTCCGACCCGAGATTCTGAATTTCTCACAAGTTCCCCAGTGCTGTCAATGGAATTTAGTTTTTTTTCCATACTTTTCACTTTTTACAAGGGTGAGTGGGTACTTTGTAAGGCTATTTTCCCCAATTCCGGGTCGTGTATTATTGAAATACTTCACATGAAAACACTTGCATGATTTAAGGAATCATGCCTACTCAGTAATTAAAATTAAAAAGAAAAATGATGCAAAAATTTATATTGATGAAATGCAGTGCTTTTTTCAGTTTTATTGAGATATAATTGAAGAATAAATTGTAAGATATTTAAAATGCACATTGTGATGATTTGATGTATGTATATGTATATATACACAATATATGTATATATTGTGAAAGAATTCCACCCATCTATTTAATTAACATGTGCATCATCTCACATATTTATCTTTTTTTGTGAGAATATTTAAGATCTACTATCTTAGTACATTTCAATTATACAACAGTGTTATCAACTATAGTCACCATGCTGTACATTAGGTCCTCAGATCTTACTCATCTTATAGCTGAAAGTCACAGTGCTGCTTTTTCTTTCCTTTCTGAAAGTAAAACTCTACTCACTTTGTTGAGCTCTGTGTATAATATGTTCAATTAGATTTTATATTTGCAAATCAAAAAACAAAACAAAAAACCACTCTACTGTGTTTTATTACCACCTTAAGCATTCAAGAAGAATACTGGCAGATGCTGCCTACCCCTCCCCTGAGTTCCCAGCCTGCGGGCTCTATGTCTGGGGTGACAGCACCAGCACATGAAGAAGAGAACTGTCCCTTCCTCGGGTCTGGCCCCAGGACAGCACATCTGCCAGGAAGCTGAGAACATCTTCACATCCCCTGTCAGAGAGCGGAACTGTAAATGCTGTTTCAGAAAAGAAAAAGACAAGAACACAGTAGAGCTGTTGCGTTCTTCCTTTTTTTTTTTTTTTTTTGGATTTTTAGCAATTGGGGGCTCAAATTTATATCAGATATCATGAAATTTATATCTCAGGGTTTTTCTAAAGACAGGACAGAAGAGTTTTCTTCACCCACTATTCGTGTTTAAATTCAAAAGTCAATATTTTCCATAACTCTCATTGAACTTTTCTCCTTTACGAATTATCTTTTATCTTACAGGTTGATATTTTGCTTTTCCAAATTGTCAGTTCTTTTCCATTTTATAGGTCATTGCCATTTCAGCCTGTCAGTTTGTTACTCTTGAAAGTCATTTGAGCATAAGAATAACCAGGTGATGGTCTAATTGGGGTTTTTAACTTTAGGAAAAGAATTTTTAAGTATTACAGATGTACTAAAAAATATGACTTTGGGTAGACTCCACAAGGGTTGTTTCAAATATTATCTCATTAATTTCTGACTAGCTGGATATGTAGTATTAAATATAACTGAAATATACTGATAACTATACCTTTATTTAGAACTAAATCTCAATCATCCTGAATATTTATTATTTTTTGTGGTAAGGAAGCTATTCAGAGACGTTATAGTAAATTTTATTTCAAAAAAACAAAGTAAAAAAAAGCCAGTGCAGCCTCCAAGGCTGTCTAGTTTGCTCCCACTTAGTTTCTACTCTGGAAGAACACACTCAAATATTCAGTCAGTCAGTTAACAGTTATTGAGTTTTTATGCTGAAATTGAACTTTCTCGGGCATCTTAAACTATACAAGGGGAGATAAGAGATGGACATAATAAGTTGTTAGATAAAACAAGCTAAAAATGTTGAAGGTCTTTAAAGAAACTGATATAGATCTGCAGAATGCCAAAGAGGAAGAGATTATTGATATGTAAAATTATGAGGAAAGATATCATGAGGCAGAATCTTCCGTTTGGTTCCCTGAAGAGGATGGGTATAGACATTGAATTAAGGAAGGTAAAATTCTGGGCTGAGGAAACAGCATGAAAAAATGGTGCAAAGAAATGAAAGTCTATGACGGGTTAAGGAAACCGTGTAAGATATAGACTGAAGGATATGGGAATATAATGATACGATAATTCTATGTTTGTAAGCTGAAGGGCTAAGAGGAGGATGTTGCAATTAACTAAAATAGGGGACAAAGGAAGAGAACAGCTTTAGAAGGAAAAGAATGACTCATACTTTCCATTATGCTGAATAAGATAATGATTTTTCTTTTTAGCCCCGTCAATTTATGCACATCTACATGACTATGTGAGTATATCTAAAATGTGCATTTATGATGAATGCCATTTTATTTCTTCTTATAAAACAGCAAATGCAGTTGACAATTTAGCCAAAATAAACACCCAGAACTTTCTTTCTCTTTCCCTTTGGAGCCTGAATAGAGAATTGTAATCGTTTATTGAAGAGTACTAAATCTCACTTTTTACTCATATCCCACTCATCTTTTGTCAAGTGGCTGCACAGACTCTGATAAAAAGAGCCAATATACAGTCGTCTTTCACACAATGTGTGCAATTTTGCCGTCGTGTTATCATCTTATTTAAAACTTCATATAGAAGATTATGCTATTTTTTTAAAAAAAATTGAATATAAGAATATAACAGCTGAAAGAAATAAATTGAGGTTAGATAATTGAAAATCCTCTCCTTAAAAATGACTTTTTAAAAAAAGGTAATAAACAAGTCTGAAGTAAATAATTAGATCATAAACGTTTTGCAGGAGTTGGGTACAGGGGTGGGAGGTTTTATTTGAAGAGTTATTTTCCTAGAGAGGTAAGAAAGTTCACCTTTCTATTTCTTTTTTTAACTGAATAGTAAGTCAAATGAGATAATCTCTTGAAATATGCTGTTTTCTTTTTAATTGGTGTATTAGCAGTTATTAAGAACAATGCAGGAATAGAAATATGTGAGTTTTACACAGAAAGGATAAACACAATATGTGCCCAAAACATAGAGGTACATCTGCTAAGACAGGATGGGAGACAATGACTCTGCCATCACCTTGACCCATGCCTGCCTCCGAGCCCCATCGCACGCAAAGCTAGTGGATTTGAGAGAATTTGTAAACATTTCCATGCCCTGTGTTCCTTGTATTAAATGGGATAAAAATAATACTTCTCTCATAATATTGTTAGAATTAGAGCTACTATGTGGAAACCGTTTGGTTTTAGTGCTTCTAGAGCTGATCTTTTGACCCTGATCCTAGCAGGGATAGAAAATCAAGGTTCTAGTCTTCTAGATATTCTACGTAACAATCATGTTCAGCATGGAAAATCAAGACAAAGACAAAAGCAGGTATTTTAAAACTAATGTGGACATCATTTCTATGATTTCTTCCCTAAAGACCTCTTTCATTATTAGTGGCTTGCCACTAACCTGAAATAGGTAATCCGTAATTGACGTCCACAATAAGGCTTCACTTCCTTTCTAGAAACTGTTAACTTTATTGCCCAAAAGTTCAGTGTTAAAACAAAAGTTCCGTCATTTTTTTTCCTGAAGAAGTCATGTCACTTCCTGACTGAATGCATTTATTCAAGTTTTTTCATGATTTGGATGGCACACTATCGTCGATATCTTCAATGCTCTTTGTCTCCCAGACAGAAATATAACCTTTACTATGACGTCTTTCTGAATATTGCCGTTCACCCTGTCATTTGTCTGAAAATCCATAGCATTATCCTGGTCATTTGCCACTAAATCATATCTTGACAGGTGATATCTGAGAAAATGTTTACTTACATTACAGATTAATTCATTTTTAGACTATTCATACATACCAGACTTCTTTTTACAGGTTTAAAGGTCAACTTAACCAGTTACCACCAATGTATGACATTGGAAAAATTATTTAATATAACTATATATCAAAACTGAGACCCAGAAAAAACTTATCAACACCGTCAAGCTCATATAATTGTCATTGCTGGGAATCAAACACATGCCTATTTTTCTGTGCCTAAAGCTGGCACATTTCCAATCTATGATTGCCTTTAAATAAAAGTAAGAAGAAGTTTAAATGTGACAATTTGTATTTAAATTATTTAATTCTTGGAAATTTCTTGAAAACAAAGCAATTGCATGGATCACCACTCTAAGAGAAATTTCTCAGTGTGCGTGGTCAGAAATATTTTACATAAAGGATTACTTTGCCGTTGTTACAATGTAGGAGGAAAGAAATATTTCCATTTGCATACCGATGACGGATGCGTAGTCAAAAGCTGAAGTAAGCATTACATACCCTGTTGGTTAGGGATGTGTAGGAATTTGGGAAGTGAGAAAATGGTATGGCCTTTTCCCCATATATACCAAGGAGGAGATTATCTTTACATATTTATATTTATACTGAGAAGAGAATAAATCCCTAAATCTGTGCTAAATCCTAAATCCTAAATCCAATATGCCACCCCTAGCCACGTGTGGATCTTGAGGTCTTGAAATGTAGCTAATCTGAATTGAGATATATGTTACACACCAGATTACAAAGACTTAGAAGAAAAATATGTAAAATACTTGATTAATATTTTAAAATACTGATTATATGCAGAAATAATAGTATTTTGGATATATTATATAGAATAAAAGATATTCGTAAAAATCACTTCACATGCTTCTTTTTTATTTACTTTTTCTGTGACAGTGCTGCCCTACAAATTTTTGTAGGATTTCAGATTTCAATTTTTTCCTCCCATAGATACATTTGTTGATTTCTTTTTCTGTCATGAGTGCTGCTGTAACTCTTTTCATAATTTGCAGCAACAGTTAAAAGACATTTAAGCACAAGCAAATCCCTCTGTATTCAGCAGTTTGAAAATTATAAGAATAATTATTTTCTTTGCTCCAAAATAGCTACTGTAGTCTCCTCTTATTTGAGGTTTTGCTTTTCATGGTTTCAGTTACCCGTGATCAACCAAGGTCCAAAAATATTAGATGGAAAATTCCAGAAATAATTCATAAGTTTTAAATTTCATCCTGTTCTGAGTAGTATGATGAAATCTTGCACCATCCTGCTTCATCCTGCCCAGGAAGTGAATCATCCTTTTGTTGGATCCCCAACCATCTACATCGTCTGCTCCTGACATCCAATCACCAACATTGTCATACTCTGTGATCCTTCTTCTGATGTATCATCAGAAGGTCAATAGTAGCCTAACACGATGTCACAGTGCCTATGTCATTCACCTCACTTCATCTCATCAAGTAGGCATTGTACCATCTCACATCATAAGAAGAAGAAGGATGAGTACAGTACAGTAAGACATTTTGAGAGAGACTGCATTCACATAACTTTTATGACAGTACATTGTTATAATTGTTCTATTTTCTTATGTTATTGTTGTTAATCTTTAACTGTGCCTAATTTACAAATTAAACTTTATCATAGGCTTGTATGTATAGGAAAAGACCTAGTATATATAGGGTTTGGTACTATCCGTGGTTTCAGGCGTCCACTGGGAGTCTTGGAAATTTACCCCGTGGATAACAAGAGACTACTATACACCAGTTCTAAAAGACCTGCATTCATTGTTATTACCTCTTGAGTGTTATTTGCATTGTTTTTCCATGTCCAGAAAAATCGCTAGATAGAAGGTTCATAAGATTAGAGATGCCCATGCCACATCACAGAGGGATATATGCCAATTCATTAGCTTTGACCACTGGAGTTTTGGAGAAGACCTTGATAATGGTATCCATCAGTGTTAAGTAAGATTATTGTGAAATTCCACCTGATATACAAGAGCTTAAAACATAAATATCCAATGAATTTTCTACCTAAATAATGAGTTCTCATTAATAGCCTGAATTTAGCATCAGATTATAAACGAGCTTTAAAGAGACATACTAAGAGAAGACGTGTACCACAATTTTCAATTAAATTTTTTAATGCAGCATTTTATTTTATGTAGAGCTTAGTTAATAAATTTAAAACTTTAACCTTTAAAACAATATTTTACCAGACATTTTTGCTTCCAAAATAATAAAACCAAAGAAATATTAGCAAAATGTTCATAATAACAGAAAATATACATTTTCTTTCAAAAAGGTTATAAAACCAAGAGAGACCTGTCAATGAAGATCAAATTTGCTAAATGCCCCAAATCCTGAATTTGTGGTAGTATTCTTCAAATGAATTATTCAAGTTCTCTAGAGAGAAAATGTATTTATTTATTTATTTATTTTTGTGAGGAAGATCAGCCCTGATCTAACATCCATGCTAATCCTCCTCTTTTTGCTGTGGAAGACTGGCCCTGGGCTAACATCTGTGCCCATCTTCCTCCACTTTATATGGGATGCTGCCACTGCCTGACTTGACAAGCAGTGCCTCAGTTCGTGCCTGGGATCCGAACCTGGTCCCGGCAGTGGAGCCTGCACACTTAACCGCTATGCCACAGGGCCAGCCCCGAGAAAATATATTCATATTAAATGTGGTAGAAATGAAATATAACACTATTATTCTCCGAAAAGAGAATAATTTTGGGGGCCACCAAGAAACAATACTTGAAAGCAAAACACACTAGAATAGTTGAAATAGAAAACAACGACCTTCATCCCACATTCTTCCCTTTGGGCAGTTAGACCTTAGGCTTTGATTGCTTATTCTTCATTTTTCCCATGTATTTCTTATAACATTTCTCAATTATCACTTTAAAATAGCTTATAAAATATGATAATAGTTGTATGAGGATTGCTGTTTTTTTAATTTGAGCTCTGGTTAAAAAGTTTCATAGAAGTTGAGTGGTCTTCCCCAGATGCCCTTCCTCATGATTTGACACAGCAGAGGAGTTATAGGATCCCTGTGCACCACACAGTGTGGGACTATAAAAATGACCATGCATGCTGAAATCGTGCAAAACAATCTTAATAATCAATGGGAAATGTTGTAATTACTCCAGGACCTGTAGAAATATTTTGTCAAAATATTTAAAACTCGTACTGTCAATTAAAAGTATGTAAGAAATTGAAAAAAATAGTAAAACTAATCTTTACTTAGTACACTGTAATTGAATGAAGGTAAAAGGATGAATGCCATTGTATCCTGTTTCATTAAGAATTAAAGTGTTTTATCTCTGTAAAAAAACAGAAGGATAGTTTGAACAGTGCTTATCTTCTTCTTGTAGTATAACTTATGTGGAGCAAGCATCATTTGTATTGCTTGGAAAATTGTCATACTCCTTTTCACGTTTGGATTAGCTTCCAGCATTTTGTCTTTTGAGCTTTCAACGTCGTGAAATAACTCCAAGTGTCTATTAATGTGACATTTTTGCCAGCACCACTTCCTCTGGGATATTTCCATCCTTTTCATCCAACTGCTTTCTTCATTTACGTTGGTTATTTGCCTTCACTAATTCCTCCAGCAGCATATGTAGAGTCTCTCCACATGGAGACAAGGTCAACATTGCCACCATTAGCTCTTTCTCTTGTAACGTCATTTATGTTTGCTGTGAAGTTCCCTTCCAATGTTATTACTTTTTGTTTCTCTGCTGCACTTTCATCTTGTTGGGCAACTCCATCTTTCAGTAATCTATCTTTGTAAAATGTCATGAGAGTTTGTCCATGAGAGACAAAAAGGTAACACAAATAGGAGCACGCTATCTATATGTGAACTGAACAACTGATGGTCAGTAGCCAATCACTGACATACTTGGAAAGAAGGGACATGACTAGTGACTGATCATGAAATGCATCTGTTACTTACACAGTGATCAGTGGACAGAAGCAGCCAAGTTTGTACTTGATGCAATTCCTCACAGTTAATATACTGTGATTACTAGAATTTGAACTGAGTTGTGGGGAGACTGGTGTTGTTTAACTAAACCATAGTAACTGCAATCCATGTACATCCAAGCTATGCAAAGCGGGAACCATCTGTCTTGCATCACAGCAGGAATAATTGTATCACCTGTGTAATATATTAATCCTTTTCCTTCTACTAGATCAGAACATCCTTTATGAAGGAATGCGTTCAATTGGAGGACAAATGTATCAGAAGACCAACTCCTTCTTCTCTGTAGAAATCTTTGCATGGAATGCTAAGAATCCAGAAAAAGCACCAAACGGCATTCTAGTGTGGGATTGTTTGGTTCAATTCATATATTACCTATATTGAAATGGCACATAAAACATTGACTGGCTTAAATTAGACTAGTTTTGCTTCCTTAAAACAGATAATTGATTCTCAATAACAGAGACTGCACTCCATGTGTGTCAGGTGGAAACCCATAGCCCCAGGATGACCGTGGCCTTCAATAAGGAAAATCTGGTTTCCAGCAGTCAAAGTAGCTTGATTGCCATATATGGACTGATTTGAGACTAGGAAATCAGCTTATAAGGGCCTTGCTGCACCTTAGTAGCCCTTAACCCCTTAAATTTCGCCCCGAAACTTGGATCAGAGAGGCAGATTTGAAAGCTTTGCCTCCTGTCTCCCTGCCAGTCAAACTCACAACAAAGCTCTTTCTTTTCTCAAAATCTGGTGCCATAGTATTGGCTTCCATGCACACTGGGCAGCAAGCCCTTGCTCAGTAACAATATCATTCTTCTCTCTATGTATTTTGAAGCAGTTTTCTGGAAACTCTTTTTTTAGGAAATTACAAAAATTACTGAATGACTCAAATCTAATTCATATATATTTTTCTAATTATTATTATTGATTAATTAAAAGTGCATATAATATCTTCAGGAGTATATATTATGGCTAGGTCTGTCATTATATTAGTTGTATTATAAAATTAATCTTACTATTTGCCAATTTTATCTCCATAGAGAATGTAGATTAAAATACCAAATAAATAATAATATCAGTGACAAAAAAATAACAACTAATACATATATAATGCTTGCCATGTGCCCTCAACAATTACAAGCATTATACATGCATTAAATCATCACTCTTCACTAAAGCTCTAGCAGACTAGTATTATATTAGCCACTGTCAACAGATGAAGAATCCCAAAGAGAGAGGCTAAGTAACTTGACTAAGGCAACATAGTTACTAAGTGGCACAGTCAAGATTGGAACCCATGATATCTGGTTTCAAAGTCTGAGCTCTTAAACTTGTGTCCATAAACATAATCTAAATCTGCACCTTGCCCTCCACTGCTGTCATTTAAACCAGCCACAGCTATATCCATCTCTGAGTCTTCAGTGTCCAGAGCACCATATGGCCACAAGCTGAGTATAATGTGTTTAGCACTGAGCAAAGGACTGGTTTACTGCTGAGCAAAAGAATAAAAAGTGCAAATGTACTAATATTACTTGAATAAAAGTGGAAATCAATAAAGTAAAAATGGCCATTGATTTTGTGGGTCATTGTTTGATGGAGGTGGCTTCGTTTGTTTTTTTATTTATTTTATTGGTTCTTAATCAGGTTTAAAGTGCTTTGGGTATATCAGAGATCTGTGGTAGATCCCTACCACTCTTAGAAGTTCTTTTATTTTGCATCTGGCAGTTGACCTTTAAAGCTTGCTTCCTCTTGCTTGGCTTATTAACATTGAGTCTTTTATGGATTCTTACCCAATTAGGGTTGCCAGATTTACCCAAAACCAACCAAAGAAAAAACAGAATGCTCAATAAAATTTTCATTTCAGATAAACGAACATATATAGATAGATAAATGGATGAATAGATAGATAGATCTTCCTCGACTTACAACAGGGTTATGTCCTGATAAACCCATCATAAGTTGAAAATAATTTAAGTCAAAAATGCATTTAATGCTCCTAACCCACTAAACATCATAGCTTAGCCTAGCCTACCTTAAACTTGTTCAGAACACTTACACTAGCCTACAGTTGGGAAAAATCATCTAACAAAAAGCCTATTCTATAAGAAACTGTTGACTATCTCATGTAATTTATTGAATACTGTGCTGAAAGTGAAAACAGAATGGTTATACGGGTAGAAAATGGTTGTAAGCGTATTGCCTGCTAACCCTCATGATCATGCGGCTGACTGGGAGCTGCGGCTCCCTACTGCTGCCCAGAATTACAAAACAGTATAGTACCACATATCGCTAGACCAGGACAAGATCAAAACTCAAAATTCAAGCTATGGTTTCTACTGAATGCATATTGCTTTCACACCATCATAAATTTGAAAAATTGTAAGTCAAACCATCGTGAGTTGGGACTGTCTAAATATATATATATATATATTCTTTGTTTATTGTGTAAATATAAGTATGTCCCATACAGTAATCAGAAAATTCTTACACTAAAAAAAAAAAAATTGCTTATTACTTTGAAATTCAAATTTAACTGGATGTCCTACATTTTACCTGGAAACTGTACTTCTCAATTCAACATAAATTTGAGGGGGCATATGAAGAGGTAAAGTCTCTCTGAATCTAGATGTGGAAGAAAATGTCTTTGGTTTATTTTGAGCACAATAATTCACCAATCAAGTACTTTTGCATCATTTTACTTGTTTGAGCCTTTGTCTCATTTACAAATGAAAACAGAATCTTGAGATGCTCCCCCAACCCTGGCAATTGGAGGAAATAAAGTAAAGGCATATTTTAAAAATTATATTTAAAATTCAAGAGCTAGGAACATGAGAGTGCTTATATTTTCAGTTCATTTCATATACAAACTAACTCTCACTTTAGCTGATGTAATTTTCCATCACACACATCATGTTATAGCCAGTGATCTTTCGCCACATGATGCTTCCTTTATCCATCAAGTCAGGATTGGCTAATGATCATTAAATAATGAGAGTTAAAGCAATGACTGCTCTCATACAGGCATGGTGGCCATCAGCAAAAACCCTCTAATAATTGCCATTATTACATTTTTTAAGGAGCTTGATATAAATGCTTTTTTTCTTTCGAATTCATTCATGGAACAGGAGAACATATCTTAATGTTTGCCTGAAAAAATATGGTGTTAGGTTTTTCTGACACTTAAAAAATATGGCCGCACAATTAGTGAAGAAATCTATACCAGCAAAAGAGATACTAATTGTCAAATTACTGTAAATTATAGTATGCTTGATAAAGGATGATTTTCTGACTATGAAACACATTTTTTGCCATTAAAATGATTTCTGACTTTTACCCTGTTATTATAAATTCATGAAAATTACTTGTTCTGCCAGACATTCATGCGGTGGCAAATGAGAATCCCACGGGAAGCAATCCTAAATTAAGACATTGTCAATATGTTCCAAGTTTCATGTAAAGGTCTGGGAATTTCTTTGTAAACCGTGATAAAGGGAATCACAAATCTTATAAAACACTTGAATTGGTTAAAAACTATCAATGAGAGAAATATATAACTAAATATTCTATGATTTTTAATTATGGTCACCATATTTTTATTAATTCTTTCAACAATCATCTATTGAGACATTCTTTGCTCAAAGTCATCCAACTTTGACAATAAAAGTGTTCCTACTTTTTCTTGCATTTTTTCTAATTACTACATGACCTAAGGAAGTCCTTCTCTTTTTAAAAAAGTTGAAATTGAGCATATTTCTCCAAAAGTCTTTGCAAAACTTAGAACTAAACTAACCTTTCTCATTAACTTACTGGTTGGGATATGCTAAACAGTTTCCAGTGTAATGAACCCAGAGAGTTAATTTCTTAGGAATTTCTGCAGTATTGCTTCACTATGTATACATTAGTATAGCCTGCTCAGTTTTTGATTAGTAGTAAATAAATGCATATATGGATGGTACAAGTAGACCACATCTAGTTCTCATGAGCATGGCCCTAGAAATAAAAAGTATAAAATACACATGTGCACAAACACAAGCACAGTTATCTGTAATGTCTAGGATAGAAAAAAAGTAAAGAATATCTATGTTTTAAGAACAAAATGCACAAGAGAGACCCAGAATATTATGCCCATGTATATAAAACACATCCCCTTAAAAAGGTACTGGATGAAAATTGCCTGAATTTTTCCTCCTTACTAGTACATACAATTTTATTTATTCTTAAATTGTTACTAATCACTTTTGAAGAGAGAGAAGAAGAAAATTGCTTTTCTGGTCATGAGATGAGATGTGAGAACCACAGGTAGAAACAACCGGGAATGTTAAGTGATGGCATGAAATACAAGGTGCCCTAAAGAGCTACCCAATTCTCATCCAACAGGAATGAACCTTTGTGTTACAAAGTCACTAAGGTCTAAGGGTTTTTCAGTTCCTTCAGTAGACCCTATTATTTTAACTAACAGAGTCAATTTTTTTCCTACAAAATTAAGTACATTTCAAAAGTAGTAGAGGGAAAATATAATTAGGCACACATTCTTTTAGAGTCACATTTTTTAATTCCTCCTTCAAAACATCTGTGCTATTGTTCCTATACATTTTATTTTTACATATGTTATAAGCCGCATGTGATATATTGTTACCATTTTTGCTTTAGATAGCCAATTATCATTGAAAGTTAATGAAAATAAGAAAACAGTGTTTCTTTATTTTTTCATCTCCAGAGCTCTCCATTACTTCATATAGAATCAAATTTTTGTCTGGTATCATAGTCCTTCTTTCTGGAGAAGTTTAACAGTTCTTGTGGTATAAGAATCCTGGCTATGAATTCTTTCTGATTTTTATTGTCTGAAAATGTCTTCATCTGGCCTTCATATTTTAAATATATTTTTGCTGAGTATAAAATTCTGGGTTGACAGTTTTTCCCTGCTTTCCATACTTTAAAGATGTTACACCATTATCTTAAGTCCTGTGTAGTTTCTGACAAGAAATCTGGTGTAATTCTTATCTTTGTTCTATCGTATGTAAAGGTATTTTTCTCTTTATCTTTCTCTTGTCTTTAATGATGTTTCTCTTTATCTCTGATTTTCAGTAGTTTGTAATATTTCTAGTTATAGTTTTTTGGGATATTTATCCTGTCTGTATTATTCTTATCTTCTCAAATCTGTAGTTTGATGTCTTTCATTATTTTCTGTGAAATTCTCACCATTCTCTGTTCCAAAATTACTTCTGCCCTTTTCTCTTTCTTGGACTCCACCATGTTTGTTAGACTGTTTGAAAGTTTTCCTGCTGTTAGGTTACAGGATTTTTTGGATACTCTAGTCTATTATTGCTGTGGTGATATTTGTTTGCTTGTTTTTTCACTCTTTTTTTCTATGAATGTTTCAATTTTCAGCAATTCCCGTTGACCTATCTCCAAGTCTACCAATTCTTTCCTCTGCTGTTTTGTCTATTGACGAACTCACTGAAGGAATTTTCCAATAGTTGTATTGTATTTTTCGCTTCTAGAATTTTCTTTTATCTTACTTATAGTTTCATCATTTCTAATGAAACCCCTCAACAGTTCATGCATGTTGTCTATCTTTACCATTAAGTTTCTAAACATATAATCATAGTTATTTTAAACTTCCTGTTTGATTGTTCCAAAATATGGATATTGCTGAGTCTGGTTCAATGGACTGCTTATGTAGTCTTTCTTTTTTTATGAGTTTTATTTATTTTTTTAATTAAAATCAACATTGTAGGATGAACAGTAGGCACCAAAGTCAAGAGTATTTATGTCTGGAAAGAAGCAGGTTTCTTTTGTCATTCAGCATTGTGTCAATCTAGTTAAGTAGTTGAGCTGGGTTTGGGTTTTCTTGCTGATATTTTTACTTTCAGGGCACTGTAGTCTTCAAATTCTTCTAGCAGTGAGATGGTGTTCGAGATGTCGATGGACTGTCCTAGTTTTTGTACTTCATCCTCAGCTTTCAGTCATTCATGCTTGCCTGTCTCATGACAGGTGTGGGGGTTCTCCAAGATCCTCTCCCTCACCCAGAAGTAGACTTCTGTTGTTTCTAGTCCTGTGGGTAAGAGTAGGGAATTTTTCTCTTATCCTCATCTAGCATCTGCTGAGGCTTTTCCTGACCACTCTATTCAAAACTGCACTCCTCCCCTCATTTTATCCCGTCTTAAGCTTAATTTTTCTCCATTGTATTTATTACCATGTGTATTTATTTATTACCATATGTATTTATTATCATGAAACATAACATACAGTTTACTTTGCTTTTTTGTACTTTGCTCTCTTCCCCACATTTAAGTCTTTTTTGTTGTTGTTGCCAGATCTCCAGGGCCTAAAATAGTACCTGGCACATAGTAAGTCCTCTGAAACTCTTGTTGAGTGAATTAATGGAGGCTGGAGTCATTTGAAAGCACTACGGGTTTCTATCTACAAAAACTTGAATTTTTTCATTCATGATAGTAATAATACATACTAAAAGAATACGGGCAATTCAAATATAGCTTTTACATTTTTTTTCCTAATTGTTAAGGAGTCCTTGATTTCCTGTGAGTACCGTGTGCTTGCTCTAACAGGAGGAAGCCTAGTAATGGTGGTTTACCTTATAAACAGCAACAAGAAAAATGCAATCACCTTAACAGCTACCACAAGGTTTCCTCAGGAAGAATTACATTTCATGAAACAACATTTTGAAAAGTAGTTGTTTCAGAAGGTACAATTTACCATCCTTTCCTTCCTTTTCAGGGTGGAGTATTATACCATAGCTACAGAAGAATATTGAAGACATTTGGGTAGCAGTTACAGTAGGGAGAAGAGAAAAGAAGTAAACAAAAAGTGGAAGTTGAAGTGCATCAAATGTGACCAATTCCTGGGTCCTCAACCATCTCAGCACACGGTGCTGAATTCACATATGCTGTGTGAGTGACATGCTCAACGGTGGTAGAGGATGAGAGGTTGTGGTGGTAGCACTACATGGAAGATGAGGAAGAGGTGATACCTTAAGGAGACAGGGGCAACTATCAAAAAACAGTAGACTAAAGTAAAGAAAGGCACAGAGACTATGAGACCTCTGAAAATTAGCAAACATCTTTGAAGGCTGTCAAAATTCTATAGACCCTTGAATGTGGGTTTATACGCAGTTTCAGCAAGATCTCAGGTAGCAGGGAGCACTTCAGTTGACATCTGGCTTATGATCATGCAGGAAATAGAGGCCAAAGGATCTGAGAATCTAAGCTAAACCTCATATGAAAGACTTAACGGCAATTGTAGAACAAAGAATGTAGACCTGTGGAGGGCAACCTAATCTTCCATAGTCTAATAGTGCTTTTAAAAATATAAATCCCTGGGCCGGCCCCGTGGCTTGGTGGTTAAGTGCGCGCTCTGCAATGCTGGTGGCCCGGGTTCGGATCCCGGGTGTGCATCAAGGCACCACTTCTCCGTCCATCCTGAGGCCGAGTCCCACATGCAGCAACTAGAAGGATATGCAGCTATGACATACAACTATCTACTGGGGCTTTGGGGGGAAAAAAAAAATAAAAAAAAATAAAGGGGAGGAAGATGGGCATGGATGTTAGCCCAGGGCCAGTCTTCCTCAGCAAAAAAGAGGAGGATTGGCATTGGATGTTACCTCAGGGCTGGTCTTCCTCACCAAAAAAAAATAAAAAATAAAAAAAATAAATCCCTGGGACCTACCTTCTGATTCCCTAATACAATATGTCTGAAGTGGAGTCTACAGATTTAGTTTTGCAGTTGTTGTTGATAAAAACCATTATAGAACCTGTGCTATAGAAATTAGCCCTGACCCTTCAGGAAGCATAGTGGTTTGATATTTAATTTATTTTAGAAAAAAAATTAAGTAATAGTCAGTCTACCATTTTGTATTTGCTTCTCAAGGTATGATGGTTTTGGTGATGATGATCCTCTGACAGAATGCTTTCAATGAAAATCAAGTCAATTCTAAAAGTGCTCCTTCTGGTGAAAGCTGATATAGATTCATGTTCCATGTTATAATCATGCTGAGGCAATTCATATTGAAAAAGTGTGCTTCATGTTTCTATTTAATTTTTAAAATTAAGGTTCATATACCATAAATATAAATATTAAATTGCCTGAAGAAAGAGCAGAAACTATTCTTAAATGGATGTGCTTCTTTTTTTCTCTATTTGCATTACGTTGCACATATACATACAGCTTCAGAATCAGAGACTCGTTTCTTTTCTACTGTTTTTTTACACTGAATTTATAGGTATAATTTCTTACTACTCTGGATTTCAGAAGAGCATTAACTTCTTGCAGCCTGTTATTCAGTAACATCAGGGAACCAAATCATTCTCAGTTAAATTTCCAGTAGAGGTAATCCTCCCTCATTTATCTGACTAGTAAATTGGAAAGAAAAAAATCCTATAACCTAACAGTATGAAGATTAAGTATAATGAAAATTTGCCAGACATTTGTACAAAATGACAAATGTTGGTTTTCAGATGCTTGGTTCCCATTAACTTTAATATAAATTACTCGAGACAAATGGCAGCATTTGGCATGTTTATCACAGCAAATAGAGGAGTTTGTGTGTCCTTACTCTGGAATATTTCATATACCATGGGTATATGAAGAGGTTCTGTTTACTGAAGAAATTTTTCATTTTCAAAAGCTAAATGTCAGTTTTCTTTAATACTTGACTGTGCTGGCTATTTATGAAACATTTTATTCTCAAGTCTAGCTTTTGGGAGTTAAAATCTTATTATTTCATTTCCAGTGTTTAATTTTCATTTAGCAAAAGGAATAAATTAAACTTAAAAATAAGTTAATAACGAATTATGCTTAATCATTCTGTCATATAAAATTTGAGATCTATTACATCGCCATGTATGCTACAACAATTACACTTTCATATGCTGGAAACTATTCTTATGTTCATGTATCAATTATCAGCACATATATGTAGAAACGGTCATATATTTTAGTTGGCATACATTTGAAACAAAACTCAATATTTATATTAGGAATAGTACAGGTAGCCCTTCTAAGTAAATTTCTTCAATCATTTATTAAATTATAGTAACTAGATGCTTTTGTAATATAAAATACAGAACAAAATAAAGTCCTGTTTAAACACTGTTATAAAATAAAATTGTAACAATTTTTATCTGCAGGAGTCAGGACAATTCCATTTAATCATTCATATTTTTTTTTAAATTAGTGCCTTTTAAATAATCAGAGTCCTATGGAACATATTGTGTATTGATACATTCCTTAAGTATATCATGGAATATGAATATATAAACATCCACTCTTATATTGAATACAATCACTCTCCATCAGTAAACTCAGTGATTCAAAGTACTCTCTGAGCCGGACTTTTCTAGAATATCTGTTTTCCCTATTCTGGTTGCATAGTCATCTCTGATTCCTCTTTGCATGCCACTATGCTTTATATCTCCAAATGGTCTACAGTAGAATGATCATGTTTTTGGTTAGGATTTGTTATACTACTCAGAGAAATCTTGCTTTTCTAATACACTGTTTCTCAATATATTTGTTACTTTACTTCACAGATTTCACTCTTTTCTTCTAAATCTCTAGATATCCACTTTCCTAGAAATTTCTGCACAGATCTGTATATTTAGTCAATTACCGAAAAACTGCAGTAGAGCCTTTCCCCATAAATGTCTTCTTTTAGTGGTTGTAGGGTAGGTGTGAAAGAGGATACATGCTTTGGGAATTAAGAAAATGAAGCTGAGATGCTCATTGAAAAAGTGTTCTCAGCATCACTGATTATTAATGGTATCACTTTCTCAGTTTTTCAAGAACATACCAAAGCTTGAACAACTTGGAACTTTTTAGTTTAAGCCGATCGAGACCATGTGTATTTGATCTACATCTTAATGTAGGCTTGTGAACTATGTATCTTATCACACTCGATCCTCATGAGAAACATGTGATAACTAGAAGCCATGATGACTGAGTATATGCCCAGCCATCTCTTCAAAATTTATTTTATACATCCTGAAGCATGAAAAACAAGAAATCTTGAGCTCAGTAAACTATGAGCATGGTAAAAGATATAGCAACTCAAATCCAACAAAATTGTGCATTCCAAAAAAAGTGTGAGCAGCAAATTTAAGCTTTGCATTTAAAGTAAGCAGTGTTAAAGTTGAAGAAAAAAAACAACCCTTATACTTCACAGGCTATAGAAATTCCTGTTGAGGAGAGCCAATTTCATAGTAGAGATTTAGAGTTTAGAAAGTTCTAAAAAAAGAATAAAAATGAAAAAAAGGACAAAATGTGTATTTTAGACTCCAACTCCCTTCTGACACAATGCTGCTGGCATGCCACAATGCCAAGAATTTCAAGAGGACAGGCATGGGCTTCAGTCTTTCTTTAGGAAAGGTGCCATTTCTTTGTATTTTGTACAAATACATCTCTGATTATATAACAGAAGTGGGAAAATAAGATGTCCCTTGTAGCTAACTTTTCTGGAAAGCCTCTATTCGTTAAAGGAAGAGACTGAGAAGCCACACTGCGTAAAAAGCACCCTGGGGTGCTGGTGGGTAGTAGCTGATGCCCTTAAAAATGGCAGCACCTACACGAAATCGCCATTGGAAAGGCAGAGCTGCTCACCTATCACACATTTTCCTGCCACTTACTTTCACATGTGAAGTAAGTAACCCTATCAGTAGCAGTGCCCACTGATCCTCAAACATAAAGGACCCTCACAGTGATTGTGAGAACAGAGGCAGGCAGTGTGGTCCCATTTCATGTTGGAAACCAGCATATTTCAGCTCTGCCATATTTGTAGGGGTTTCAGTGTGTGTTCAGAATCCCTTTAAAGGTGCTGAGAGTTCTCTTCATTTCTTCTTGCATTACAGTTTTCCCTTCAAACAAGCCTACATAGCTGAAGCCCAAAGGAATCTAAGCCCTTATATGAAGATTAACGTGTGCTCATCCAGAAAGCGGAACTCTGTGGCAGGCTTTGAAATAGTCATCCAGGATTTATTACACGCTGACACTGGTGCTGTGGAGGCATGCGCTCAGGAGGAAATGCAGCTGGTGTTTGATTGTTTTACAAGTGACGCTGAGCTCTGATTTGAATGAGGCAGAGGTCGTGTATCAACCTGCTCTAGGCATGTCAAACTTGGAGCCATGAACCCATCACAATGACCCCCAGCAAAACAGAGAAGCCAGCTTTTTGATCCCTCGACAGTGCTTTGCCAGCATGCATTGGGATACAGGAGAAGATCATCCAAATATTTGTAGGAATGATAGACTCACTAGGAACCCTCTACCTCCACCTCCATTTAGCAGTTATTGAGGGACCATTTTACAGTGTATTCCCACAAAAAAAGCCCTCCAACTGGTAGAGATGTATCCCAGGAATGAGAGCTCAGAAGGGTGGGAGACACGACACCATTAAAGCATACTGAAAACACTTTTTTGTAGACTAGAAGGTTGTCAGATAAAAGATTTTGAGTTAAAGTTAAGGCAGAGCTTGGGAACAGCATTAGGTTGAGAGAACCGTTTAGATGCTGTGAACTGCAATAGTACAACCGAGTTCAATTTGAGCAGAAGAAATGGGCTCTCTGCAGGGTGAACCAGCCACAAGCTGGGCTGAATTCTTCTAGCGGAGGCAACGGGCTTGGCTGAAGCAAGGACTTAACGTATAAAGTGGGTGTGCTGATCAGAGAGGGAACGGTTTCGCCAGCTCATTTGTCAGCAGAGTAATACAGCTGGAAGAAGCGTCACTTCAATTTCAATGGCACTGAAAGGCTTAGCGTTTTCTGTGCTCTCACACTGGTGATGTTAGTCTCTTTCTTCTTCTTTCTCCCTCAATTCTGCTTCTTTTGGTCCTCATTGGGCATAAGTGAAACTTAACAATTCCACGTGTGATTTATTATTATTTATTTACGATGATTATGGATTTCTTAGCATTTGTGATATGGTCAATTTTATTGTAAAGGCCTGTAAATAAATGAATGAATGAGTAAATGAAAGCTTCCCAAACACTCCATTGTTGCTGTTCACCTCCCCTAAACCTCAAAGACTGACTTGAAAGATACAAGATGTGCAACCTCCGGAGGAATTAATGTTCTCCTCCAATGGCAGCCGGAGAAGGATGTCCTGATGTAACGAGTGCTAAATCAATAAGCTCTAACTCATATTTACAGTCCTTATTGTCCCTGCTTATGCATTCCATTATCAGCTGTGTCCTTAAAGTAGAAAAAGTTATAGCTAGTTTTTCTTTTGTGCTCCCACAAGAACACCCCATACACCACTTCACCACTCCATTAACCCTTTCCTCAATGTGCTATAGCTGTGTGTTCCCTTGTTCTTCTTTTCACTAGGATGAAGGCATTCAGAGGCCAGATACTATCTTTGTATTCCTACCAACTAACGTTTTGCCTGTGACATAGAAGGTACCCAACAAATGATTGTTGAATGAAAGTTGAAAGAAAAATCTAAGCACAAATGGATATTAGTTTGTCTGTCTGAGAACTGTGAATTTCAGAGTATTTTATTTTATTTTTTAAGCACTGACAAAAGGAGCAATGGGTGGCACTAATTAATTAATCAGTATGGATTTATTACTGTGCATACTCTACAGACAGGAGCAACAGGCTGAGCCCCAGGTGCAGGGCAACGACATGGCAGATCTCCTCCTGCTCCCATATTGGTCCTTCATCCTTCTTATCCAAATAGGGAGGCTAATAAATTATGATAGCGGTGACAGCTACTTCTGTTCACTGCTAACCATGTCATAAGGTGTTATATCACAGGCACACTAAAAAAGAACTCCATTGTTTTCAAATCTTATAAAATATGAATCAACACACACACTGACTTTTCTTTTATGTGTTACTTTCCATAAGCAGATCTGTTTTTACTGTGGAAGTGACTGTGATTTGAGTGACTCCAAAACAAAGTCTACTATCAAAATAGCTCCCTCATTGACCCTGTCTAAAACTGCTACCTGAATATTCAGCTTGGATTAGGGAAATGAAGTTAAAGTGCAAGCGATACAGGAAAAAGTTAATTGTTTGAGACATTATCAGTCCCTAGCATCTGAGCTTGAATTAGAAACAAAGACACGTGGGGTTGAAAGGAATATTGGAGATGAAAAAACTGCAGTACAGAGGAGTTGAGTCTTTTTTTCAGTCGTACAATATTGAGGGAGAGACAAGACTAGAACCCAGATATATTGGTACCTAATATAAAAATTTCACCAATCCAAGCTAAGTATAAAGTAGGTTAAGAGAATGTGCATGGGACAAATCATGAGAATGTCCTAGCTTCTCGTTCTCGGTGGCTCCCTTACTGCCTTTACAATGTGAAATTTCTGAGCCATTGTTTTCTTATCTATACCATGAAGATGTAATTGACTTCAAAATGTTTGTAATTATTAAATGAGATCATTTACATGAAGGCAATTTGTAAATTAGAAAGCGCTAAAAAATATATAGGGTATTATTACGTCTAAAGCAAGATCATATGAAACCCAATTGTTCCCTTCTCCAATGAATGCTTTCCAAGTTGTCTTCTTTTTACCATTACAAAATTATATTTATTTGTTTGAGACACATCTTCACAAACACGAATCCCTCTGACTTGGTAAAAGTATTTAATATTACTGAACTCCATATCCTCTGTTGGTAAAAATTCAATCATAATATCTTCTACCTTTTAAGGTTTTAGTAAAAATTAAATAATACATGTTCAAAAAAATACCTGGCATGGTGCCTAGTACATAGTAAGGGCCAACCCATTCTTCCTTTTCTTCTTTTTTTTGGTTTTGTGAGGAAGATTAGCCCTGAGCTAATATCTGATGCCAATCCTCCTCTTTTTGCTAAGGAAGACTGGTCCTGGGCTAACATCCATGCCCATTTTCCTCTACTTTATATGGGACGCCGCCACAGCATGTCTTGACAAGCGATGCGTCGGTGCGTGCCCGGGATCCCAACCTGCGAACCCCGGGCTGCCAAAGCTGAGCATGGGCACTGAACTGCTACACCACCGGGCCGTCCCCCGTCTTCCTTTTAGTATTTCTTCCTTTGGTTTTGCATTTATGGTTGTTGATTTGGGCAGCGGTGACGGCCTCAGGTTTTTTCTGACTCCTAGAGTGGGTGTGTACATCTCAGAGAAGGAAACATTTCCCCCATTTTGTGGGGCCCTGTTGTAGAGGGTGAGACTCCACACACAGCAAGCAGAAATCAATCAGAAGGGCCTCAAGCAGTAAAGAAATGTCAACAGGATGGGTTACTACGGAAACAGTACAGCCAAGGTACCATCTGAACTCTCTAGATAATGAAAGATGGACCTCAAGAGAAAGGAAATAAAAAAAAAGTATGTAGAGAACTGATGAAGATAAATCTCAGAGCTCATCTAACGTATAATGTGACCTAAGCATTGCCTGCCTATAAATGTGACTTTACTCTGGGAACTAGATTGAAATCAGCCTCCTATAAGCTGTTCCTATTGGGTGCCCACAGGAACGCAACATGGAGACTTATATGAGTCAGGTAAGTTGCACTAGGTCTTGAAGGTAAAAATAAATCAAGAAATCTTAGTGACTTGACAAAATATAAGTTTCTTTCTCTCTTATACATAGTCCAGTTTTGATATTCTTGGTTGGGCAGCTTCGTACAAAGTTGTGAGTCAGGGATCTGGGCCCTTGCCATTGTGTGACATCACTGTCTCTGACAGGAGAGAACACAGTGAATGGAGGGTCACGTGGAAGGTCTTAAGTTCAGGCTTGGAAGAGCTAGACATTATGTGGGCATTGCTAATCACATGACCAGCCCAGAGCAAGGGAGCTAGGAAAAATCTTCCAGTGAGTCCCTTGGGACACTGAAACCATGTAGGGAATACACTCATTGTGTCTGCCAGAAACAGCCCTTCCAGTAACCAAAGATTCTTTCACGGGAACTAGGTGGCACCACCTAATTGCAAAATCTCTGAGAAATAAGATAGCTTAATGTACCCAAAAAGAAAGAGAAACTATTTAATGAACACGTGGTGCTGTGTCTGCCTGAGGAGTGGAGATGGAAAGGACTCCCTTTTCTGAGAAAGTAGAAAAAGAACACCAGAAAAAAGCATAAGTAAATACACTTCTGCCAGCTATGAAGGAGGGGTTGCTTTGGGACAGACAACCAGCAATGTCTGCGAATAAAAAGCAATACTAAATTATTTGGTATTCCTGAACAAACTGTGTTATTTTATTCCTGCTGCATTTGATATACAATATATTATTTGCTGGAAATGTCCTTCCCTATTTGGCTGACTGGAAAATTCCTAGTCATCCTTCAGTATCTAGTTCAGCCATCAAAACCCCTATAAACACCCACTGATATTCTTCCTCCGCAAAATACACAGAGCATCTACCAACCTTACCGCCGCTTCACATCATACTGCATTTTATTTCTTTGTTTGGTCGTCTGTTTCTTGTAATAAGCTCTCAGCAAACAAATTGAATAAAGGTTTCTTTCTTCTCTGAACCTTCAGAACTAGCACAGGGCCTGGCGTGTAACAGATGCACAACAAATATCTATTTCTCTTTTGAATTTTGAGTTTAGTAGCCAGATTATTTACCAACTTTCTATTTCAATTCACTGGTTCAAGCAAATTTAAAAGAACATTTTATAAAAGGATTATAAATAACATCTTTTCTAGAAAAAAAAATCTGCCACAAGAATTAAGATGATTAGACGATGTGTGCCTCTTTTACTTAGACCGAGAAGAAAAGAGAGTATTGTAGCAGGAAATAAGTGGATGGAAGATTAGGACATGACTGAGCTAAGGTGAATTCAGAAAATATCATTGTCAATTGAATTGTAAATTTAGCTTCCAGGTCTACAAAAGCAGAAAGGGCAGAAAGATTCACTGCAACACATTCCATAAACCTACTTAATATAGTACATTACCATTTGTGATAAGCGCCTCTTTTTATCTATGATGGTTTTGAAATTTTTATCCTCAGATCGTTAGTTGTTTAGATTTATTTTCATATTAAACCCTTTTGATAATACCTGAAAGTCCCGATGTCTTCAAATTGCATTTGTAACTTCCTAAGAAATGATAGCCACTGGAAAATAGGTGGTTAGAAATATGACATGTAATTCCTAATTATCTATCCACAGTTTGATGCCCTGAAGGTTATGAGAAATTGGTCTTTTGAAATAATCATGCTTATTTTATCTGATTTAGTTGAAAACACTGAAATTTTGTTTTCTTAGAAAAACATTATTGTTTACATTTTTTGGACTAAAATGTCACTCATACTGTGCAAATTAATTCTGACTGCTACCTTAGGCGTTTTGCTATGATTCCAGGATAAAGAATAAGGAATTCATGTTTTTTTGCTGGATATAAAACAATGAAAAGCAATAGGCAGCAATGATTAAGATGAAATTTGCTAGTGATACGTATGGTTTCTTTCACTGGTTTCCAAAAGCCAGCTGCAGCTCAACGAAGTCATTTCCCATCACTCTGTCTTCCCTCAGATTCGTACATTGGATCCACAGAGTCCCTCAAATGCAGGACTGTTGACACTAGTCCCTGGATCGAATCCCACTGAGAAGGAAATACACCGAACAAGAACATTAAACTAAGAACATGATATTTTGATCTGATAATTTTGAGAATGCTGGCTATTTTAACAGAACATTTTGCCATTTATTCTTATTTTGTGACAATAAATACAGACTATTTCATTGTAATTTTCTATGATAAGTAAGTAATATCAATATATTTCCCTGATCCTCACCCATCCCTGAATTTCACCACAACCCTAAATCTTGTTTCAGCTCCCCTCGTACCCCTCTTGGCTTCCTCACTCACTAAAATCAGTGTTCTATCAACTCACTTTAACACTGCTCACAGAACAAAGAATGTATTTCCTTAGGAATGGCTCCTGGTTCTCATATTCTTCTTGAGTCAGTTGTTCATATCTTATGTCTTGCCTTCTGGGCCCAATGGTTTCTGTTGTGTAGGCTCTTTGCCTTAATATTATTAATCTGTTCTTGAACTTGGGCCCCATAACAGTGCTCAGAGTCTTCAATCATAGACCTTCCAAACAATGATTAAGAGTCTTCCTGACTTTTTAAACTTTCTGAAGTTTTACAATTCTTAGGCTCATCCACCACCTAAAAGTATAATAATTGTCATTTTATTCATGTTGATCATTTCCTTAGAATAACCATAGAAATGAATTGTATGGTCAAATGTACATAATTTTAGGACTCTTCATACATATTGGACAGTTGCCATCCAGAAAGGTTATGTTCACCTATTCATCTATATTTTCATCCCACTTTCCTTTTTATGAGTTTGCGATTTAAACACATCTCTACTCTATTGGATACTACTTTTCTAAGGACATAAATATATCACCAAGAAGCTGATGCAGCTATGTTAGTAATACTTAAAATTATTTTATGGAAAAAAAATCATCACTTTATATGATACTTAAGGACAAGAGCTTTAATTTACAAGTTACAACAATTGTACATTTGTATGTGCTTGGTGACATTGTTTCGGAATATATAAAGCAGAAATTGAAGTACAAGAAGAACAATAATTTACTAGGATTTGAGATATTTTATTATGTTATTATAATATCATCTTTCAACATAATATTTGATATATTAAAATAATTTGTGTAATATTTATCTTAGCTATGAAGCTTAAAATATAATATAAATTCATGCATACGTTTCTCAGCCCAGGAACTGTAATATGGTCAGTAACCTATATCTGTTTACATGTTTATTCCATCCATTAAGGTCTTCTAGACCCAATATTATTTATATTACTGACTCCATCCAATCAGCAACTGTTAAGTACTTCTCAGTCATATATTTAGCTAATATGTTCTGTTTGGTATCTATATAAACAGCTGCTCAGCCACAGTTTGCCTTCATGTTTGAATGAACACAATATAGCTTTATCTGACTGCCCAGGGGCACCTACACAGCCCTGCCATTGCACACAGTCTTTGCAGGCAAGATCTTAACTGCATCCAAATCCATTAGCTACTGGGGGCTTGGGGCCGACAGGGGGAAGAGAGCTCGGGAATAACTGAGTCAATCAGAAAGGAGATTTGTACACTTTATGGATGGCATTGTCACTATCACAAATAGAGAACCCAGTGGAAAGTTACAAGAAGTCCCTGATGAAAATCAGAAACCAAGAGTAAGCACAACTGGGCAAACTTCAGACAGCCATTTCAGCACTGGAGCCCCGCCAACAATCTGCCCCTTCTGCACATTTTCACACCTTCTCAGGCCATTGCCAATGGTCTGGCTGTCTGGTACAGCCCATGGCAGCAACATGTTTTTATCCAAGGTTGCCTCTCTTGGGATAATGAACTCTGGGAATTTCTAGTCTCACCGATAACCTAAAATGTAAATCTAGGTCACACAGGTCTCCACATGTTATTAAAGACTTAGAATAAGATCTTCACGAAGAGACTTCTTGTCCTCTTTGGAATTTCAGATATTATTGATAGTGACTAAGGGACTCACTTCATTTCTCAGAATACACAAGCTGGATTCTTGAACAAGACATTCAACACAATATTTAGGTCCCTTACTGGCTTCAAGCTACCAGCCACATAGAGCACCATAATGACTTATTTGAGCACGAGTAAATTCAATTAAATGAAATATGGCTCATTTCATTCACCAGCCAAACATCAGAGGTGAATTATAATAAATAGTCCAACTCTATTTTTTGATGTTTGAGTGCTGACACCTTCAAAGCACCACCCTTTTCTTTCCCACACCTGGGCAAGCTGATAAGAAAGCCCACACTATCTCTCTTGCTGCTTGCTGTTGTTAGCGCCATGGACTGGATCCCAACTCCTAGTGGCCCTGTGGACAGCAGAGCAGAACTCTGTCCTGTCTTTTCACACCATCCTCTCACCTTCCTTCGCCATATCACACAATACTCCGCTGCTATTCATAGGGTTTCCATGACTAGTTCTTTTGGAAGTGGGTGGTCAGGTCCTTCTTCCTGGTCTGTCTTAGTCTGGAAGCTGAAAATTTTCCACCATGGGTGACCCTGATGGTATTTGAAATTCTGGTGGCAGAGCTTTCAGCATCACAGACACATGCAGCCACCACAGTACGACAACTGACAGACGGGTGATGTGGTTCCCTGACCAGGAAATGAACTCAGGCCGTGGTGGTGAGAGTGCCGAATCTTAACCTCTAGACCCCTAGCTCTGGCTGCTCTTGGTGTTAGTGGGGAGTTAAAACCACACACACCCCAGCCAGCCCCACATGGGAACCCTTATCCCAGTCCCACTCCTTAACTACAATACAACCTTAAACTCTCACCATCCTGCTTGAAATGCCTACCCACTCCAGCACTCCCAATTCCCTTCTCCCTGGGGGGGAGGTCATATTTATCCTATGTAGTCTTTATTTTGTCATTTTGCTAGATTTCAAATTCCACTGGGCAGTGATATTTTGTTCTGTTTGATGTTGTTCACTGCGGTGTCCCCATGACTAAAACAACACCTGGAATAGTATTGAGCATGGTAGGTGCACAGCAGAGCTCTGCTGAATGGGCAGTGAAGGCATCACTCTCATTGTGTTAGCTTTATAATGAAAATCAACTTGTTTAATAAGGAAAGTGGAAGCTGGTACCAAATGAGGTTGCAACCTGCACCCTCCATCCTGCTCTCACACGGTGGTTTCCTGGGCTTGTGTGTTTCTGTACTGACAATTGCAGGCTCGTCAGTCACTTCCTTAATTAGTTCTGCTCTCCTTATTATTAGCCCAAATCTTCCAATATTTTGTCCCAATTATAAAAATTTGCCTTTCCTTCATTTCAGTACTTGATTTTTATTAACTCATCATATTTTTAACATTTCTTTGGTAATTTTGATGACATTTCTGGAAAGGCTGATATTAAATAACATTTAAAAATATTTCTTAAGCAAGTGGCATTCCTTGCTTCTTAAATTATTTTTTACCTGTAAATCCAAAGTGGAATCATTAAAATTGGAGACTGTATACTATATGCTATTATGTCAATTCAAAATAAGTTCATTTCTAACAAATTTTATAATATAAATTATTGTTATAAATTTTCTTGTGCAATCAGAGAAAACTGTCTTGAAATTTTTACTTCATACAAATGGATTCAAATGTTTTCACCGTGGTTAGGGGTTTGATTTGGACACAGTACTTTGTGATGCAGGAAAATCACAAAAGTCATCCAATAAATAGGTCTCTGAGAATGAAGATCAAAAACCGTGTAGCTGGTTTTTATCTACAGCTTCGACACTGTGTATTTATTTTACTGGATTCTGAAATGTGTTAACTTTCCCTGTTTTGATTTTATTTTTTGAAGCAGTATTAAAAATTAAACCTGAGTTCTTGTTTAGAAAATGGTACAGGCATCCCAACTATAGTAAGTACAAATGTCAGGCACTTCCACAATAAATATCATTTCACTTCTTCTGTAATGTCTTCTTTACTTTTCTAGTATTCCTCTCTGAGTTTCATTACTCTTTATCCATTTTTCATTAATAGAATACTCCACTATCTTAAATAAACAGTGACTTCTAAAGGACCTTTATTTTATACTTCCAATCCCTGGTGAATTTCTGCTTACTAAAATTGACATTTTTTTTCATCCTATATTGTAACAACGTAATTATGACTTCTTTCTATCTGTACTAAGCCGCTGCCACTGCACTTCTACTGTGTCTCATTATATTCCACATATACAACAAACACATTGAGTTTAATCTAATAAAGACGAACATGCAATACAGGGTGAACAAAACGTATTATATGGCTCTTGCCTTAAGCCTTCTGATCTCCAAAAATATTTTCTCCCAATTAGAAGAAAAGCAGATTGGTGTGAGGATTGAATGTGGATGAAGAGTACGGCTCTAGAATAATTGTTCTCAGAATGTAGTTCTTGTACCAGCAGCATAAGCATCGCTTGGGAACTTAGAAATGGACATTTGGGGTCTCACCCTAGACTTACTGTCAGAACCTCTGGGTATGGGTTCAGCTTTCTCTGTCTTAACAGGTCCTCTGGGAAATTTTGATATGCACATAATCTAGAGAACTTCTGGCTTAGAGATCTGAATTAGAATCATGTCTTCCTAACCTTTATCTATGTGATCGCTATGGTCTGAATGTCTATGTTCCCCCAAAATTCATATGTTCAAATCCTAACCTCCAAGGTGAGGGTATGAGGAGGTGGAGCCTTTGGGAGGTGCTTAGTTCATCAAGGTGGAGCCCTCGTGAATGGGATTAGCTCCTTACAAAAAGAGGCCGAGAAGCTCCCTTGCGCCTTCTGCCATGTAAGGTTACGATGACAAGACAGCAGTACCTGAGGAAGTGGGCGCTCACTAGACACTGAATCTGCTTGCATTTTGATCTTGGACTTCCTGGCCTCCAGCACTGTGAGAAATAAATTTCTGTTGTTTGTAAGCCACCCAGTCTATGGTATTTTGTTACAGCAGCCCAATGATAGAGATCACTAAGCTCTGAAGCTATGGGAGTTATGTGACTTCTGTAAACCTAGAGTATCCTTGTCTGTATAACGAAGACAATTATGTCTATTCTGAAGCTAGGTGAAGGTCCGTGCACGTGTGTGTGTTTGTGTGTGTGACAGAGAGAGAGAATTAACTGGAAAACATATTTACCACAGTAGCTGTCACATAATAGCTTCTTAACAAACACCAGATTTTCCTACGCCATTTACTACATATCCTGCTCAATGAAATCTGTTACAGTTCACACAATTACAATTTGAAAAGAAATGCTACCTCTACTAACAATAACGATATAAGAAAACTCCCTCAATTATTGATTAGCTTTCACAGCTCTTTTATTCTGTGAGCTATCCGGTGTGTACAAAACGGAGAGAGCAATCTGAACATCCTAATGCCATTTGTATGCGCAGGAAGTGTCAGCCTTAGGGTTGGGCAAGCACACCCTGAAAGGGCCCCCACGGCAGGTCTTCCAGTGCTTCAGAGTGTCTTGCTCAAACTTTTCTCAGTCCCCCTCTGGCAGCTTGGGGCTCCTGGAGCTGACGGCATCAGTACAGAGAGGGGTCCTGAGACCAGATCTTGGCCTGCTTTGGTCCCAGTGGCCAGCAGTGCCTTCCCTGTAATTTCCAAAATCTCCTCTCTTGGCTAGGACCAGCCTGGATTCCCCCAGGCCCCAAGGTTGCCCTGTGATCAGAATGATCTTGCCACTAAAGCAGCAATAGATTGAACTGACCCTTATTCCAAATCCTACTAGAATGCAAGGGCAGGATGCTTTAACAGCGACAGCAACTTACACAATGTGTTGCTTTTCAATTGTGTCATTATAAATATGGTTCTTTTCTTCTTTATGCATTTATTATGTCCTTACTATATCATACATAGATAGGTTGGAAAAGTGAGTGAGCAGATTAGTAATACGTATCTTTTAAATGCAAAGCTACTCATAATCTCACCACTTACCCCCATCAAGATCCTCCCCTCCACTCACATTATGTTAACTGAAGCCTCATATATAAATGAAAAAAATATATATATACATAACAGACAAAAATAAAATCATAGACATATGGTTTTGAAACTTCATGTAACTCACCATTTTTTAAACATCTTGACATATCAGTAAATGGAATCCTATATATTTTATTTGTATAATTTGTTGAATTCTGTTCCAGATTTCATTTAATTGCTTCCCCACTGGGTGTTTTCATTGCTTCTGAAGTAAGTAACATGTTGATAGACAATAAGGTGCATTTGCATTTGGTTTTGGTTCATTTTGGCAATGATAATGCTCAGTGCTGTGATCCAGAAAAGACACAGTCATATATTTGCTGATGGAAGCGTAAACTGGGATAAATATTTTGAAGGACAATTTAGAAATATGTATCAAAAGCCTTGAAAAATAAACCTCCCACCTTGGATTCAGCAATTATTTTTCAACAAACAAACTTATTCTGTAGAAAAAGAGTGGAAGAGTAAAGAAGGCATATAAAATATCTTTCAAAAATTATTTATATCAATAAACTAAGCTAGAGTTCATTTCATCATGCTTAAAAGTACACGTAACAAAAGTAGATTTTCTGGATGGACGCTTAATATTTAGTTTCTGTACTTCAGATAGTTTATATAGCAATATTTTGGTGGTTCTTTTAATATATATTTTTAAATTAATATTTACTTTTATATGGGCAGAAAGAAAATAATAAAGATGGAAGAAAACTGATATATGTCCAAATATATCATACATACATGTATCCCAAAATAAAATATAAAACATGAAAATGGTACCAATTTTTATAATAATGCTTAATTGTTTCTTATTTTAGGAACCTGAGGTAGACTTTTAAATCCATAAATAAAAATGGAACAGGACAAATTGCTGTATTCTTTATTATAACTTTGGAAAACTGCATTTGATATGGCAGAAAATAAAGATGATAACATTTGCATTCATATAACTTATAATATACAAAACTGTTTCTTATAGAAAACGTCTAGCTAAACTGTGTCCATAATATCTAAAATAATTTCAATGAAACAATTTCACATTTCATTGTTAGAATCGGATTCATTAATCAATATCAAGAAATTTCCACCAAATTTTAAAATATTTATCCATAATTAGTGTTAATTAGACTGATAGTTAAAATCATGGAATAGTAACCCATGCAACTTACGAAAATTTAAATGAGATTTCAAGGATTTTACATATCTGGCACTTCAATTGTTTTTTATATGGGCTAAATATACTTGCTTATAAAATGTGTGTCTGTGTGTATGTATAATAATTGAGTGTGAGAATTTACAATGAGAAAAATATTAATTGGTTTACATGATATAAATTTAATATCTACATGGTATTCCTAATTCACTTTTATAGTTACTACTATGGTTCACAATATGATCATAAAAGAGCATATGCACACGGTAATTAATCATAATTCCTGAAAACATCTAGGAGATGAATTGCTATTATCAAACTTTAAATGACCTAAAGAGGTGGCATTTTCAGGATGAGTTCTTCTGGACTTCCTGTTGCTTAGCCCTGTAGAAATTCCTGCCGGTCACTCAACAGATGCTCGGTCAATACCACTGTTGTTACCATGCCAAAGTGTTCTTTGTTATCAATTCAGGAATTTAAAATTTGAACCATAGAGTTTTCAAATATAGAAATTATTTAATCCAAACACCAAATGTAATATGAAAGACAAGAAATCCCAAACAGCAAGGAAAAATATATCGTTTTTAAAAAGAACAATATGTAGGTCAGAAAAATGTGAATATTCCTAGTATAGATAATATATAACTTATTAACAAAAATAAACATGTAAAAATAGGCAAGTAATGAGAAAGGAATGCATACGTTTCATTAACATATGAAGCGGTGTTCAATTTTGGTAGTTTTCAGATAACCGTAAGCTAAAGCAAAAATGACAGACTAGTTTTCATCCACCTGATTGCCAAACATTTAAGCACCATCCAAACCTTACAGAAATGCAACAAAATAGAAACTCTCACTCATTACTAGTTGGAATGTGAGATGCTGAACATAACTTTTTGAAAGCAATCTGGCGTCATAAAAATAAACACTATTTTAAAAAATATTCTCTTGGTTATTCAATTCATATATTCACATAAAAACACAATTATAAAATAGTGAATGTCGAGAAATTCACTTTCACATGTCTATAGTGGCAAAAACCAGAAACAATCTAAATGTTCAGGAACAAGGAAATAGATAAATCATTTCAGTATGTGCATGTCATATGACATTTTGCAGGTATGGAAAACATTGAGTTTAATATGTATCTATTGAGTTGAACTGTTGCCTAGGATATATTTTTAGGAAACAAAGCAAAGTAGATAATAAACGTTGTTGTATGATCCCAGTGTTTTTTTTGAAAAAAACAAATAGAAAAGACTATAAAGCATAAATGATTTTACGTTTGTAGACATTCAAATTAGAATGAAATATGATGGGTGAATGTGCATGTATGAGAAGAATAATCACATTTTCTTTTTAAAAATTGTATATGAGAAATCATCTCAAAGAACAATTGACTCAAGAGAGTAGAGGTTCTACTTCAGTTATGACATGTTATGACTTGGGTCAAATTATTTTACATCCTCTTCCCACAAAAACCCTGGAAATGCTAGCCAATAGATAATTAGCATAGGGAATAGCTGAGCACCCCAAAAACAAAAGAATGCCACCAACGAAGAGGGAGATGAAAGGTCAACATGAGATGTGAGCTTACACTCCCCACCACTGACCTGAGTGAGAGGATTGCATATTAATCGCCACATGGGGACCAGAAGAATAATATTGGAATTGAAATCATCACACAAAGCTTTAACCATGAAAGGTGCACATTGGGTGAAAAGTAGGACTGGAAACAAATCTGCCCACCAATACAGGGACGTGTAAAGAACTATGTTTGTCTCGGCCAAGTTCTTCGGGTTTTTCATACCACCGTACTGTGCTAATGCAGGTTTGAAATCAGAATCTGAATGATGTGTATTTCCAATCCAGGAAATTAATGCGAAAATAGTTTCCCTAGTAATACCTTTTGTCAACTCAGCTAAAGCCAATGTATATTTGAATTTCCATATCTAAAGATGACGATTCTATTCTTCCTGTTCTTGTTCTGATAATAGCAGAAATTAATTTATCAAAAACCGGGAAATTTTTCAGATGTATTTGGAGGATGAGCAAATTCCTGTTTGAATATTAAGAAATACAAAAATAAGATAAAAAGCAGTAATTAAGGAGCGGAAAATCTATTTCTCATTCTAAATGCCAGGAAAAGGGCAAATTAAAGAAAAAGGATTCAAGAAGAAAGGTTTCAAAGGAGAAGTTAAATAGATAGTTTTAAAGAAACCCATTTATGTTTAAAATGTATACTGATTTTTATAAAATATTTATGGGAGAACTTCAATGTAAAAAAATTAAAATTAAGTAGATTGGAACAAAAATAATTTCTTTTAAATGTGAAACTAGGACAAAGATGAAGAACAAATGAAGCCATGACTTTTACATTCTATTCAAATTTCCTACAAAATCCCTACCTTTCATTCGGGGCACCTGATTCTTCCATGACTTAATCCGGGCAGAAGAGAACATTGGGCGTGAATCCTTTCAATGTTGTCTCCCTCCTCTTCCTGTTGTATTTCCTTAACTCTGACTTCAGAGGAAGAGGTATCCTTTCTCTTGAAGAAGGAGAACCACCTGCACTATTGGCACTTTGCTCTTGATATTTCTACACATTGTGTTCTTTATTACATCTGCCCCCAACGGTTAGCAACATGCACAACTCCGAGCTTGCTCTCAACAAATTGCTATTGAACTAGGCTTATTTGGTTTTCAGAAATAGAAAGTTATACCAGTGAAGACGATGGCAGATTTAAAGCTAGAGTTTGAAAATTGGAAAGGATAAATCAGCAAAATATTAGTTGGGAGATAAAGAAGATTAAAGGAATTCTCTCCTTGAAGCTGATAAACTTTAGTCATTTAAACATTTAACACAAATATCTAGTCATTTAAAATATCTTGAAGTTGTATGAAATACACCGTGTCAAGGGGAATATATTGCACAAAATACTATTCTGTCATTCATAACTCATCGCAGATTCATGTAATATAATGCACATTAATAGAAGAGAACAAATCAGAGGTAAAACAATAACAAATATATTGGTGTAACATTTATATACAACGTCAAAGGAAACTGTTTTTTTGGTTTCATGTTAGAAATGAAACAGTAGTTGCTAACATATAGCAAAATTTTCTGATTTAAAATTGTGTCCAATGTGCCCATGGAGGATCGCGTAATACGGACCTCCCCACTCCCATCACTGACTTTCACCTTCGTCTTCTGCAAATAATATACCTTTGGGTTCACGCATATGAGCGGTGGGCCTCACCGAAGGTAATAAATCTCCACTCTTAGTTCTCCTGGCCGCCAGTATTTGGGGAGCTGGATGGATAGACGGGCTCCTGTGATGAATGAACCACACATAGAAATATGGAGTGTGGGTTTCATCCACAATCCAACTGGGCTACACTCCTGAGTCCTCGCTTCTGCTGAAACGCTGTGTTTCTGGAGGATTGTCCTAAGCATGGCATGTATCATTTATTTTCCAAGGTGTGTAAGGCCGGTTATGTTATTGAGGAAAATTTATTTTGAAGACCAGTGATGGTGCAGTTTCTAATACAGCAAATGCAGTTATGAAGAAGGAAATAATAGGACGGCAGGTATCATCATGAATTCCATCAGTGATGTTTTACAGGCTCTAGTGATGAAGATTGTCCCACCATTGAAAATGGTGATCTTCTTTTAGGGTTTAAGACAAAAGAAGGGGGCATTTATAATTCTTTTAAATTATTTTACTGTTAGTTATGTAACTGTGACAATTCCTAAAACAGTAGTTTTAAATAAACCTTTCTTGTTGCTTCCTCTATACATTTGGTGAAACGTGCTTTTGCTGAATGCAGAAACACGGCTTTGGAATACTTTCAAATGTGTACTTTTGCATCAATTTTGGTGAAATATTTATCTTGGTTTACTCTATGTACCTGTACAAAAATTACGTCACGTTTATTTGAATAGCCTGCTTTCATGCTGTGTAGGAGGCCTATGGAGCAATAGAACTATTATGCAATAGACGCCTATAGTGCAATAGAATTGTTCATAGTGTAATTAAATTTATTCGAATTAATGTTAGAATATAATTTTAATACATTATAAATTATTTATAAAGATATTAATATTCGCTTGTATCTTTAAAAAGTACTGTTTTATACTCTGTCTGCCCATATACCATCAGTCATTAAAATACCATGTTAATTTCTGCCTATGTAGTATTTGTTACAGGTTCAGTAGATTGTCCCTGCACATGACGAACTTATGATTTATTACTGTATTCCCGAGCTCGTTCTGGTATAAATTTCTCCCAATTTTGAAAACATTTTAAAAATATTTTGACAAGTCATTAACATTTTCCATGAGTATTTCTTATAATGTAAAATACGTCTTAAGCGTCTATTATATATGTTATGCTGGCAAATCTTTCATTACGTGAATATCTTCTATAACAACCTCCTTGGCTTTCTTTCTAATTCTTTGAAGACCAAATTAGATAACATACATAAATGTGGTTGGAAAAATGTAAATTTTCATAAATATTTTATTAGAAAATAAGAAAAAAATTATCAAGGATTATTTTTGAAACTAAAGCTCCTCCATCCAGAGAGAAACATTATAAATTCTGAGGAGAGGGAACAGTTGGCAGACTCTGGGTCATAGTGCACAGATTTAATGATACTGATGTGATTTATCAATTTCTATTTACGAGTGCTTAGTTTTTATGTAAATTACAAATTTACAAGCCTAATGACTTTCTCTTGTTTTTTATCACTACATTTTAAAAGTCATCATTTTCCAATATATGTGCTACATCCTTCTCTTGCAGATTGAAAATATCCACAGGCATATTAAAGGCTCTGAGGAAACCTATGAGATGCTTTGTTTGAATGAGAATTTTTCAATATTGTTTTCCTCATTTAAATGTTCCTCAAAATTTTGGAAAAAACATTCTCAGAGTATTATAACACTAGAAAATAGGCTATGAAACATTAATGAGGTTGTGCTTGGTGTTTGGGTGTAGAAAATTTTAAAAACACAAGAGTCAATATCAGAAAGAAAATGATTCAAATCCTAGTTCCATCACTGACTGACCAGGGTAAATTAATTCAATCTTCAACTTTCACATTCATCAAATAGTGGTAGTAAGTCCTAGCAATAGAAGTGTTCAGAAGATTTAATGGATATGTGTTTAAGGCCCTTAGCACAGAACCTTACGTTATAGTGAATACTTAATACATGGTAACTATTGTGGATTTTGATGGTGCAGTTTTCCTGTCTAACAGTTATCCCTAATTTCTTAATGACAAATTTATCTGTAAAAATCTGAAAAGCCTAGTATAAAAAGAGGAATCATATGAGAAGCAATCTGGCTGTCAAAAGATTTCAAGGGTATTATTACCCATAAGAAATTTGCTGTCATCAAGCATTATAGACTCTGGAACATGACTGTTCCAGAGGAGCAAGAACAGATCCACCTACCAAAGGCAAGGGATGTTGTCCAAGCTCATGAGACTGGAGAATAAAACCAAAAACCCAACTCCAGTCAATTTACAAAAAGAAATATAACTAGAGTGACATTGGAACATTCATGTTAGAACACATACTTTATTCCCGCCCTTAAATGGGTCTTATGGAAAGTCAACGTGTAAAAGCATGTTCAACAAATGAGCATAAAATCAGAACAGAAATTCATTGAATTCACTTAACTGATTACATGCCAGGGACTGCGCTAGGTGCTATTTCCATGATTCAAAACGCAGTCACTTTAGACTGGGATGATCTTCTATAGCCATTTCTAACAATGGAAATTCTCTTGCCAATTACTCCAAAATCCTTTTAGCCCATTGAACACAATTACCTCTCTAATTTAGGTGAACATTTCAAATATTTGTCTTTAACAGCCTCATTTTATCTTCCTAAAACTAACTCACTCCTCTTGTGACTGGTACATTCCATATTTTTGTTTAGGTGTGTAATAGCTTCAGTCTAGTTCTGTACTGCCTTCATATCTCTGTAAGGTTGATATTATATTTTTGCTTTGACTTATCAAATGTTAAGTTCATCGGCCCAACCTTATGGAAGATCTGACGTCCCTTTCCTAAAATAAGTGAGATTTCTCACTGTAACCTCATTACTGACATTTTCATTGCTGTAAAAAAGTAAAACAACTGAAGTCTTTCAAAAAAACTAGATAATGAAACACCATTTTTCCCTAAAGAAGCTTATATTTTAAAGATGATAGATGATAGATAGATAGATAGATAGATAGATAGATAGATAGATAGATAGATAGATAGAGGAGAGAAATAAAGAAAGGAAGGAAGAAAGAAAAGAAGAAATGAAGGAAGGAAAGAAGGAAGGAAGGAAAGAAAGAAGGAAGGAAGGAAGGGAGGGAGGGAAGAAGGAAGGAAGGAAAGAAGGAAGGAAAGAGAAGGAAGGAAGAAAGGAAGGAAAAGGAAGGAAGGAAAGGGAAGGAAGGAAAGGGAAGGGAGGAAGGAAAAAAATTATTTTTGCTAAATTAGGAAAGAAGATGCATGATGAGGTGATTATCTTAGAATGCACACAATTTATGTAACTTAAGTTCTATACACATAGTGCAAATGTATTTGGGATAAAGTAAACCAAAATATGTGCAGTGGTGTTTACTTATGTGGAGAATTGGGATTTTCTTATTTAGTTACCATTTATTACAGAAAAACTTCAAGTGGGATGTGGAATTCCAAAGGCCTACTATGTTTGATACTCCAACATTTCTAGTCTTATTTGAAACACAAATTATATAATCTCTGTCTTTGTGGTAATAGAAAAGTATATTGCCTATCTTTTAAAGAACAATTGTACTCCAATGTTCCCTTGTAAAATATACTCGCCTCAGCAAGAGTTTTATATAAAGGTTGTTGCACAGCTGATCACCCATCTCCCTCAGAGTCAATTATTTTTAAATTTCCAGTCTGGGCTTAGGCCTCGTCATTGTGCCAAAGGGATTTTCAATAGGGTTTGTAATGACTTGTTCCTTGTGCCGAGATTTCTCAGGCGACTTTGATTCTGCTTGATCTATTGTTGCATCTGATTGTATAGATCACTAAAGACTGCACAGCCACTTCTACCACCATGTGCAACGTTTGAATTCTAATCTAACTTGCCTTTGCCCAACAATTATGTTGGACACATGCATTAAGAGAGCACTTGTTCCTCTTAGGGCTCCAAATGCCAATCCTCTTTAACATACAGGAGGAAAACTACCTCATCTAAATAAATATACTTAGAATGAGTTGGGTTAGTGTTGTTTAGAGGATAGAATTATTGCTCTTTGTAGCTATAATCTCCTTGCCAAGTGTTGGACTACTGCCTACACTATGCTTCGTTGGTAAATAAATTGCTGTTGTTTTCATAGTAAAATCCTAGAGGTTGAGTTAGATCACACTTTTATGATGCACCTTAGTGCAAAACATCTGTTTCACAATCTATTCTCAATCAACAAAGGTATAAAGAATATTGTTAAGTTTCTGTTTCTCTCTGACTCATTAGCTTATTGATGAGAGTGATTATGTATTATTGTAAGAAATGCCTTACAGTGAGAAATATAGTTCTGAAGGCAGTCAAGGTAATAAAAAGAACCAGCAAACAAGAAGCCCTGGTTTCACAATAGCCCTAATGTGTTTTGCTCAGTATCTTCTCTCTTGGCTCACTATTAAATACCTACAGCTCTGGACCGGCTGTCCTTTTCTTCATCTTCTCTTCTGTGTACCCCATGGAGTAACACAGACATCTATCACTTTTTGCAAGATGATGCCTTTGGTAGTATAGACAAAATTATGGATCTCCTAGGCAAAGATGATGCTACACATTTTCACACTTTAATCCATCTCTATTGATATTTCCTAGCATTCATTTCACGACTTTCTCAGGCTAGAAACTCTCCTTGGTCAATCTAAAGTCGGACTTCAAAGCATGACTTATGAGGTTCCTTATAACCTAGTACCCACCTAATTCTCTAACTCCGCCTTCTGTCACTCCTCATTACTCACTGCCTGTCTGGGAAAACTAAAGCACCTGTAGTTTCAAGAATATAATGTGTTATTGCTCACCTTCATGCTATTTCTTGGACTTTATCATTAATATGTAAGTCAATTTACAAGACCCTCAGATGAGTTCTATAGTACCAGCACATATGGTACTTACTCCATTGAAATGACCAGTATATTTGTCTGTCTCTTCTGCTATACTGAGAACTCTTGAAAACAATGATGTCCTTCTGGTATCTGTAATTCCAACTCCTGGCTTCTAGTAGAATGATCAATAAATGGCTGTGTTTTTTTTCCAGTTAAAACTTGCTCTTCTAATCTTGAAAGATGTCCATCTTTCAAGCAAAGTAAACAGATTGATAACTTTGTTTCAAATAAATTACATTTTTTAAATATAAATGTGTGACATTTATCCATCCCTTCATCTATTAATTCATTTTAAATGATGTTTTAGATGTGGATGAAAAAAACAAAGACAAGATTTTTTGGACATTGAAATACTACTCAGAAGTCAATCACATCATTTACCTACACAGAATCTTGACTCTATCTGAAATTTCAACACCTCCATTTGTATTTTGCATTTCATTGTCTCTTGCTTTATCAAGGACATAGCTTCTGAAATCATTCCTTCTTTCTCCAGAAACATTAATTTCTTCTTCTCAACTGAATTCTTCTCATAAATAAACATGTTCTAGTAATTCACATTAATTTTTTTAAAAATCCCTTGATTCTACATACCCTTTCATTTGTTAACTCATTTCTCTGCTCCTCTTCACAGGAAATTTATGCACATTATTTTTTCATTTCCATTAATACCAACTCTTCAAGCCACCACTATCCCTTGGCAAGGATCCTGCAATTACTTCATAATTTACATGTACGCATTCAGTCTTACATTTTCCACTCACCATTCATTGTGAACTTTTAGAAATGTAAACCAGTTCATGTCATTCCTTTATTCAATACCTTTCAAGGGTTTCTACTGCTCTTTGAACAAGACATAAATTATTTATCCTTAATTAAAGCTGTACATGATTTGCCTTTCTAATTTCCTCCTGAACTCCTCCCACCATAATCAAAGCCGGAGTGTCCCACCCAGGTCCCTTTTCCCAAGTTGGTGCACTTATCCCCCAGCTCAGATGAGTGTTGATGGCTAAGGATTTACAGATCCAACCTCCTCCATGCAATTACCCTCAGGTGACAGGAGCCATTTTGGCAAGAAAGTTAGGGCCTCCTGATCGATATTTCCCCCAAATAATGACTAATTGACATTGGGCATAATTGACCAGCCCCATTGCTTCAAGAGGTGTGAGACTGCACCATGAGTTCACCTGTCAGAACCCACAACCTTGTTCAGCTTTTCCCCCTTCCTTGTCCTGCGTTTTTTCCCCTGTAGAGTACTTCCTCAAAAAATCATGCCAAAAACTTCTTCCAGGAACCCAACTTAAGACAGTCACCCTCGCTACACTTAATCATATGCCTTCTTTCTCCCTGATCCTTGTGGGTCATTGTCCTGTCTAATGACATTTGTACCAGCTGTTATTTCAGCTGGATATGTTCTTTACTCACCATTCTGCACAACATCACAATTTTGTATTTAAGTCACAGTTTCGGTTGTTACCTTTTATTTTGGGATGTTTTCTGTAAATGTGTTTTTTTATTTATTGACAATCTTCCCTCATGAAACATAAGCTGCATAAGAACAGGGCTCTTTGTCTCTTTTTTTTTTTTTTTTTGCCAGTTTATCCACAAAACTTAAACGTGTGCCTGGCACAATAAATGTTCAATCAATATTTGTTGTACCAATGGGTGCCTATAAAGTAAGGACAGTGTATCCACAGACTCAATAGACACAGCTGGTTGCCCTGACGTTTAGGACCTTCCCCGCTGGCTTGGTGATATCACTCTCATCTCTCATGGTTCTCCCCTAACTCCTTGGCTACTGTTTTAAGACTCATTTAAGTAGTCAAATAAACCTAGGTCCATGGTGGAGAATTCATATAACTGTTCCACACACTGCCTTTACTATTTTCCTCATAACTCACTTCCCTACTTTTCCATTCCATTTCAGTTTGAAAAGATTTGGGGAGAGAGGTAACACGGGCCATGCACGACGTATCTGATGGATGAGACCTGCATACTGATTTTTCCCCTTGACAACTTTTAAGAGAGGTGAACGTTTTCCAACACCTCTTCTTGACAGAAGGGAATCCATACTGATATTGCTGTTGTATACTGTATTAGGCAGGTTCTCAGAGAAACAGAACCAACAGGATATATATACACATATACATCCAGAGAGAGAGATTGATTATAAGGAATTGGGTCACAAGATTATGGAGGCTGAGAATTCCCAAGATCCACAATTGAGAAACTGGACACCAGGAGGGCCAATGATGTAGTTCCAGTCCAAATGCCAGCAGGCTTGATACCCAAGGAAAATCAATGATTCAATTTGAATCCAAAGGCAGGAAGAAGTTGATGTCCCAGTTCGAATGATCAGGTAGGAGGAGTTCCCTTTCTCAGGAGAGGATGGGATGGTCAGCTTTCTTATTATATTCAGGCCTTCAACAGATTAGATGAGGGCCACCGCATTTTTAGAGATGGCAATCTGCTTTACTCAGTCTAGTGATTCAACTGTTAATGTCAAGCAAAAACATCTTCAGAAACACACCCAGAATAACGTTTGACCAAATATCTCTGTACCCTGTGGCCCAGTCAGGTTGACACGTAAAATTAACCGTCTTATATACAAACACATTTTTCTTCATGAAGAAATTTTTGTTCTGATGTTTTCCAAATGACATTGATTTAAATATAGGCATGCAATTTTTATAATTATAAAGTAAACAAAATTATAGAGATGCATGTATATGTATATACACTTATATTTATTTATTTATTTATACACACACACACACACACACACACACACCCTGTTTCTTATACTTGCTCTATCTTCTGGGTAGAACGAGAAGAATATCAACATTTGAAAGATTTTTAAAACAAAGCTAAATAAGCAAAATTTGACTACAAAAGGCCTCTCTGTGTAAAAAATTTATGTATATTAGGATATGAATTGTGTGTTTATAGTATGTTAATTTTCCATCATTATTGAATTTTTATTCTATCTGTTGATTATTTTTGAAAGACTCTAAAGTTTGAGTGATATGTGTCTTTCATTCTGTCTAAATAGCAAAATGGTAGCCTAAAATCTGATGAGAATTTGAAATAACAAATATCGTGTTGACTTGTTAATTTTAAAATAAGTGAATCTTTCTTTTAATTTTCTGTAGGACTTATATGTCTTGTTCAGAGATATAAGGCAAATTGTTTATGGCATATTATAAATTTTTATGCATTTAGTATATTCTTAACATCATTTTATTGTACTCTTTTCCATAGAAAAGGCATTGACACTACAACTTATTTCTTACTGGAAGAAAGATGTTTTGATTTCAGTGTGATGCTATACATTCCATCAACACAAACTTCAAGATACAAAACATGTTTACATTCTACATTCAAACACAATTTCACGTAGAAAGTCACAGCGCTGTTCTGCCCACACTATTGAAACGTTATAACACAACATGCTATTTTTATACATCTAAAATTAGCATGCTATGAAGCCTTTACAGGAAAATGTAAAGAACAGAGTATAGATACCCACAAAATTATTCATATACAAAAGTACTTTATCACTTAATCATCACACTACTTTACTTTACTTTTCTTTTCTTGATGATCTGGGAAACTGAAGTGACATTCTCTTAAGTAGCTCTAATTTTCTGTCAAACTCATACCTTACACAAGCTAAAACACTCTCTTACATTTTCTGTGGAAATATTACCATTTATACCTGATCTTTATTGAAACTATAAATCTTCCAAAGTTACAGAGCTAAGAGCAGGATGGAAATAGGCTTACTGAAATAATGCCACACACCAACATGAAAAATTCTACTTTATGCAAAATACAGCAATTTTTTTCATCAAAAGCAGACATATTTTAAATTACAGCTACCTATATTGATGAATATCTTGTGAACTTTTGGATGATTATACCAATTTAATGTTTCAAGTATTAATGAACTAATACCAATATATTAAATGGCATGATTGAGATAATTTGAATCTTTAGTATTACTACTCACAGAACGCTCTCTTAATATGAGATCATCAGTTTTATTCCAATTGTCTGACAAGTATGAATGATTTCCAGGCCAGAGTGACTAAAATGACTTTAATCCATTTTAAAATTAATGACTTCTATTCTATTATATTGGTACAAGAGATTTACACTCGGAACAGAACTAATGTAAGATGAAAAGATTTTATTAACATAAACCTGAGTAGCAGGAAAATCAAAAGAAAGACAAGGTCCACAGTCAGAAGATGACATCTCTGGCAGGGCCCAAAGAAGAACTCTAATTGCAGAATAATTATAATAATCATTATTTGGAAAAAGCTGGAAATATATTTTTAGTTGCCTGGATAAGCCAAGTGTTGGCTTGCAGTTGTCCCTGTGTCCCCACTATGCTTTGAGTTGGAGCCATGTGAAAACTTAGGAGTTCTATCATTCAATAATCCCAGGAAGAGCATCACCTGGGAAACAAGGGGTCCACATTCTATTCCTGACTGCTCTGGAGCCCTGGGCCAGTCACGTGACCTCTCTGGACCACATTAGTTTACACGTGGGCCAAAAGGAATGAGCTAACAAATTATGGTTACAGTATGGAGAAAACTCCAAGAAATGCTGGTAACGATGCAGTACATTCTTAGGATCCTTAAGGTTTGGGAAATGTTGGTTATTTTCACTCTCTTCTTTCAGTCAGGCTCTGCTAGTGTTTATCAACCCTTCCAGTCAGGAAAATTCTTATAATGACCCTTTGTGCTGCCAAAGATTGAAGATGGAGAAAGCAGTGATGCCTTAAAAAGTAACAGTCTGACTCTACCAATAGCCAGAATCACAGGACTGACTTATACTTGAGGCAACATCACTTTGCCGCACAGGAAACTGTGCCATAAAAGCTCTGCAAAATGGTTTGGCTACACACTGCGGAAAATTTACTGTGAATCTAAATGCCACCTTATTTAATCATCCCAAAAAAAGGAAAGAAAGGTGAAAATGTGTCTATTCTAAAGCATTTCTTAACTGATCAATAATATTTTAGAAACAACAAAAAGAAATCCCTTCAACTATCTGAAGAAAAGAGGGATTGTTAGTGAAGTAATAGAGGGATTTTCTCGAGAAGCCGTGGACACCCTGTATAGCAAGGCTGCCAAGACGCTAAAGACCAGGACACTGACACCAAGAAAGCAAGGAAATGGCGGAGAAACCTGGTGGTTTCTTACAAAGATAAACATACTCTTACCCTACGATCCCGTGATCACACTCCTTGGTATTTACCCAAAGGAGTTAAAACTTACACTCACACACAAACCTACACACTGATGTTTATAGCAGTGTTATTTATAATTGCCAAAACTTGGAAGCAACCAAGATTCCCTTCAGTAGGTGAATGAATAAATAAACTGTGCCACATCCAGACAATGGAATATTATTCAGTGCTAAACAGAAAGGAACTATAGAGCCATGGAAAGAAATGGAGGAAACTTAAATGCTTATTGCTAAGTCAAAGAAGTCAATCTGAACAGTCCACATACTGTATGATTCCGACTGTATGACATTCCGGAAAAGGCAAAACTATGGAGACAGTAAAAAGATCAGTGGTTGCCAGGGGATTGGTGGGGAGAGAGGGATGAATAGGCAGAACACAGAGGATTCTTAGGGGAGTGAAAACACTCTGTATATTTACTTACTATAATGAGGATGCAGACCTTATAAGGTTTAGGTTTTTCTAAGTTTTACGTATATCTGCAATTTATTTTGGTTTGAAGTGAACGCAAATTCTACTTTCTTTTTTCAAAATGGCTTCAATATCCAAGCAACTATTATTGAGTAATTTTTTCGTCCACTAATTTGTGACCCAGAATCACTAGGGGTTTAAAAATTGTCTTCAATGATTTGCCAAAGGCAATTTTGTTTTGCTTCCATATATACTATTTGTGGTTATTTTTATTATTAATAGTTATATATGTATGTACTCATACAAAGATCCAGACACAGAAACGTTGCAATTGTGTGTGTTTCCATGTGCAGATCTTTGTTTGACCTTTAATTACACCTAATATTCACCTACATTATTTTCTTTCAAACCAAATCAGATTCCTGACTGGTACTCTCTTTCCAGATGGCCTCGTGCTTGGCAGATTTGATGTGCCATGTCACATAAAAAGCTCATGAAACTGAAGTGGCATTGGCCCCATCAAATGCTTTTATTATTAGTGTACACACAGCACATGGCACAAAGCCTCTGCCAACAACTTAGCACCTAATATTTCTACCATCCAAGTTCCGTTCAACAATTTAACTCTGCAATCCTCCATAATTTATGCTGCTGCTTGACTCCATGTAGTTCCTTTTACTGTATTAAAAAAAAGTACAAAAACAAAACAAAAAAAAAGATTCACACAATTGATGTACAAATAAGCATCTAATAGGTACACATGTGAGTTAGTATCTTAAACAAAATTAATGTACTTATTTTAAAAGTTACTAATTAGAAAAACATGTGGGATTTTAAAGGAGGTGAAATGTAGCTAACACACTTTGGCTGCTTATTTTAAAAGCTTTGGGGACATTTGTAAGATAACTGCATTTTAGTAACCCATATCTTTTGTGAGATTACATCTGTCTGCTGGGAATATTCCTGCCTGGATAGAATAAAGAGTACTTGGTGAGGAACAAGCTATCTTTATTAAAGTATTTATCATTTTTACAGCTGGAATTGGTATTAATATTTCAACAAACAATACCAGTAAGCCTTATCTCCTCTTTGTTGACTTGAGTTAAGCACTGTCAGCAGTGGGCTGTTTAGAACAGCTTGGCCTGTTCAAGTAGAATAATTCATCTTAGGATTTTTTTGAAAAATAAGCTTACTTTTAATATGCAGTCGGAGCACGCCAAAGCAGAAACACAAACTTAGTCTGAAGGACGTAAAACTCAAGAAATTTGATTGACAGTATTCTTTCCCAGTTTTGTGAAAGCATTCAAAACTGAGGAAGGAATATTAAACCTCTTGACACATTTTAAACAAACATAGCGACTGAACATACAGATTTCCTCTCAATCATCATGTAGGCCATTAAGAATGAATAAACCAGAATTTATATGCTAATATCTTCTTGAACATAATATAAGAGGAAAGAGATTAAAGAAACAGAGAGATCAATTCTTGGAATTCAGTAAATGCTACAGTTTCTCTTGATTTTTACCTAAATGACATATGGACAAACCTAGAGGCCAAACTCCGTAGTTGAAAAATTCGAGTGATTCTAAGATAAAACGGATTTAAATGAACTATTCTATTTTAATTCCCGAATGTTAAGGCCTATTATAGAGCTGGATGAGTCATAATTAAAATTGTTTTGTTATATGTCTGATAGATTAGTTTATAGAGTTGAATGGATCATTCAGGTCAAAGTCATATCAAAGAAACAATGTTAAAATATTAATAAAGATCTAAAAATTACACTCAGTTCACTATTGACAGTGGAGACGGAAGATGAAAGAACGTCAGAATATTTTGTTTAACTAAACTCTGAAAGTACTAATTATTGCATATTTATGTAAATCAAGAAATGTTCTTATACTTCAAAAGACTCTGCATTGTTATTTTCTAATGAAAAGTGAACATTGTATAAAATGGTATGCTATTAGGATCTACAGCTTTCGGTAATTTTTCTAATGTTCTTTATGCTGGTTCAGTGTTTTGAGGATAATTCTTTAGCAGCATGGACACTAACTAATCCCACAAGATGTTCACAAGGGCAAAGCCCAGAGAACATCTGTTTTTTGGGTTGGTCCTATTCACTTCCATGATCTTGGCTCAATCACATGTCCTAAGTCACAGATCAAGGGTGAAGGCAAAAGATATTCCTTTTACTAAATGCAGGCTTAGATTAAGTGACTCTCAGAACTTTAAATACGTATTTAAATTGATGTATGTATGACATGCTTACAGAAAAATTCACAAATAATAACTGTATAACTCTGACTCCCCAAAAAGTGAATACATCAATGAAAATCACCAACCTTAAGAAATAGAATAGTGCCAACATCCCAGGGATCCCCCCTGTGCCCCTTAGTAATCACCCTTCCTGCCCGATTATAATCATTATCCTTATTTCTAATAACATCACTGCTTTTTAACTTTATATAAAAGAAGATATACAGTATGCATTAATTTGTGTCTGGCTCATTATATTTATGAGAGCCATCCAATTTTTTTCCATGAGCAGTAATTTTTCACTTTAATTTTTGTATAGCTTTCAAATTAATAGGCATGTGAACGTTTTTCCCTTGTTTCTGTCTAATATAAATTTTTTGTTTCTTTCAACACTTTAGGTATTTCATTCCACTCTCTTGCTTGCATGAGTTCTGATGAGTAGACTAATGTAGTTTTTATCCTTGTTCCTCTATGGATAAAGCATTTTTCTTTTTCTGTGGCTGATATCAAGATTTTCTCTTCGTCCTTGGAATCGTGTGGTGTGAATATGATATGCTTACATGTAGATTTTTGCTTTTGTTTTTGTATTTTACCTGCTTGATGTTCTTTGAATTTTCCAGGTCTGAGATTTAGTGTCTGTCAATTTTGAAGACGTCTTGACCATTGTTACTTCAGATATTTCTGTACTCCCTCTCTTTCTTCTTCTGATATTCCAATAATGGAAATGTCACACTTTTTGAAATTGTCACACAATTTTTTGGTATTCTGTTTTGTTAAATTCTTCTTCTCTTTGCATTTCAATTTGTGAAATTTCTATTGATAAATTCAAGCTCACTGATCCTTTGACACGTCCAGTCTATTGGTGAGTCCATCAGGGGCATTCTTCAATTCTATTACAAAGTTTTTGATTTATAGAATTTTCTTTTCATTTTCTCTTAAGGTTTTTTTTTTTTTCTTTTACTTTCATTACTCTTCTTTTATTGCATATGGTCTAATTTTTTCCAATAGCACTCTTAACATACTATTCAAAGTTTATTCAAATTCCTGGTCCTATAATTCTGAAAGCTCTGCCTTATCTGAGTCTCGTTTTGACCGTCGCTTGGTCTCCTCAAGCTGTGTTTTTACCTGCCCTTTAGCATGTATTGCAATTTGTTTTTTTTGAAAGGTGGATATGATGTATCAGCTTATAGGAACTGAGGTAAATAGGCCTTTAGTATGAGTTTTACTTTAATCTGGCTAGGAATTGATCTGTCTTTAGTGTTTGCTGTAACTGCAGGTGTCAGAGGCCTTCGATTTCTTTCAGTTTTTTTTTTCCTCTGTCTTTTTGTCTGAATTTCTCTAAAAACCCCATCTTAAATAGAGTCTGAGCCTTAAAGTTTTTCAGCTATAATACATTGTTATCCTACTGGTGACCTGTTGATGTGGGAGGTATTCTATAATCCTATGATTCAGTCTCAGTCCCTTATTGGGGCTGTGTCCTTCAGCTGTGACATTCACAAGTGTTTCTTAGCCTTTTTTCCTCCTTATTGAGACAGGAAAGGTAGAGTGTATGGAGTGGGATTATTTCCCTTCCCCACTGTAGGATAAGGATCTGGTAAACTCTTTCTCTTAGGAAGCCTCTGTGATGGAGAACACTCTGGACATATTTCAAAATGATCACCTCTCCCCTCTCTCTGCTGGAAACTTAAGGTTTCTCTGACTGGTGAGAAACTTGTGGGGTTCCTGAAGTCAAAACCCAGAGGAGTGTGGGAGCCCCCTATTACTGTGGCCGCCGAGGTTCACGCTCTCACAACTAATCTACATTTCGCCTCCAGCAGTCGACCAGTGTTCTCCATCACTTACACCAGGTTATGGCTCCAGCAGGTCCTTCTCCAGGTAATCTCTGCTGTGATTCTCTATCGTCACCTGTTTCTCTAGATTTCAGGGTAGCAGCATGCCTTGTGACTTCAATTCTCTGAAAAGTGCTAGAAAAGTTATTGATTTTCGGTTCTTTCAGCTTTTTCTTTATTCTAAGAACAGGAATGATGACTTCCAATTTTTTTATGTAGCAGAGACAAAACAAGAAGTGACTAAAACCTCTTTTTAAAATTGGGTTGTTTTTCATTAAATTGTAGGTGTTTCTAAAATATTCAGGAAATAAGTTCCTTGTCAAGTACTTGCTTTTTGCAAATATTTTCTCTCATTCTGTGGCTTTCTTGCTTTTTCAAAAGATTTCTTTTTTGGGTCTTTTGAGAGAAGTTTTTAATTTTGATAAAGTTCAAGTTATCATTTTCTTTACTTTTGTAGTTATTGATTTTGCCCTGTCAAATATTTCAAAGATATAGTCTTATGTTTCATTCTTTGAGATTCATATTTTTAGATTTTACATTAGGTCTGTAATCAATCTCAACTTAATATCGTTATATGGTTTGATGTGTCGTTTCCTTACTTTTGCAAATGGTTCTCCAGTTTCCAGCACCATTTGTTGAAAACACATGAGTTTTCCCCATTGGATTGAATTGGCACACTTTAAATAATCATTTGTTTGGAAAGGAGAGGGTCTATTTCTGGATTCTATTTTGTTCCACTGAATTATTTATTTTTAAAACAGCAATGTATTTTCTTAATTATTAGAGGTTTGTAGTAATTTTTAAAATCATATAATGAAAGACCTCTAAGTTTGATCTTCTTTTTTAAGACTATTTTAGCTATTCTAGGTACTTTATATTTCTATATAAATTTTAAGATTAGCTTGACTATTTCTAAAAGTAAAGAAAAAAAACAAAAACCTTCTAGAATTTCATTGAAATTACAGTCTCTATAGAACAATGTGAGGAAAATTGACATTTTACAAAATTTAATCTGGCAACATGTGAGTATGGCATATTATATCATTTATTTATAAGAGGTATCTTCATATCTTTCATTTAATTTTTTTCAGCAATATTTTGTTGTTTTCAATATAGCAATCCATATCTTTTATTAAACTGATCCCTATGTATTACTTGCTATTGTAAATGGTGCTATGTCCTCACTTTATTTTTCAATATTTTGCTATTAGATAAATAAAATTGCTTTATGTACATTGATCTTTTTTCCTGAGTACTCACTTAATTTACATATTATATCAGATAGTTTTGTTGTATATTAATTATGATTTTCTAAGCAAATAATTGTTTCATTTGCAAATAGTAACACCTTATTCTTTTTTCCTCAGTGTTTATACTTTCCATTCTTTCTATTGGCATTTTATATTTTCCAGGATATCCAGTGATAGTGAACATACATGCAGTTTTCTCTGATACTGGGGGGAAAGCATATGTCTTCCACCATTCAGTATGATGTTAACCATAGGTTACTGTGGATGACCTCTGACTAAGGAAGTTCTTTTCCAGGCCTTATTTGCTGAGTTGTTTTTTTTTTAACCATGAACAGGTGCTGAGTTTCGTTAAATACTTTTTCTGCCTTGATTAGGATTTATGACTTTCTCAGTTATTTTCTGTAAATATAGTACATAGATATTTTGTTTCAATTTTGAACTAACCTTTCATTTATTGCGTGGATCCCACTTAGCTTGAGGTGTTATGCTTTTAAGGCATTGTTTAATTTGATTTGCTAATATTTTGTTAAAGATTTTTATATGTATACATTTTTCTTGAAATGCCTTTGTCAGGTTAATAGGACTAGGATTATGAAGACAACATAAAACAAAATAAAAAGTATTTCCCCTTATTTTGTTTTTCTGAATGACCTTGTGTAATATATTATCTGTTCCCTAGACGTCTGATGTAATTTACCAGTAAAAGCTTCTGAGCCATGAGTTATTTGTTTTCTTGCTTGTCTGTTTTGAAGACTTAATTTCAAGTGCAATTACTTTAACAGTTATGGGGCAATACAGGTTGTCTATTTCTTAAAGAATTTGACTATTTCATCTTAGATGTTGGCATAAAGTTGTTCACGATGCTCCCTTATTATCTCTTTAATCTCTGTAGAACTATTGATGATATCTACTTTTTCCTTCTTGATATTGATGATTTGTATTTTCTCCATATTTTGTCTGTTTGTTTGTTTAATAATCTTGCTAAGAGTTCATCAATTTTATTAGTCTTTTCAAAAAACCAACATTTTGCTTTGTTTAATTGTTTGCTAAGTCATTGATTTTTCTCTCTTAATAATTTCCTTCTGTTTATCCACTTTGGATTTTCTTTCCTCTCCTTTAACCTCTAAAGCTAGAGTCTTTATTCTGGGTCTGAGGAGCCTACTCCTGTGCAATATACTCTGGACAAGAAACAGCAAAGATCTGCTGCCACTCCTCTGCCGCAGACAGCACATTTATGCCTCTGTGTTATGAAACACATGCCAGCCCTAGCAGGCTCACAAAGACCGAACAAAGTGCTACAGTTACACCTGGGAATGTGTCTTCCAGGGCTGGCTCATTTGAGATTTTCCTATTATTCTAATGTAAATACTTAAACTTATGGATTTCCCTCTTAGAACTGCCTTAGCTATGTCTTCTTACAATTTTGATTTATTATGTTTTCATCATCATTCAGTTAAAAGTATTTTTAATGCCCCTTGTGATTTTTTCTTTGACTCACACATTGTTTAGAAGTGTTTTGCATATTTTCTATAATATCTATTAAGTCAAAATGATTAGCAATGTTTTCATATATTTTGTTTGCTTACTGAATTTTTGTCTATTTATGTCCATCGATATCTAGGAGAGGAATGATAAAATCTTCATATATAATATAATATAAATTGAGGTATGCTACTGTATTCTTTTGCTTGATTCGATCCCTGTTCCTATGCCCCTGAGGATGTAAGCTCTTTTCTGTTTCTGGTGATTAAATTGAGGAGGTAATCATTTAGATGTCCCCATTTATTGAGGAGATTTGGGGCTGAGAAGTTGCTATAAGTAAATTGAGACCATCAGTGGTCTGTCCAACTGCAGACCTCGCAAACCAACAACATTGCCAAATGGCTGTGTTCTCCTGTGTCTGAGTTTGGAGCTTGGAGGAGGCTTGACCACAATATCTCTTGGGATTCAGGGGTTCCAGGCACCACAGAAGGAAGAATGGACAATGTCTTCCTGCTTTCCACTGACATCTTCTATGCCCTTTCCTCAGGAAATTGTAGGGGGGAAGGGACGGGAGAGATGCTGTGCCAGCAGATTTAGTATTGCAGTCTGTGGTTTTCTCAGACTTAACTACAACCTTGCTCTCCCTCACAGCATGAATCGCTTCGATGATTTTTCTTTAAGCTAGGAAAGTATCTGAATTTGGGGTTATCCTTTGCCCTCCTCTGCTCATATCCAGATCCATCACTTTTCTAGCAAAGAAATGCCATATTTTTGAAGGATTCTTCTGTCACAAATCAGTTTATGAAGCTTCCTTGTGCTTCTTCCCTTGGATAGTCCTATAAATATGTATAGTAATTTGAAAGTAGAAAGATAATACCTGTATTCATTAACTTCTTTTAGGTTTTTAGGAGAAATTCTTCCGTGTGATCTAAAGAAGAGTGGGTATATTATGAGATGAAGCAATAGTTCCAGTGGTTGGTGAGAGACCAACAGACTCATTGCCCCTGCTCTAATGGCAGCCTCTCTGTGTTCTTTGCTTCTTCCTGTGCCTGGATATCCCTAATTCCCTGAGAACAGAGAGTTTGAATTTAAAAAACTGAAAATATTTGAAAACACCATTTACACTTATTTAATTTACCAAATTTAAAATAAAAATGATATTTAAATAATACTCACTGCTTGCTAGCATCCAGTAAATGATCATTACTGTCAGCATCTGCTTCTTTTCTTATTTAAAACCTAAATAGTATAGCTCCATTATTTATTGTTGAATGAGAGAAAGTGAAAACCTCTGAATGGTGACAGATCATGATGCTCTTTAAAGTAAAGCAGGTAGACTAATGTAGCTGCACCAATCTTTGTCAACACTGTTAAGAAACAGATGTGGGGTACAGGTTTTAGGGTAGATTTATTTCAATAAAGAGGCTTTAACAGACACGTTCCCCTGTTGTTTAAGCATATAATACATTGGAAAAATAAACATGGTATTTGGATGAATGGTGTCTCTGAAGAATGGATAAAAACACATAAACTAAAATGAGAAAATTAAATGTGTAAATCCATACCTTGAGAACACAGAAAAAATGACAGTGTTAGATATTTTGTGTCAAATACTATGTGTAGGCAGATACGTATTCCTATTTAATCTCCAAATAACTCATAAGAATTTTCATTTTTTTTACTGATGTGGAAACTACGATTCAAAGGGATATAATGAACTACTCTAGTTCTCTTGCCCCCAGCCTGGTGTTACGAAAGAGATTGAAACATGCAAATAAAGTTTTCAGATTTCTTTTATAATGCGTGTGATTTTTTTTTATACCATCAAATAGAGTTTCCTGAAAGTAAACTATTAAGTAATTTGGAAACTAAATACTTACCAGAATAATAATTTCCATAAACGTTGTCAATCAATAGTCTTTCTTTCGAGTTTGCCCCTTTCTTTAATACTAATCTGTAAATTGAATTACAAACATGAATCATTTAAAATTTATTTAATTTGCAAATTATACAAGACTTTGTTGATTTCTAAATTATTCATTACACTGAAATTTAATGGCATATGCATGTGTAAGATTATAGAATCTTGAACTCTAATGAAACAGAAATAATATAGTTCAACACCTTCATTTTACTAATGAAGAAAATAAATACTAAAAAAGTTATTTGCCCTATAGACCAAAGATCCAGTGTGCAGATTTGAGTACACACACACACACACCAATTTTTTTCTATCTCAATATCTGAATAAAAAATAAAAATAATAACGAAGTTGAACTTACTGTTTAGGGAGAGCTAGGATGATCAGGTAATATCGCCAAGAAGAAGAGACTGCTGATATAGTGTGGGGATTTTGAGAAGTGTGAAAGCTGGCAGACTTTCAAAGACGTAAAAGGTTTGACATCATCTGGAAATGTATGGTTACCTGTATAACACTGTTGCTGATTGAATGACACTCAGAAGCATGTGCACTGGGATGGTATGTTCTTGATTGGCTGAGGTTCAGAAATGAAGAGCTGAGATTGACTGCTTTGCTTCCAAGACATTTTTACTGGGACAATTTTTTCTTGATTAATTCTATGAATTTAAAAGCTGTCTGGTGGTACTTGTTACCATGGCTACAAAATAATCCATTTTTTCTTTAAGAGCATGAGATTTATTATTTTATTCTTATTCCTTTTTTTTTGTTTTTCCTTCAACAAACACCACAAGAGATATCATTAAAGATTGTCCAGATCTTCATCACCATCATTAACTCTTCTTTAACATGAGATTTTATGCTCAAGGATTCATTTTTTTGTTTGAGTGTGCATCAGAATTATTCCATTCTATTTTTGCCTTTTAATAATTTTTCACTGCCAGGATGTGACTATGCAGAAGCCTTTAAAATTCTGATTCACAGACATTGAACAACTGAGACCAAAAAATATTCTGAGAAGTATAACAAGAAGGGACTAGCCAATACTCTGGAACCATAGCCAAGATTTCCCAGGCTTGGATAAGTAGAGAGGTCCCAAAGGCTCCCTGAGTTCATCTACACAGACAAGTTGCTCATTCTTTGAGCCTGGATATAGACTATCACATTATAACTGTAACACTGAATCAGGTACAGCATGAAGTGCTAACAATGATGCAAAGCTGTTCCTCCTCAGTTTGCCAAAAGAAAATTTAAGGGTAATCTATTGTCCATGACTACTTGGGCTAAGGAATTTATTGTGTTCCCAGGGCTGAGGATATCTAATGCATTATGACAGCTAAAATGAGGGATAGATTTTTGATGCCAACCAAATTTCTCCAACTCACATTGATGGTATCAATATCCATAGCAGCCAGCTCTACCGGTTAGTATGTATACCCCTGGGAAGAGTGTTATACCTTCATATACTTTGAAAGAGAAATTATCTACTGGGGGTATTTTATATGTTTTGAATGGCTTCGTGTACCCACAGAACAATTAGGCTTGATTAGACGTAGGAGAATCTGATTCCTACATAGGAAACAAAACAAAACCATAGGAGATGTGATCAAGCAAACCTAGTGGAGCTGTGCATTGTCTCTAGGAGTTGGAATAATAAATAGACACTAGTATATCCCAAATACGTGTATTTTTTCAATTGAAAAAATAAATCATTTTAAATATTTCATCTTTTTTATTTTATTTTTTTTTTGTTTTTGTGAGGAGATCAGCCCTGTGCTAACATCCGCCAATCCTCCTCTTTTTTTGCCGAGGAAGACGGCCCTGGGCTAACATCCGTGCCCATCCTCCTCCACTTTATATGGGTCACCGCCACAGCATGGCTCGCCCAAGCAGTGCGTCGGTGCGCGCCCGGGATCCGAACCAGCGAACCCCGGGCCGCCGCAGCGGAGCGCGCGCACCCAACCGCTTGCGCCACCGGGCCGGCCCCTCATCTTTTTTATTTTTGATATTTGATTTGAATTATTACTAAAAGAAACCACATGTGCAAATGATACATGGGAAGTATGATAGCAGGATGGACCAATGAATATGATGATGGTCATTAATTGTTACATAAGTGTAGCTGTATCAACCCTGTCCTAAATGTTCACTAATGAATACCATTCTGATATCACGTAAGACTATTTATTTATTCATTAGAATATCCACAATCAAAACTCACTTTAGTAGCATTAATTTCAGGTACAGTTATCATTGGCATTTGCCCAGAATTTGACAAGGTATGACATATTCAACAGACATTCAAAATGATTGCAGCATTAATAACTGGTAGAACTCAACTAAATAGGTAGGGAGATGATTGCCTCTGGGAAGTCTTGAATTAACTAAAACTTTACTATTGGTAAATGAACATTATAGACTAAGTCAAATGTATGTAAGCTGAAACCAGTAAATATAAAAAGTTCAGCCAAAAAGATAACAAACAGCAGTTATGTAAAAGAGTTTGTAACATATGAAATAATCAGGTTCCAGGCTTCTTGAGTAGAAGCTGTCCACTTTGTATGGCTGTCTGTTTGTTTGAAGGATCCAGGTAAGCAGTGAAGCTCCATGGACCATCTGAAGGATGTCCATTGGAACCCAAGTCAAAGATCTTTAGCTTTCCAAATTTTTCCAATTCTTATTGGATAGGTGATGTCACTTTAATTGTGAAACATGGACCCAAGTATTAATTTCTAATTTAAATGTGGTAATGGCAGTTAAGAATACCTGACAAGGTACCTTCTAGCAAAGTTCAAAATACATATTTATATTTATTCTATTGGTTCTCTTTCTCTGAAGAACCCTAACTAATACAGATTTTGGTCCCAAGAATGGTTCTAGAGAAACAAAATCTTAAGGATGAATTTTCCAAATTGGTTTTGGGGTTTCTGAAATTGATTCTCTAGTCTGATTAGACTTAAAGGCACTAATGATTCTATTTCTAGTAGTAAAGAGGGTACTTATAGTTCATGGCATAGTGTAGCAATAGGGATATGCAAAAAACCACTAATAGCTACTCCTAATCAAATGCTCGTGAGTCAAGGTTCTCCAGGGAGCTGTATATGCTCTGAAACAGCATCCGATATCTGGATTCACGAGTCCAGGAATCAAAGGGTGGAAATGGGAGTAGCCCATCTCACCAATCACTACTACCCCTAGTGATTTTTCTAGTGATCCACTAGAAAAATTTTCCTCCTGTCCCCACAAACTTATGCTCTGCTGATCTAGAGATCTCAGTTCCAAAGTGAGGAATATTTCCACCAAGAGACACAACAATGATTCCATTGAATTGCAAGTTAAGACTGCTACCCAGCCACTTTGGGTATTCCCCTGAATCAACAGGCAAAGAAGGGAGTTATGTGCTGGCTAGGGTGGTTGATCCTGATTACCAAGGTGAAATTGGACCATTACTCCACAACAGAGGTAAGGAAGAGTAGGTTTGGAATACAGGAGATCCCTTAGGGTATCTCTTATTCTACCATACCAGGAGAAGAAAGTCAATGGAAAATGACAACAACCCAATTGAGGAAAGACTACTGATGGCCCAGACCCTTCAGGAATGAAGGTTTGGGTCATCCCAAAAGGTAAAGAACCATAACTAGCTGAGGTAATTGCTAAGGGCAAAATAAATACAGAATGGGTAGTGGAAAAAGATAGTTATAAATACCAGCTATGACCACTTGTAAAGTACAGAAAGAAGTTATTGTTATGAGTATTTCTTTCTTATTTTGTTATCAATATGTGTGTGTATATCAAAAATCTTTGTTTTCTTCTCTCCCTTATCCCCTTATCATATAACATTAAATAAATTGACTTCATATAATAATGTTAAGTGTTATTGACTTTACATCATGGTGTTTAAATTACAAGATAACAAGGAGAAGAGTGAACATCATCCAAGACTTTCCATCTTCTAGAAAAAGGGTTAATGTGTTTTCAGTTGAATACAGGATAGGTTCACCATGTTAGGTAGAATTATTATCTTGTTACTATCTTTATTTAAAGTATAGTTTAAGGCGATGTGTATGGGTGCCAAAATGACAAGGGGTGGATTTGTGGCGGTTAATTTTATGTGTCAACTTGGCTAGGCTGTGGTGCCCAGAAGTTTGATCAAACACTAGTTAGGATGTTGCTGTGAAGGCATTTTGTTAGATGTGATTATCATTTAAATCAGTAGACTTTGAGTAAAGCAGATTATCCTCCATGATGTAAGTGGGCTTCATCCAATCAATTGAATGCCTTAAGAAAAAAAGACTGAGATTCCCCTAGGAAAAAGGAATTCTGCCTCCAGATAACCTTTGGACTACAACACCAAGTCTTCCCTTGGTCTCTAGTCTACCTGCCTGCTGTGTAGCTTTCACACTTGCCAGGCTCCATAATCACATAATCATGTGAGTCAATTCTTTAAAATAAATCTCTCTCTCTCTCTCCACATACACACACACAGACATCCTGTTGGTTCTCTCCAAATATCTATGAAATAAAATGCTTGGCCTCTTTTTTCCCTCACAAATAGATTAGAAGTGGGTCACGCTGCCTTTTTTTTTTTTTTTTTTCCAAAGAAATATAATGTAACAGTTGAGTTCTGGGATCCAAACAATTGTATTTATTTCCACTTGAGCACATGTATGATTTATTGTTAACTAATGATCTATTTTACACAATCTACAAATAAGTAACATGCTAAAACTAAAGTGAAATGAAATAAATCATGAAGGTCTCTGCCTACGCAATGTGTTTTCACTTTAGATAATATAATTTACTCAATTTTCTGATTCTTGCTCAAATATTTAAATTATAGAACAGAATGGAAAGGATGTGAACAAAAGGGAACCCTCACATACTGCTGGTGGGAATGCAAACTAGTACAGCCACTATGAAAAACAGTCTGAGGATCCCTCAAAAAATTAAGAATAGAACTACTATGTGATCCAGCTATTCCACTTCTGGGTGTTTACCCAAAGAACATGAAAACACTAATTTGAAAAGACATATGCACCCCTATGTTCACTGCAGCATTATTCACAATATTCAAGACTTGGAAACAACCCAAGTGCCCATCAACAGATGAATCGATAAAGAAGATGTGGTATGATTTCACTCATATGTGGAAGATAAAACAACAGCAAACAAACACATAGATGCAGAGAATAGATTGGAAGTTACCAGAGGGGAAGGGGAGAGTGGGGAGGCAAAAGAGGTGACTGGGCACATGTGTATGGTTACAGATGGCAACTAGACTTTGGGCGGTGAACACAATGTAGTCTACGCAGAAATCAAAATATAATGATGTACACCTGAAATTTATGTAATGATATAAATCAATGTGACGTCAATAAAAAAATAAAAGAGATGATAGTGGCGAAATAGTCAAAAGTAAAAAAAAAGAGAAGAGTGAATGTTGAGGAGAAAAAGCTACAAATGTGAAGAAGATAATGAGAAACTAAGAAGAGGAGATAAGGAAATGAAACAGGTAAAATAATTAAAAGAAGAAAGCAGTAAAAGAGACGATTGGAAAGGGAGAAGGGAACATTCTCCACAATGTTTGCACCTGTTCTCAGGTTCCCAATTTTCTCACTCCTTAAGTTTGGATTTGTGTGACTCTAATTCAATTCATTACATTCTTTCCCAACTCTCTGTTATCAGTGTTCATTCTCACAATACCTGGCTTTGGGGTGGAATGGAAACAGGCACCAATCACTGCAAAGCTGCTTTACAATGTTATCCAACTGGGAAGAAGTCAAAATTATAGAAATCTGAAATATTTAAAATAATGCTGCCTGGATTGCTTTCCTAGATGGACACCCCCACACACAGACAGACAGACACATACACACACACACACATGCCTTCTCCTATGTGAACCCTAGCCCTCTTGAATTCAATAGCTCAAAACGTCCTCAACCTTGGAAGACCAGAGTACACAGTCAGCTGAGCTGGTTGTGTCCTCTGCCATGTGCGTCACTGCTCATAAGAGTGTTTTCTCTTGTGTTGTCATGAATGAGAGACATCAGCTCCCCAGTCCACTTCCTTCTTTCTTGTATTCCCATATGCATCCCTACCAAACTGAGAGTGCCAAGGATGTCGTGGAAGATATAGTGCTGAGAAAGTGAATAAGGACAATGATGCTCAATCAAATGCATGTGACACAGAGATGCTATTCTTTGTATCTTGCTTTTAAACATAACATTTTTGCTGATAACAATAGAGATGACTTAGAAAGGGAAGAAGGAGGAAGAATAGGAGATTATAAAATATAATGTTCATTGAGTGCTTCCTATATCTTAGACAGGATGCTAACTGCTTTACATATATCATCTCACTTAGTACTTGCATAAGGTCAAAACTATTTTTACCTGTAATTTACAATGAAGAAGCTGAAAATTAGAGTAATATCTTATTGAATACAACATAAAAGCTGCAATCTAAATCAACTACTTTTCATCAATCCAGATATTAAACTTTCAAATATCTATGTAGATATGAGAGCTAAATTGTCAGAAACCTATCCCTGTAGTCCACTTGTGTTCCACGTTTCTACATCTTTGAAGAGATTGATTGAAGCTCCTCTTACTGTGACATGAGGTCAAGTTTGGTCAAATAATGTGTTTAAAGGTGGAGTAAATATGAGCCAAACTGAGTTGAAAGAATATAATTTTATACTTAGTCATATCATCAATGATATTAAACATACTTCACAAAAAGAGCCAGGTAAAGATTATTGACAAAGTACAAGTTCTTTAGTGAAAGACACTATTTGAAGTGCTCAGGAGCTCAGGTGATGGTTACAATACTAGGTCTTGGTAGAGAGCAGATAGGCTTGTTCTCCCTATTACTGGCAAAATGGTCACAATCAAACCCAAACTCACATTCTATCTGTTCCCAACCTCAGTATAAAGACATCCTGTTTCTGAGAAGTCCAACAGTCAAGTTCTATGGAAGACACTCATGGCTTGGTTTGAGTCATGGGCCCATCTCTGGGCCAATTACTTTAGCCAGGAAGATAAAGGAAAGTGGCTGGCCTGTCTCGGCTTGTTTATTCACTGTTCTGATAAAGCATCATGCTGATAACAACACAATTTCAAGCCTTTCCTTATTGAGAAAATGAGTTCTCAATTAGAAAAAGTATCTCTATTATGAGAATAAGAAAGAAGGACAGCTATTGGACTGACAAAAATCAACAGATATCCATCATGCTAGGGTTGCAAAGCCTGTGTCTCCTCTAGGCTGTACGTGAGGCAGCTTATTCACCAACATAGGATGCATGTTACCTCAAGTTTAGTCCTCTACTCCATTACCTTTTTCCTCATCTGATTGGGTGTCCCTGGGTGTGTCTGTGGTGTATAGAGCTAGGAGTGGATGATGCCACTCGTTGGCACAGAAATAGATTCCGGCTCGTGAGTGGTGGGCAGGGGTGAGGGCAGTGGTGGCAGATGCCTGTGACCTTCATTTACCATCTGCGTAGTGTGTGTAACAACTTACAGAGCAAGACTAGACACCAGTCTAGTTGGAAGGTATGTTAGACACATCACATTTATATTTATCTGGAAACAAGAGATATCATAGTGAGTTATTTTGTTTTTAATTAAAATCACACTTTTTTAACATAGTGCTTCGCTTAGACACTAAATGTCATAGTATGCCAGTTCCCATTACCTGTTCAAATTTTTCTTCCCCCTTCCTCTAAGCAGGATATGTGGAAAGGTCAAAGACACCAGATGATCAGCATTACTCAGGGCCAATTTAATTCCTCTCTCAGTCAAATGAAGTTAGAAGGAGATGGTATTTAAATCTTATCTCCATTTATAATTCTTCAATCATCTAAGAGGCAAGCAGATTTATATCCAGTAAAAAATAGGTTTAACTACAGCTTTTAAAATGCATTATTTCTAATAATGATAATTGCATTGGCAAAAAAATCAAACAAATAAAAATAGACATCCCTCCTTATATTAAAACTCATCTTTTATTGCATAATGAAAATAGAGGAGATAAATAATTTATTTGCTTGATAAATCACAGAATGTTAATTTTTAAATGATTAAAAAATAACTATTTCTCTACTTTTCCCAATGTCTTCAGAAAGAAATATTTTACAACTAAATTATTTCAACTTGAAAGCTTTTATTCCATAAGGCACACGGTTCTAGAATATTTTAAAAATCTGCTTTCTTTTCCAATGAGCATGCCAGTCATTTTTAATTTAAACACAGAGAAATAATATATACTCTTAAACATGTATACTGTACTAGAGTATATATTCCATAAAGGAATAGAGGCAGACTTGTTGTTTATGCAGGACTGACCACATCAGATTCTTGTCCAAACCTCCTTTGACAAAGAGCAGAGGTGTACACGAAGACAACAGTAACCCCCACTGCTGTCTCTCATGTGCCCTTTTCCTAGTTCTAGAAGCAAGAGAAGACTGATCTCTTATTGTTGACCCAGGGTACTGTCTTGTTTCCATCCAGGGCATCTCAGGATTTTTCCCAGGTAAGGAGTTTAGGACGTGACAGAAAGTTCCAATTAACCTAAGGCCCCAAAAGTTACTCGCTGGAGAACAATTTGTTTCCTAACTAGGGCATAAATCTAACTCAGGAGTAAGACGTGATGAGTATCCTAAGGCACTCGCAGGCACTCATTGTGCTTGTGCTCTCCCTGAAAGATATGGACCAACTGAGAAGTTCACTCGAAAAAAAAGATTGAAAATAAATCTCTACTCTAAGGGAAAGTCAGAATTTGACAAGAAATCACTTCAGACGGTAGGAAATAAAATTAGTACATCGCCTGCTATAATATTCTTTAATTTAGATTTTAAAAGCTGATATAATGTGGGATGGTATTGGTGAGAATTTTAAATTATTTGGTTTGATTATAAATAAATAATTTATACTTTTAGGTAATCACCAGCTTTTCTGGAATAGTATCATGTGAAAACACCTCAGTAGCTTGTTGCATGGAAAATAGGTCACCAAAGAGCTGTCTTTATTAAAAATATGTTTAAAAATAAATTTTGTCACTTAATGTGCATACATATTTTATATTAAAATCCAGAACTTCATCTTACAGTAACAAGGTTGGTCCCAGTTGTTGCCACCTCGTCTCTCTCTGCCCAAGTCTCTTCTTGACTTTCGCGGATTCCATAGCAGACAAGGAAACTCTTGATGGGACCAGCTTCCAGCTTATTCACCCCATGTGTTCATCACTATTACTCTGCCCAAGTGCTTTTCATTTCTGCTCAGGGATTCCAAATTCAACAGACCCGTCAATCTTCAATATCCCGTCCAATCTTCAATATCCCTATAAAGCTCTCTGAACTACTCCAGAAAGATCTCAAAGCTTTCAGACAGTTAAAAGGGATGAGGAGTGGACAGTTCCTCTGTATAAAAGCATTGAGACCTTGCCTGGCAGAATCGTAATGACTCTAAAGTTGAAACAGACTTGTAGTTTGGGCTGTAATGCTTTGGGATATTTTTAATTTGGGTTATAAAGCTGCATGTCTTATATTTATATTAGTGGTATACCCTAAAGTTTGTAAACAGGTATAGGAGTTAGGATGGTATTTATTCAGGAGACCCAAAAATACCCCAAATCTGGAATGGCACAACCAACCTGAATTCAATCTTGGTTATGTCTCCAAGGGATGGATGGAGAGATAGATAGATAAATAAATGATGATGATGATAGATAGATAGAACAAATTTAAAAGAACAATGTTCAACTCATTCAGCTGCTTTTAGAAGTCAAATTTCAGAACTTCCAAATAGAACTCTACTTATCTGGGCTACTTGGAGTAAATGGCATATGTCTTTAACTAGATTAGGGGCCATCTAACTCCCAGAGCTAAACCAAGCAAGTATCTGCTATTTTTCCTAAACCAACTTCCTAATCTGAAAGCTCATTACATCAACTATATGAAAAGTCAAGCCCACTAGCCCCAAGGAAGTAGAGACAAGAAAGGCAGTGTGCTAATAACAGTGTTCCTTATAGTTTTTATGAATTGAGCCAACCTTGTTTCATTTAAGATGCCCTCTTCTCTAGGATACCTCACAAACAGAGTCATAATCTAGAAATGCATATTATTTATTACATTACAAGAAATCTTGAAAAATTTGACTCCAGTATTGGATCAGTGTTTTAATTATATCATCAAAACCAAATGTCTTCCCTCTTTCTTTAATGTTTCGGTCATATTTACCCTAAGGGTACTTGCAGTGTGAAGCATCACATCCTCATAAAATAGTTTCCTAAGCAGCAAGAAAGATGGTGGATGCCAAAAAAACTCTCTTTCTGTGCTTTTTTTATTAGAGAAAGAAAAATTCCCCATACCTGCCTCCCCCAGCAGACTTCCTTTACATTTCATTGGTTGGATCTGGGTGCTGTCATAGATGGGAATAAAGCAATAGGATTTCCCCAGTTGAGTTAAACCAATCCATCTTCAGGGGCTGGGCATGTTATTTATGCCTCACCCCTACCCCTTTAACCTCCAATCACAGATTTGTTACTGGGGAAAAAAAAAAGTACTGTTGGGCACATAATTCATCAAAGGAATGTTGTCATGAAGTAGTGAGTCGGAAAGGGGACCTGAGGAGCTAGAGACCGATGGAGCTTATGGCTCTGACTCTCCAGCCACAGAGAAGCAAAGAGAACAAGAAATTCAATGTACAAGAATGGGGATGATTAAACTTTAAAATGAGTACATGTAGAAAGAATGGTTCATACAACTTTTTTTCAAAACTCTGATAATAACTCTCTTCCTAGGGAGGGGTTTTCTTTGCTCTCAGTTCTAATTCAGTTTTACACCAGGAAGAAAGAAGAAAAAATCTTGGAATCCTCTTAGAATTTGACAAATGGCACAATACAAAGGTGCAGCAAAAATATATTTTAAGCCACCTGTGTGTTAGTTTATAATGGGACACAGGAAGGCACTATGGAGTAAAAGACTTTTAAGAAATGAAAAATAGTTTGCCCTCCAAAAGCCCAAATCTTTCTGAATGCTGCAGTATAGAAAAATAAATAGACTTGCAGGCATTAAAAAGCAGCTGTAGCACACATACCCACAGAATCAGGAAATAATTTGGCTTTAATAAACATTTTTTTATAAAAAGAGGTAAAAAATTGAGCTAAAACAATATTCTCTCAAGATGTACTATTTTTCCAAAAATAAGAGTGACATTTACCCCAGCTACAATTATTCTGTGAAATAATAGACAGAAAGTTGCTTGAAGCTGGGAGGAAGTAACATGGTCCAGCAGGCTCAGGATGCATTTGAATAGAAGATAAATATTTATTCACACACACATGAAACACTGTCCTGGCTCTTTTTTCTGTTCCTTGCGTATCTCTGCTTCTTTGATATCTTGGAAATCTGGAATGTATGTTTGTCTTAACTTTGTCATAATATTTTATTCTATTTTAGCTACAAGAGTTGCTGCACTGACTCTGAACTACGAACTCAGGAGAATTCACCTATTTGCTTGATATTCAATATTCAGCCACTGAATGTACCAAAGTCAGGGAAGCTAGAAAAGTGTCTTCTGTTTTCAGAGTTAAGAGCCTAGTAGAAGAATGCCAATTAAGGAGACTCTATCCTTGACCTGTGTAGGCAATCCTGTAGACTGATAGCTAATGCTACTAAACATGCCTATCATTTTGGAAGCAGCTGTGTAATTCAAATTTTAGAGAAAGTATAATAATAAAGTGGTCATGGATTAGGTTGTATGTCACGGGATTTGAGAAAGGAACCATCAGGTTGTATTATCTGAGCCTTGACGGGAGGAGACAGCTTTGCAGGTCAGGGAGGAGGATAGTATTTTGGTTAGGTAAATGCCTATTCCTCTATTGCCATTATTTTAGGTCATGAAATGACGTTGCCCTTGAGTTAAGGTAGGACTCAAACCCCAACCTTCACCATCTGTGGTGCAAGGACCCAGCAGAGCAAGAATTCTAAAGTATGAGAAAACCTGGAACAATTCTCCTGATTCTAACCCACTCATCAGCTTTGAGAGCAACACGACTACTGGAAAATGAAGAGATAATCCATATTTTGGAACATTGGCAGATCTCTGTTGGCAGCTCTGATCAACACTGGAGGTACTGCTGCCTTAGCCATAGCAACAGAAAAGTAAGAGAACAGAAGTTTGAGCAAGATCCAGAGGGACGTCAGCAAACGCACAGCTGGGGCACTGAGCTGAGGAATCCAAGAAACCCCTGGTGAATGTGAGGAGGTGATAACTTCTGAAAAGTAGATCAGCGTGTGCTCACATAGGAAGAATCTATGTCACTGTATTTTGTGGTAGCAGATTGTATTGGTCAAAGATACAAGAACTAAATCATAAGCATCACATAATACTACTTACAATCCCTTTCGTTTTTAATTTTTCTCCTTAATAGGTATCAATCATGGTACACATTTTAATAATTTGTTTTATTTATTGTATGGCTCCACAGTTAGCATGTAAGCTGTGTGGGGGCTAGAGTTTTTCTCTTTATTCACTGTGATAGTCTTAGTATCTATGACAGTGCCCGGAACCGGGTAAGGACTCAACAAATATTTCCTGTAAATGAATAACAAGGATTTAAGGGCTAGAGTTTTCTATTGGAATCTGCATCAAAGTCAGAATATATCTTTGATGTTTTTCAGCCAGAGCCATAGTATGAAAATAATTTAAAGCAAGAAAATGGGTGTGCTACAAATAGTTTATCTTACTTTCGAAAGGAAAAGGAAGCACACTGGCATTCTCCTATGCACTTAATAATTGCAATGTTATCTCAAGGAAATTAAAAAGTAGGCCCTAAATTTACGTGGAGAATAAGAGTGTAAGAGATGTTACCAGGTGATTCTGGTTCTGGGTATAGGGTGGAGCATGATGTTCTAGAGAAACCACTCTTCAGATAACAATTATAAACTTTAGATATAATTAAAACATACACACATTCAGGTATATATGCACATACATCCACATAACTATTTCAAGACACTGAAAATGACAGGAAGAAATTGCAAGAAATTATACCCTTAAACTAAGTTTTATATCTAGCTTTTCGCATGAGGGTGCTCCTCAGCCCACTTAGCATAGAGTGGCTGGGACTTGCCGAAGTGTAGTCCTATTGCCTGGGAGGTAGAGGACGGTATCTGGGACTGCCGAGTTGATCGTATATTTTATAGGAGATGGGGGCCGGCCCCATGGCATAGCAGTTAAGTGCACGTGCTCTGCTACTGGTGGCCCGGGTTCGGATCCTGGACGCATACTGATGCACTGCTTGTCTGGCCATGCTGAGGCCGCGTCCCACATACATCAACTAGAAGGATGTGCAACTATGACATACAACTATCTACTGGGGCTTTGGGGAGAAAAAGGGAAAAAAAAATGGAGGAGGATTGGCAATAGATGTTAGCTCAGGGCCGGTCTTCCTCAGCAAAGAGAGGAGGATTGTCACGGATGTTAGCTCAGGGCTGATCTTCCTCACAAAAAAAAAAAAAAATTTATAGGAGATGGAATCCTGGAAAGAAGACAGTCACAGAGGAGGAATCCCCCAAATGTATTTATAAATGTCCCTTAAATCTTTGGCTTACCCCTGAACTGAACATACATGGGTGAAATCCCAAAGAAGTCAGGTGGAAATCTATGGGTAGCAGAGATTTTAGTATGGCCCCCAACAGTGAAGACAGAGTTTAGAGTTTGATGCCTGCCAAGTATACAAAATGAAATTTACACTGAAACCCCAGAAGGTGCATACCTTAGGAATAAAGCAAATAACCATTGTCTGAAAGATTCTCCCTAGGACTATAAGAAAAGCCAAAATACATCCAGTAAAATAAAGTTGGTTTTTTTTTTTAAAGTCTCAAGATTCGAGGTGATCCATCACTAATTTAACTACTTATATAAAGCAAAGAAAGTCTTCAGAGGAAGATACAGAATGTAGATAAACAGTACAATGTAATCTATAGTCAAGAGAAAAATAAGTGAATAAGTAAAAATACATAGTTAAATCAAGTATTAAAATTGGTAGATAAGAATTTTAAAGTAACTATGATAAATAAGCCAAAGACTTTAGACAGATATGGTATAATGGGAGAAGAATTTGAGAAATTTAGGGGATTTTAAAAACTTAATAAAAGAATCTATGCAATCTATAAAATTAAAAATTTATTAGATGGTATCAATAGCAAATTATACCCAAAAGAATAAAGGATTAGTGAAATTGAATAGAAGTACATGAAAAACACCTAAGGTGAATTTCAGATTGAAAAGAAAAATGACCTGTGGAATAATTTCAAGAACTATACATCAATTGGAATCTCCAAAAGAGAAGAGAGAACGGTGCAGAAAAAACATATAAAGAACATTTGTATGCTGAGTGAGATATGTCAGACAGAGAAAGACAAATGCTGTGTGATATCACTTATACACAGAACTGAAAGAAGCTGAACTTGCAACAACAGAGAGTAGAATGGTGGCTACCAGGGCCTGGGTGGTGAAGGAATGGGGAGACATTGCCAAAGGGTACAGACTTGCAATTAGAAGATGAATACGTTCTGGAGATCTAATGCACAACATTGTGACTATAGTTAACAATACTGTATTATATACTTGAAAGTTGTTAAGAGGCTAGATCTTAGATGTTCTCACCACAAGAAAGAAATAATAATTATGTGATGTGATGGTGGTATCAGCTAACACTATGGTGGCAATCATATTGCAACATATATACGTATCAAATCAACACACCGTACAACAAACTTATACACTATTGTATATCAATTATATCTCAATTTTAAAAATGTAGTAAAGAATTATAGAAAAAAGAGACATTTCTACTAAGATCTTCAAATTTGAACAAAAACAATAAACCAAATATATAAGGAATTTAGTAAACTCCAAAAAATAAATACAAAAAAACCCCACATCTAGGCACATTAATGAAAAACAAAAATTTAAAAAACTTTAAGAGCAAAGTTAACAATGGCAGCTGATCTTTCATTAGAAAAAAATTGGAATTCAAAAGGCAATGACTAACATCACCAAAGTGCTAAAAGAAAAAAGTCTGCTTAGAATTTGATATCTGGCAAAAAATATGTTTCAAAAATGAAAGATAGTGGTGATGGGTTGTAATTAGTATTTGGGTGGTGAACATGATGTAATCTATGCAGAAATAGAAGTATAATGATGTACACCTGAAATTTATACAATGTTATAAACCAATGTTACTGCAATAAACAAAAAATTAAAAAAAAAAGAAAGATAAAGTCATTTTTAAATAAATGAAAGCTGAGAGAATTTGGTGCCCACAAAATCTTACAGGAAAGATGCTAAAAGAAGTTCTTCGAGCTAAAGGGAATTGAGACAAGACGGAATTTAAGATTGACAGGAAGAAAGGAAGGAAAGAGCAACTGGTAAACATACGGGTTAATATAAAATATGGTACCTGTTCTCTTCTTAACTCCATTAAATGTCAATTGCCAGTTCAAACTAAAAGTAATAAATATACATTTAGGGTTTATAACATTTGTTGAAACAAAATATATAACAGCAACAGCACAGCAGATGGGAGAGGTATAAGTGGAATTATACTGTTTTAAAATTCTTACATTATGTGTGAAATAGTATTATATTAATTCAAGGTAAGATGTGGCGATAGCAACTAATAAAATAAATAAAATAATAGAGCTAATAATCAATAAAAAGCAAAAGAGCAATATAAAAATGCTCATTAACCTATAACAAAACAGGAAATGAAGAAGCTTAGGGGCAACAAACCCAGGAGAAAGTTGGAGACGGACAGCACGTCAACTCTTGCACTAAATTAAAATGGACTAAATGCTTTAATTAAAAGGCAAAGTTTGTCAGATGAATACAACAGCAGGATCCGAACCGGTGTGTTTTATAAGAGAGAGATTTTGCATATAAATATATAGACAAGTTGAAAGAAAAATATGGAGTAAAAAATACATCAACCAATACCTAAACATAAGAAAGCTGATATAGCCATGTTAATATCATAGTAGACTTAAAAAAAAAAGGTATTACTAGGATAAAAAAGAGCATTTCCTAATGACAAAAGTGTTGATTCAACATGAATTAAATGTGTGTGCACTTCATAACAGTGATTCAAAATACAAGAAGCAAATATTGACATAACCAACAGCAGAAATAGGCAAAGCCACAATCATATTTGGAAATTTTAGTGCCCCTGTCTTTGTGATTGAAACACCAGTCAAATATCAGCAAGACTATAACATAAATGAACAGTAACATCAACCAACATGATCTATTTTTTTAATGGAACACTACGGCCAATAACCACAAAATGCACATTCGTTTCAAGGGCACACGGACATTCAAAAAGACAGACCGTACTCTACGTCATAAATAAGTCTCATAAATTCCAAAATATTAAAACCATACGAAGCATTTTATCTAACCCCAACAGTGTCAAACTGGAAATTAATTTTAAAAATAACTAGGAAATCCCCAAACATTTGAAAATTAAGTAGCACACTTCTAAATAACCCAGGAACAAAGAAGAAGTCACCAGGGAAATTAGAAAATATTTCAAACTGAATGATAATGAAAACACAACATATTAAAATTTGTGGAATGCTGCCAAAGTAGTCTTGGAGAGAAATTTATGGCTTGAAATGGTTATACTAGAAAAGAAGAAAATTGTAAAATAAATGACTTGGACTTACATCGTAAGAAACCAGTATCACAGTGAATTCAACTGACAAAGACTCTTTTCTTGACCAAACTTCAGTCAGGCTCCTCTACAATATCTTTTCCAGTAGGCTTCTATCTTGGGCTTCAGCATCCATCATTTTTGGGCCTCCATCACCCAGTTTTGGCAGGAATCTTGCTAAGTCGTTTTAAAGAGAATCTCCCACTCTCAATATCTGGTCACCCCAAGATCTGATCAAATTCTTCTTCCTCCACCATCCCCCAGGGGATGTCTGATCATCCGGGCCTGCCTTCAGCAAGGATCCTGTCAAGTCGGTTTAGCCAGGATCCCCCCTTATCCGAGATGTCACCTCTTAGTAATTTTCCATCCACTGGCCCCCACCCTCCTCCTTGACTGTAAATCCCCACTTGTCCATGCTGTTTTTGGAATTGAGCCCAATTCTATAGTGAGGTCTCTTTTCCTCTGTTGTAATAGTTCCTGAAAAAAATCTACTTTTACCACGTTAGCTACTGTCCAGCTCTGGATTTTCTTAAACACAATCTAAAATAAATAGAAGAAAGGAAATAACAAAGGCAAGAGGCAAAATCAATAAAATAGAATATGGCCAAACACAGAAAACATCAATAAAGCCAATAGTTCAAATTTTTTTTTGATAAAATCTTTGACCAATTGAGAGAGAGAATGATAGCAAGCTCTATGGAAAGGCATGCACTGCTGATATGCTGAACCATGTGGATGGATCTTAAAACCATAATGAGCAAAAGAAGCCAGATGCAAAAGGGTGCACGGGCTGTGATTCTACTTGTGTGAATTCTAGAACAAGCAAACAAGATCTTCGGTTATAGAACCCAGAACAGTAGTTGTCTTTCAGGGGAACAGTTTACATGGAAGAGGCATAACTTACTGGAGTACTGGAAATGTTCAATACATTAATTCATGTGCAGGTTTGTGTAGGTGATATTTTCCAAACACTCATCAAACTGTACCCTTACTACCTATTCATTTTATATTATTAAATTTTACCTTAATTAAAAATAAAAGATGTGACCAGTGAAATTGCTGAACTGATTCAGTTCTAGTCACTTAAGGGTATGGTTCCTAGAGTCTCCTAGCCATGCCACCAGATATAAGTGACAGTCAACTCTAAATGGACCCTTTCCATGGACCTGAGCCTCCCTGAGGAGCAGAGGCAGACTTCTTCAGAGCTGCTAGACCCTGCTTGTGAAAGTTTACCCCTTTGATGTTGGCAACTGCCCAAACCAAGCCCCCATTTACTATATCCCTTTGAACACAGAGACTGGAATTTCCAGCTGCCCATAGGAAGCACATGCAGTCTAGTCAGTTTGGGTGACATTCATATGCATTGCATCCAATTTCATCCCCCTCCACATTTAAATTGTTTAGACAATTTAGATTCCACTGAGGGAAGAGGGATGGGCTGGTTAACAGGCCCATGGCAAATTGGAAGGGACGTAGCAACCTAAATGAACAATCCCTACTCAGCTCAGCTAACTCTTCCTGTATAAAGGTGTGAGGATTCCCAGATATTTTATTCAAAAGAGGTATGAAATTAAGATTTTTAGGTGGTATTTAAATTGTCTAAATACCTCTCATTTCTAAGTCTATTTACTTTAAACTGCTGTGTGTTTAAGATATTTTCTAAAAATTCAGATTAGTTACAAATCATAATAAACAGGACCAGTAAGGTATTAGTCATATCAAAATTATCCCAAACTCAGGGGACTTGCAGTCCTTCAGAGTCCTAGAGCCTAAATAACACTTATTAAGTGAATGTATTAACCTACTTCCTAGTGAGTCCAGCCAAGTGATAAATGGCACTTTCCCAGTCATATTTTACACACTTTAAAGTGAAAACAGCTTCTTATGAAGACTGTAAAACAAACAGTTCCAGGCTGAAAATAGAATTGACGATATGGGAACAATATAATATTTGTTGATCAGTAGTAGATGTTTGTCATGATTCATAAATCATTCTTGCAAATAATAAGAGTATTTCTCAGTGGCAGTTTGAACCCTTCAGATCCCATTCTCCATTATCTCGTTTGGCCTCATAAGGGCTCTAAGACATCAGATGTCAGCTATCACCCTCGTTGTTCCGTTGAGTGAACAGAAGCAAAGAGCCTTGAAGTTATCACACAGCATTACACAGCAGGCCAGAGGAGCTCAGAGGAGGTTCTGAGCCTTCAATTCCTAATCCAGGAAGTGCTCTTTCCTTCACACCAGGAGCACAAACCCGACACCCTTAGGTTTTATCTGGCCTGTGGGCATATTTCTGGCTAACACAGTTTTAGTACACACTCTTATTAAATTATGTGACAAAATTACGACTTCAGAGTTTTCACATCAAAATCTTAACCTCATACCTCTCTGTTTGTTTGCAACCTCAGGAGTTCCCCCAGGTGAAATCTGAAACTGACCGCCATAGGGAAGGCCAAGGAGAGACCCAAGAAAGAGGCAGGCCACCCCAGATGGGTAGGTGACAGGTGTAATAAGCAAGGGAACTTATATAAGACACTTGTCTTGGGCTCTGCAAGACAAGCAGATCCACACCCATCTGCCAGAATCTTAAAGGTTTATATGGAGGCCTTAACAGGGTTCAGTCACGTGAACCATCCAGATGGTATCCACAACACTGCACTCTCTCAAGGCTGCATCCTTGAAATGGCTCTCACTGTGGGAACCGTGGGCAGAAGGTACATTCCAAGGACAAGGGATGGGGTGAGGAGTCTCAGACTGCCCGGATCCTACTCACCCGTCAACCAGCTCAGGTCCTCTCAATGACCTCCTCCAACACTCTTGAATAATTAAAATATCCGAGAATACTCGCCCTTATATAACAAGCCTTAGTGGAGCTGAGTAGGGATTGTTCATTTAGGTAGCTACATGCTTTCCAGTTAGCCATGGGCCCATTAGCCAGTCCATCCTTCTTCCCACAGATGCATTGGGATCTCCCCAGGTGCTGTGAGCATGCACAGTTTGGGGTCTTGCATTAGACTGTGTTACCCTTCAGAGACCCAACCTCATGCCTCAGCTTTGTCTCTTTCCTTATCATACTCTATCTTTAAGATTCTACCGAATTTTAGGAAATAGCCAGAGAGAATCACCCTTAAAATCTCCAAGTCATTTGGCTCTTCCTCCTCTGCTCACTGTGATGACTGTACAGAATCGCCTTTTCCATATAGCTTCTATGGCCGTTCCAGTCTAAAATGATCACACCCCTCTCAAGCCTAAAACAGTCACTTCACAATTTATTTATGTTTATATCTTTTCTAATTGCCTTTTAAAATGTATTTATATACTTGGGCTGCTTTGGTATATAAACATCACTGCAATGAAAGCTTTATGACAGCAACACCAAGGTCTTATTCACCTTTGTGACCCCAGTTCCTCAAGCAACCTCTGCACACTATGGACACTCAACTGAAAAACGCTGAAGGAACAGTCTTTCTCCATAGCTAAGTCTCTGTCTTCTCCATAACTTGGCTCTTGTCAACCTGGGTTCAGAAATTTTCTCAAGAAGATGGCATGTTTTAGTGGAAAATACATAGGGTTTGGAGACAACAATCCAGTCTCCACAATCTAGCACCTTTTGACTTTTGACAACTTGATACCTTTGTGACTTTTAATGTCATATAATATAAACTTAATTTTCCCTGTTATAAAAAGGGAATGGTACCACTTACTTCACAAGATTTAGTTAGGATTGACTGATAATTTAGAAAGCACTTTTTGAGTAAAGAACTGTTGAGGTATGTGTTATGATATTTGCATATTGTATATCCCCCACTGAACTCTCCCTAGTATTCAAAGCAGAGTTTGATTGCTATATATGAAAATGCACTTTGCATTTCATTAATGATTTATTATTATTATTTTTGTGTGCGTGTGAGGAGGACTAGCCCTGAGCTAACATCCGATGTCAATCCTCCCCTTTTATCTTGAGGAAGATTCGCCCTGGGCTAACATCTGTGCCCATCTTCCCCTACTTTGTATGGGACGACGCCACAGCGTGGCTCTACAAGCCTTGCGTTGGTGCGCGCCCAGGATCGGAAACTTCGAACCCCAGGCTGCTGAAGCGGAGCACGCGCACTTAACAGCTGAGCCACCGGGCCAGCCCCAATGATTTATTTTTTTAAATATTTATTTTTTAATTTTTTTAAATAACTTTAAGGGGGGCCGACCCGATGGCGCAAGCGGTTAAGTGCACGTGCTCCGCTGCTGCAGCCCCGGGTTCACCGGTTCGGACCCCAGGTGCGCACCCTCGCACCACTTGTAGAGCCATGCTGTGGCAGCGTCCCATATAAAGTAGAGGAAGATGGGCACGGATATTAGCTCAGGGTCGATCTTTCTCACAAAATAAATAAACAAACAAATAAATAAATAACTCAAATGAAAACTCTTTGAACTAGATATTTACATCCACAATGGCATTTTATTTGGAGATTATAATTTGTATAACACAAAAATAAAGTCCCTGAGGCCCCAGGAAACTCACTATGAAGAAGTGCCTCTACCCCGTTTTCTTCTTTTCTGTGGCCAAGACTGGTGTTCACGGGAAACACCTGACCAGAGGGGACCAGGAATAAAGAGGAGCAGATTCTTTCCAGTTATGAAAAATCACACACCTTCACTCCTGGATCACAAAATGGTAGAGAATCTGCTAGAATTTTCACTGAGAAAATCCCTGAATCACAAACAGAATATGGCCTTGGGCAGCAAATTTAACTTCTTCTAAGCAGTGAATTAATCAGCCAGTTGGGAGCAGATCCACTTTGCTTGCATTCTGTCTATTCTTAGATAGATAGACTTCTAAGGTAGTTAGAATTTTGAATAGAAATGACAAAGAGCTTATAAGTTAGATGCCCCAGGAGACAAAGCGTAATGACTTATCTTTATTCACTCTGGTCCTTCTCTCTTGCTCTCCCTGCTTCTTATATCTCTTATGTTCTATTCCTGGTTAATCGTGATGAAGCATATTATCTAGGTATGTAACTTTTTTCCTGTCGAGTTCCATATCTCTGTCTGGTGAGTTAGCAAGTAGGTCACTTCCCCCGATTCTGATTCAGTTGAAAGCCCCGAGGCTCACATTCAGCCTCAGAAGACGATAAAGCCCAGCTCTCTAAGAGAGCACACTGCTGTACCTCTAAAATTTTAGAGACCAACCATACGCTCTTCCCCTGAGAATCTTCCCCAGAGCCCTCACATACCCACTTCTTTGCCTCCTCATGACCCCTGTGTCTCGACCCGTCTCTTTTTCCCCAGTTCATCAGCCCCTCCTTCCGGGTTCTCTTCCTTTCCTGTTCAGTATAGATTCCAAGGTCAGTGGCTTCGATCCCACTCCCTTGAACAATGTTAGCTTCTCAGCCTTTTAACACACTGACCTTCGAACTCCTGCCTCTGTCTCCGTTCAGCTGTAGATCTTCTCACCTCCTGGGCTACTGAGCACATTGGGAGGAAAAAGACATGTGACTTTGTGGATTCATGCAAACACAGATCTATGGTTTCCAGATTATGATGAATTGTCTTTGGCACTCTGAAGATTTTCCTTTGTTCATTTTTTTTTCTCATCATTCTTCTCCAATTCTGCTGAGTACCTACAGCAAACCTATATCCCTCTCCTCAAGCTTATTCTCTATTACACTGTCTGCTTCCCTGAACCACAGAAGCCGTCATCTCTTAGTTCCCAGAGCAAACTAGAGGATCTGGCTGATTGCCCTTAACTCCAACACTTCCTAAGAACACATCTAAATCCACTTGTTTGCTCCCTGATTTTATTTGTTTTAAATATATATGTATGTGCATGTGTAATATCTATTTTTCAGGATTTATCAGAATATTAGAGAATATACACGAAGGATCTGTTGCTCATTATAAGTTATGCTTATAATTTTTAGAACTAACTCCAGAATCATTTTTATTTGGACATGAGTCTACATAAGCAGTGAACACAAAAGTTTTGTGTACATTTTGATTCTGTGTGAAATGTTTATGCCTCCTCACTCTTTTTCAGAGCAAATATTAACTTACAGTGGCCCTTCAAAATCTAGCTCAACTTGTTTATTACTGTACTTTCTACTATATTTTATTACCCAGACTTGGATTCAAAGGCATTTAGGAGATATGTTGAAGGAGTCCATGGGGTCTATGCAGCCGCTGAATCTGAACGTACTATTTTGGGGTATGTGATATTTTTTTGAATAAAATTTATTCAGGTTTAACTTATTTGCATTAAAATGAAGTTTCACACACAGCAAATATACCAGTATAATTACCACTACAATTGATATGTAGAACATTTTCATCATTCCAGAGAGTTTTCTTTAATTTTTTGCAGTCATCTCAATGCTTGGCCCCAGGTAACTGATCTATTTTCTGTCATTTTAGCTCAGTTTTGCCTCTTGCTTAAATATAGAACCATACACTGTGTATCCTTTCACATCTAGTTTCTTTTACTCAGCATGATGTTTTTGAGATTCATTTGTATTTTTGTATCAATAATTCCTTCCCCTTTGTTGTTGAGTAGTATTCTCTTGTATGAATATATGCGTTTGTGACTTTTTTAGAGACTGTGATTATGGCTTTTTCATTAGTTTTTGGAACAGAATGTTATCCAAAAGAAGTATAAGAATCACTGCTCTAGATAAACCTCATAGACACCTCCCCTATTCCATTCCAAGGGGAAGACCTCTGCTATGGATTAGCTCTGTGAAATGCAGTTAGCCCACTTTCCTAGGTACTGCAATTTTAATCGGCAAAAACAGTTTGTAAAAACAAGCGGACAGGGTAACATATTTGTCTCGTTTTGTTTTTTCTCTTGTTCAGTTATACACTAGTTCAATTATCCCCATATTTCTTATTGCACTCTGAAATTGACATATTTGTTGATTAAAATTTCTATTTTCTACTCTAAATTGGGTAATCTAGATTTGAAGGTGAAATGGAGCTCTCATTACCCAGTGCCAGCAGCTACCAGAGACAGGGTTGTACAAAGCATAAAACATGAAGTGCTCAGATCTTTTCTGAATAGCCTTGTCAGGATGATGAACTGATGTTGTGCAACTTCTAAAACATCAAGCTGTGAATGTTATTGGGTATCAGAAATACAGTGTCTTGTACAGTTTCACTGGTTGTTAAATGCCAGTGTTCTCCTGTCCTTAAAAGAGCATATTACATTCCAGCATACAAAAGATATTCTAATTGGAATCATTGTTTCAGAGTTTTAAGGATATTATATTTCTTAAACATCACTAAGAAAGGTAATGATATTAATATCAAATATTTGAATAATGTGTATGGACACTTCTTTTAATAACATTATTTGGTGAAGAACTGTATTAATATTAAATACTGAGCACAAATATTCAAAGTGAGTTATCTACTGAAATTCAGAAATCTCTTTCCTGTTTTTCTTTTTTATTTTAGCTCATAAAACATTTTTCTTCAGACAAATAAATTGAAATTAAATATGTCCCTGAAGAGTCAGGTGATCTGTCAATAATAAATCCATTAATTTTGCCTCCAAACAGGCATCCTTTATCCGATTCACCTCTATGCCATTCTTTTTTTAAGTCACAAGTTCCTGTACATTATACTTTTTTAATAACTCATACTTTATTACCTTCACCATTTCGTGATTTATATAGTTATGAAATGATCCTTAGATATATAATGGGATGTTAAATAAACTTTTTCTGTTGTCTCAATTTGAATGAGAATGCGAATTTGGGAACAAGAGGGGACAAGTTTGCCCCAAGGGGAACAGAAATTTAACTCTTTCCCACTCCAGGTGATACACTGGGGAAAGCAGGAGGCAAATCTGAGGAGAGGAGTGTTAGAGAATTATTGAAGGGAGTTGTGTGTGTGCTGTGCTTCCTCTGTTCATCTCACTCACTGCCATTTCAGGTCAACAGACTGCCAGAGACCCATTCAGTTGTTATATGTCCTTGGTCTTTCAACAGCACAGCGACTCATGTCTGACACTCTTCGGTAAACATGTAAAAGGAAGAAGATGGTGCATCTGTCTCTGAAGTTAGAACTCTGATCAACTTGTACTTCTAGACTTTGGCTGGGTCATATGTGCACATGTTAAGGAGCTGGGTTGGAGAGTCATCTTGAAGGCAGTCTGCCCCCGAACTCTGCCATCCTGAGTGAAGTGACTCCAATGACAAAAGTCTATGCAGATGTCCCACTGGATTCAGGCTTTGAAGGGGGTGTCCTAAGCCATGAACCACCACCCATTCGGGGAAGAGTGCAATGTTGAAAGTCATTTATCTACAAAGTACCAACCAAAGCACCTTGTGTGCTTTGAGGCAGTATATGAAACTCTGCCAGAGGGAGGTTCCAGAAGCTAGAATAAGGTATCACCAGCTACATAAAATTTTGCCATGTTTTTAAAATTCCCATTCCACTCCCCACACTGTCATCTGCCAAGGGTGGGTTAGACCTGAGATGGTGTGGGGAGGAAATAAGCATTAAATTGAATGAAAATTATAGTAGTTGAAATTATATAAAAATAAAATAATTTTTAATACCTAGAAGTGAAAAAAAAAAACCTCTGAGATTTGTATGCAATAAGGCCCAAGTGTAGGACAGAAAGATCTGATTGAGCACCTTTGAAAACCATCGATAAAAAGAAATAAAACTATTCTCTGCGTTATAAGCTGTTGAATGCAATCTGTTCAATAACTTGCCCATGAGTAGGAGTAGAAACGTTCTGATGCAGCTGCTTTAAATAATAAAGGGCCCAACTCTAACAGCGCCCCACCCATTGTAGAATACGCTGTCATTCAAATTACTCAAGCCTAATGACCTAGGGAGGAATTCTAAACACAGCAGGTTAAAATTGTATGTATCCAAATGTGGGTGGCAGCATAGTCTGTACAGCTAATGAGAGTCATGGAAGGAAGGTATAAGAATATAAATGTTTTAATATTGTGGAGTCAATTTTTAAACTGGACTAGAGGGGCCTCTGAAGTAGGAATAAGAACATTTGCCCATCCTCATTGCCTTTTACACCTCCATCTATGTAGACAAAGCCCTGAGCAGGGTGGTATTAAGAGGCTTTCACATTATTTTTGAGGTGGGACTGGAGAGCCCCATGAAAAAGAGAGAGTGGAAAATCCCATCAGCCTGTAATCACATGGGGTCTATGCTCATCTTCATTCTAAAACTGAGGACAGTACAATTGGAGCAGGATTGCAGTAGCTGGGAGTCGTAGAGTTGATTTCATAAGGCTTCTTTTAGATTTAGAAATCATCTGTCACTGTACTTTTAGTTATTTCTACTACATAAAAGAAACTTTAATAATGCTTTTTTAAAATATTTTTTCCCATTTATTGTCTTTCTCTGTATGTTCCTGTTTTAACAGAAAGTAAAAATGTTCACAACGTACCCTCCTTCAGTTCGCCCCATTGTGCCCCCATCTCATCACTTATCAGAGCTGCTATCTTCTAACTACCAGGCTCCATTTCCTCAGTAGCAGCTCCCGGCTTCTCAGCAGCATTAGGTCTTAGAATTGCTGCACGAACTTTCGAGTAGTTACTCATGGCTTCTCTACATTTCTTTCAAATAACATATATCATGGTCAACCAAAATACAGATGTCATTTTTCTTTGGCATATCTGTTGGATTTTTTATGTGTATATAGTCCTCTGTAAAAGTTCCCCTCTGTTTTTTTCAAGGGCACAAAGTTAGCACATCTACGTGGTGTCATTAATAGCCGTCACATGAGTTGTTTATCTATTATCTTATTAGGAGAGACTACAAGAAAAAGAAAATCCACAACAATACGCCCATGAATCATGTATGGTTCACATGCACACACAGACACGAAGAATAAGCATGTATATTTAAATTCATAAACATATCAATATAGATGAATTTTATGATCATGCTAACATATTAGTGCTATTTTTCAATGTTGTTTTAATTTCACTTTAATTTATTATGAGTGTTCTTGAAGTGGAATAAGAAAGAAAGATGAAAATGAAATGAGAATATTTGAATTGTGGGTTTATGGCTTCCCTTGGCTGCTGTAATTTATATTCCTGCTTCCTCTAGACTTTCCAGCCACTCGTTTTCTATTTCCTTCTAAAAGTCGTGGTTACAAAAAGTTGGGATTCTTCTAGCTCAGTCCTAGCCCCTGTTTTTTCACTTTATATTCTCTTCATATATAATCTCATTCACAAGCAGGCCTTCAATAACCAACCGTGCTCAGATAATTAGCATTCATATCTTTAGCACAGATGTCTCCTCTGAACTCTGACCTATATATCTAACCACTTGTCTCAGAGGAATTTCAAGCTCATTTTAGTATATTCTGCTACAACACCTGATTCTTCAGTGGGAACTGACTCATATAAAATTGTCATACGGGGGGTGATATGAGTTTAATGTGAAAGTCATGTTGGTTCGTATGTAATGTTCCTCAGCATGACACATATGAAATAATCAGTAGCAAGCTACTTCACAATAAAAAGGAAGCCTTAGTAACACATGAAGATCTTAAGGAAAAGATGAAAATTCTGCCAAAGTCCAATTAATGGCTAGCTTGATGGTTTTAAGAATTGCTAAACTTTCCACAGCATTAAGCTGACAATAGAGCTGGGAGTTGGGATCAAAAATATTCAAAGGCATTTTCCTCTGTATTAAAAAAAAATGTGGAAACCTACACTCTAGATCAGATTTTTAATTAAAAAAAAATTGTCTTCACTAATCCCCTGAAGTAAGAAGCACAAGCCCTCATATTTAAGACTACAGGGGACCTACTGACTGAGACGCTGAGTGGAAATAACAGTGGAACTTGAACCGTGTTGGTAATTGTATTAGATTTCTAACTGAGGTTTTATTTTGGTTTTTGTTTTTTATGCTTTGCTTACATATTTCATAGATGATGTGTGGTCTCCCTTAACTTTATTTTTTCTATCAGCACTATTATTTCCACTACATGATTTTTTAGAATGCAGGATATTTTAGTAATGCATTCGTGGCATTATAACAGAAACATCTCTATGTCACACAAAAAAATATGATCTGAACCACCCCTCCCTAATCTCATTCTCCTCCAGAGTTCTTGATTTCAGTGAATAGCACCTAAACAACTTCTGTGCATCCTTTAGAAACGACCACTAGCATCTGTTCAAGAAGTAATCTTTCTCTTCTTCCTCACTCTGTCCACCTCCTAGGTCTTCATCCTCCTAGGTATATTCCCTGATTCTCTGTGTGCATCTTCTTCTCAGCGCTTGACCTGGTAAACATTGTCTGTGTTGATGTGAATATGTATGTGTCTCGGAGGAGGGGTTTAAGTGTGTTTATTTGACTAAAGTCTATTTTGAAAGACTATAAGTTCCATTAGGTTAGGAGCAGTGGTTTTTTTTGGTTAGTTTTTTACTGTTTGTCTCCAAGGTACCTCATGCACTGCAGACGCTTACTCAGTATTTGTTGAAAATATGTTGGCTGAATACATACGGTGGAGAAGAGGCAGTGGGGGGAGAAGATTGCATGATTTCGTGACTTTGACATGCTGAATTCTGGGTCAAAAATAATAAGACCACATAAATGATATTATGACTTAAAAAGGCAAAGTATTTTGAGGTCAATTAATCAATCAATCCTAACATGTTAATTTTCTCAGTGGTATTTGCTCTGCACTTTTCTAGTCACTGTGAATTAGGTGGAAAATTAAGTAATTATGATATATTCAGATATCAGAGACAACACTAAAACACATATAGTAGAAAGTTATTATATCTTAGAGGTTGAAAGAACCTTTTTAAAAAAATCTAGATTGTGATATAATGAGGAAAAGTTATCAGAATTAGAAGATCCAGATTTTAAAACCATTTTATTATAAGCATAATTACTCTCAAGTCCAGTTTCGTCTGCTATAAAATGAGCAGCCCCGAACCATGATTGTTAAGGCTTTATAGCTTCAAAATCCTCCAAGGTCACAGAGTCCTGAGAAAGGACAAAGGAAGTAGGGCAGATTTTGCCCAACTCCTTCCCTGAGTCCTTTGAAACAAACCAGGAAACTGTATTGGACAAAACAAGATAGGAAGTAACTTTACTAAATCAGTGAGGACAAAATTAATTGCTGAAATGTTTTAAAACAGAAGGACATCAAAATGTCTCGGGCTGTAGTAAGGAGGTGAGTTGGAACATTAAAGGGAGGTAATATTTAGAAAAGTCATAGCCCAGAGTAAAAAGCAAAAGTAAGATGTGACGGACAAGACCACGTGGTTAGTTAATAAAAACACAATTGCACAGTTAAAAATATGACCTGATTTTGAAGGTTTCTAGAGAGTGTCATAGACATTTGCGCTTGGTATTAGAAGAGAGAGAAAGAAATTTGCACCCTGAAATGTGAGTTAAATTGTAGCAGTCACCATACGATACTCTTACACCATAAGCTTGTTTGTGTCTTAACCCAAAACTTATTTTGTTTTGTCCAGTTTTCCGTAAGCTTTAGATAACCAGTTTCAATACTGAATGAACAATATCAGCTAAAACCATGCTCTTTTCTAAGGAGTCCTTAACGCCGTGCTAGGTGTTTTATCAAATAAATTAATGGATCTTTTCCCTCTGGTGTCCTTCTCTCTGTCACCCAAGTTAATTTGTCAGAGTGATGGGCATTTGGGAGATAAGCAGAAAATGTTTGTTGATAAATGAATGAATGAATGCTTTAGGAAAACCACAGAAATGGTAGGGACAGGACCATTAACCCCCAATTCAGGAGCATCTGCTTGTCCCTTTGTTTCCAGTAAAAAACAGTCTAGGTTGGGTTTGGATGTTTTACAAACCCGAGGACCATAGAACCCAACATACTAGCAAGACCTCTAACTTTTTCTACAAAACTATTTTAGGAATGGTACATACTTATTGACATAGGTGGGTTTATAGCACAGTGGAATGATTCATAAAAAGAAAAATGGAGGGCCGCCCCGTGGCTTAGCAGTTAAGTGCGTGCGCTCCACTGCTACTGGCCGCCCGGGTTCGGATCCCAGGCACGCACCAACACACCGCTTCTCCACCCATGCTGAGGCCGCGTCCCACATACAGCAACTGGAAGGATGTGCAACTATGACATACAACTATCTACTGGGGTTTTGGGGAAAAAAAAAAAGGAGGAGGATTGGCAATAGTTGTTAGCTCAGAGCGGGTTTTCCTCAGCAATAAATAAATAAATAGATAAATAAACACTAAAAAAAAAAATGGAGAGCACAGTCCTGCACTTGTTCTCAAATATTTTTGTTCCCGCCAAACTGTAGCTATGTTATTTCTTCCCTCTACATCTCTTCCCACAACAACTGTTAGGATCTGTTAGGGTAAATTTATTCCCTTGCCTGTTACACTCATTTGGTCACTAGATTACATTTTGTAACAATATTCCTTGTTGTAATGTCAGGATGTAATTGTGTCACTATGATCGATACATTTCTATGATGACATAGAATTGAGACCTCTTCCCCAAATTTTAGAGGCAGTGAATTAATAACAGTCTGTTCTGGACCTAAAGACTCCACAAGCGCTCAGATGCTCTCAACTTGATTGGTGATAGAGTAAAAGCTTTAGGGAAAAGGAATGTACAGCAGCACAGAATTCATTGGGTAACACAATTAACTTGTTTCTTCTTATGTTAATAATCTAATTTTCTTGATATATTCATGAAATGTGTTCATTTTCACCACTCTAAAACACATACAAGCAAGTTAACTGTTTTTATTTAAAGCAGGAAGTAAAGTAAAACTTCATATATTTTAGTTTTACATCTAAACACGAATTATGTTTATCTCTTAAAAAGGGTTACAACAAAAATTACCTAGGAATAATTTTGAAGAGAAATTTGAATGAACTACATTTAGAAAACTTCAACACATCACCAAGACTTCTAAGGAAAAATTGAAAAACACAAAGATATTAAAAAATACAGGAAAAATGAATACTGAATCCATCCTGAATATTATAGAAATACTATACAAATTAACACATCATTATTTCCATATGGGCATCTAAAAATGATGCTGAATACATCAGAAAAATTAATGGGCAAGAAGTGATAAATATATTTTTTTGAAAAATAGTGAGAAAAATTTGTATGAACTGCAAATTTGCATCAATAAAGCCTACGGCCACGAATGAATGGATGAATGAATTTATCAGTGAATGAATGATTGAATGCAGGAATCCTTTAACTGGCACTAGAATGCTTTTCTGAAAGTAAGACCTGCTGATAACCTGCATTCGGATCCCCTGGGGCACTCACCAATATTGTCAAATCCTGGGCTCCACTTCAGAGCAACTAAACAAAAGTTCTGGAAGAGCAAATAGAGACTCTGGAAGGGTCTGTCCAAGGGATAGGTCATGACAGGAGGCTTGCAAATCCCTTTTCCTGTGGTGTGGGCTCATTTGTTACTACTGTCTCTGTGGCCCTGGTGTTTACCAACTAGTAAAACAGAAATCAAATTATAAGATAATGCATAAAAGTAAACAATAATAATAATAAAGAATAATAATAAAAGATAGATTTATTGAAATTACAAAAAAAGGTAAAAAATGTTCAATGAATGTGAGAAAATTTCAAAGTAAGAGAATAAATCATAAACAAGTGAGATTTAAAATATTAGTATGGAAACTGACAAAACACAAAAGTAATTAAGTTAAAAGTATTAAAACTGTATTGACTCATCATAGGTGCCTCTCTAATCGATCCTCTGGGATCCAACTGTGTTTCAGACATAGGGCCCTTGCAGCTGTCACCGCGGGAACCTGACACTTGCAAGCCAGGATGATCCAACATTTGAGGCCGGTAACTATGCTCCTGGAGGTCATGGCCCCTCACCTCATTACAGAGACGATTATCTGCAAGAAGTGTAGATCCTTCACGAAGTCGGAAGAGATCTAGAGTCCCCGAGATGGAGGTCCCAACCTTAGCTACTTTGCGATGAGGAATGGTAGAAGCATAATATAAAATATAAGGGTGATGATAATAATACTCAGGCTGGTAAATGATAGCCAAATAAGTCAGAGGGAGAAGGTCAAATACCGTATGATTTCCTTCATTAAGTAGTAGATAATAACAACAATAAACAAACACATAGGGACAGAGATTGGATTGGTGGTTACCAGAGGGGAAGGGGGGAGGGAGGAGGGTGAAAGGGATAATTGGGTACATGTGTGTGGTGATGGGTTGTAATTAGTATTTTGGTGGTGAACATGATGTAGTCCATGCAGAAATAGAAGTACAATGATGTACACCTGAAATTTTTACAATGTTATAAACCAATGTTACTGCAATAAACAAAAAATTAAAAAAATAAATAAATAAATAAATAAATAGAGTACCACCAAGTCCATTTTCTAAGAATGTGACTCGTATTAACTCATTTAAAGTTTACCACAACCTTATAAAGTGGCTACTGTTGTTAACCTCATTTTAAAGATGAGGGAAGGAAGGCCCAGAGAGGTCAAGCTTCTTATCCAGGTTTGATTATGATCAGATAAGAAAGTAAAAGTAGTAATCCTGCACTGGGTGGCCCCAACCTAACCATAGAATTGGTTTAATTCTTAGTGTTTATAAACTGCCTGGTAAGATACAGTGATTGAGCCAATACTTATCTGGCCTCCAATTTTATAAGCAAGTCGTATGACTAATTAACCCAATGTAATAACCTTTCTGACTTACCACCCTGGGAGAGATGAACCATATTGGATGAGCAAGCCTCTCCTGTTGATGAGAAGATGCTGATATGGGGGCAGGAAATCACAAGACTACTGATCCCTAGATATAGAAGTATGGCAGGGCTCATCTCATTTACCTGCACCTATGGGTGAGCAGCTGAAGATGGGGATAGAGTAAATTTTGCCATGGTCCAAGAGGAGCTGCTGCAATGGCATCCATTGACAACCTGTCCCAGACTAAGGGAGGTCATCTGGTCCTTGAGAAAGACCCACCCTGGAAACAAGGGATAGAGTGCTATTGAGGGCAGAGTGTTGCCATTGCTTCATTCTCTGGCCTTTGAATCAAAATAAATACGTCTCTTCTCTTTTCCCCTCCTTTCCACCTTCCCTCTCTCCATTCCGCTTACCTGATGGTAAATAAACTTGGAGAAACCAACATATATGTGTGGATTAGTGAAGACCGGCATAAATTACTTAGTTAACTTATGAACAATTGGCTAAATTATCTAGAAACATGAAGTGTGTATGTGGAATAGACCTTAATTAACAAGTATAATTTTAGCTACTAATTTTCAGGCTTCACATTGACAGACTCAAGCATTTTTGCCACTGGGTTATTGAGACCAGAAAACAGAGGGGAATACTAAGGGACTCTCTCTCTCTTCTTTAAATATCTGTTTGTTTGTAACATTCCTTTCTCTGTTACTCGGCACAAAGTCCTTTTATGGGAAAATGTTAATATATTTGCAGTCTTAGATTCTTAGAGAAAATTGTCACTTAGAAATCTCTCTTACTAAATGCTCAAACATTCCCATTGATTTCTTACAGAAAGCCCCAGGCATGTGCTTATTTTTATGCACTGTTCTAAGCCTCATATTAAGACCTACAAGTAATTGCCATACTGGGTCACTCACAGAATATCTGCAAACCACCCAGGCAGTTGCATGAATTTTAAATTTCCAATTATCTCTTTTACTTTCAATTTTGCCTTCATCATATTGCCTACCTGGTGCTCAAACGTGTTCTTAATATAGCTTTATTCCTTTTATATTTACCAGTCTTTTTTTCTAGACCATCAAATATACCTCCAACCATATTCTTTTATTCCATATTTCTTTCAACTTTGCATTTGTTTCCTTAAAATCCATGAATAAAACATCAAATAATTCATTTTTTTGGTGCTTTAGCTAATAAAATGTTCGTAGGTGATGGAAATAAGTGAACAACACATAAAATGTAGCCTTACAGTTCCAGGCTTACCATCTTCAGCTAGATTTTTCTCAAAAATAGGAACCAGGCCTGGTACCCCCTATAGTGACCAGTATATTTCTTGACACACAGATTAGAAGTTTAATAAATAGATCTTGTGGTTGTAACTAACTTTCCTTCTTCAATTCTTATTTGACTATTTTTATGGTTGTTTTTGGTCCTTAAAGTTATTTTAAAAATTCAGAAAAGAACAAAACACTATATTGAAGGGTCAAAAGGAAAAAACTGTAGAAGAATAATAAATGGGAATAATGGGATGAAGAAAGTATTTCACCAAAATCATTTAGAACAAGACAGATGGCAAATCTGCCATTGACCTAGTTTTCCCACTTCTATTTTTTCCTCAATTGAGTCTATCATCATCCTGTCTCCCAGAGAACAATCTTGGCGCCTTAATTAGCTTGATCTTAGTTATCGTCTTAAAAATCTCAACAGCTTTTGCTATCAGTCCATCTAGCCATATTTTTATTCCTCATTGCTATTTAAGTTGTTTCTATATATTGAATTGACAAATAGGATAGCCTACATTTAATTGTAACTCTTGAATAATATTTAAGGACTTCATAAACGAAATACTAAATAGGTACTAAACAAACAGTTGGGATTCTTACCTTCCTGGAATACATACATTTTTCTGGCCCAAACAAACAAGCTCGGACAAATTCTATATTAAGTGATATCTTTCTTAACCTTCATGATGAGTACTGGATTGCTTCCAATTTGTGTGAATAATTTATTCATAGGAGTCTTGCAATCAACACATAGTTATTCAATGAAAATGGTATATCTGCACTCTTCTCACTATTGCTTTTAAGAGCAAGTTACTTTAGCAAATGTCCAGTATATAACACAGTATTATCGACTATAGTCATCATGCTGAGTAGATTTCAGGTTCACCACACACACAAAAAGCAACTATGTGAGGAGATGGATATGTTAATTAGTTTGACTATCATAATCATTTCACTGTATATTGATATCAAAACCTCATGTTGTGTGCCTTGAAGATATACAATTTTTATTTAAAAAATTACATTGTCTTTACATTATATAATTATGAAAAATATATTAAGAAAAATAAAATACCAAGCATTATGGAAGAAATTAAATGTTGAATTTGATGAAAATTTTTAAAAAGACTAAGTAATTTTAATTTGATATTTTGTTCATAAGTTTTACAGCTACGTGTTTTAAATATATTCTAGAATCTGTAGGACTATTCTATATGACATTTATAGTTTAAATATTATTGTTTATGAACATTAAAGTCTCTATTTATGCACACACATGTGCCATATTTTTATTACCATTAATTTGGCTAATTCTTTTTTGTTTTATCAAGATATTTCAAAATGACTTTGATATAATGATAAATGAAACAAGATTAAAATATCAAATAAAGAACAATTGCTAAGGGAATAATTATGTGGAAATATGATGATTTGGAACTTACTACATAGTTCTTTTGGGGAAAAAGGTTGAAAAGGCTATAGGGGCTCCTGAGCTGGAATATATCATCTCTGTTCCATATGGTCTCTCATCCTCTAGTCGGCTACTCGGTCTTACTGTTGGAAGGGCCCCCAAAAGAGGAGAGAGCAAACTCTAGTGAAGAAGTATTACTTCAAGCCTCTGCTTTTGTCACTTGGCTACTGTCCCACTTGTCAAAGCAAGTCACCTAGCCAAGCCCTGGATGGTGTGGGAGGGCACTATCACAGGGCATAGACACAGGGAGGGCATCAGATGGGCAATTAGAAGCAAAACAAAAACTACCACATTGTGCATGTAAACTTCTAATATGAGAATAACCAAGCGAAATTAGACCATCGCCTGATTTATTTAGACAGTTTTTCCAGTTCTTTATTTAACTGCAAAACAAGTTTCCCAGGGAAATTCAACTACTTAAAAATCCACTAATTTTCCCATGAGGTGAGGGTTTGAGGGCAGTGGAAGGGAAGACGTGCTTCCACATGGTTGAAAACAGAAGACCTGAAAAACTTCATTGGTTCTTATGTTCTGTATATCCATTACATAGATACGTTTATTTTGGACTGCATCGAACTCTTTAATTAAAACTCCCCTTCTTGAAGTAAGCTCAAGATTCTGATAATTGAAGGAAAGATAATAGGCGACTACATTTTTAGTGGTGGTGAGGTGAATTCTGGACAATGGAAGCTGTGTGGTTTCACAGTGGCCTATAAGGACGCGTGGAGGAAACTGCTTCTCGCGGGCACACATCTAAGAAGGCCAGCTCAAGGTGAGGACCTGTGTTCTCATCGTAGAGCCCGAAAAGATAGCTGGATAAATGACTGAAAGGGGAAGAAGGGCAGAAATCCAGTTGATTGATACCTTGGTGTATCAGTCATATTTATCCCTAGCACACAGTAGAGACGTACTCACTGAAGAAACGGAGCATACACTGGGATAGGCTACGGATCCCGGAAGATGAGGTGTATGTCCTAATAAGCCCAAACTTTTAAGTGCCCCAAAGAAAAGTCTGCCAAGGATTTTATTCAGCTCTATACTTTTGGAATACTCTATGTGTGGGCGAGCAACAGTGTACCCAAGTAATAAGATGGAAGGAAGGAGAGAAAGAAAGAGGGAGGGAGGAAGGGAGAGTGAGACAAACAGAACAAAGAGAGTAGGAGTAAGATGAGGAGAAAAATAGGAAAAAGAAGAGGATAAGAATGGCAAAGAAATTATTCTTAATTAATTTACTTTTCAATGTTTGTAAGGAATTAGTCCACAGCATGATTCCTATGAAATGTTATCTTTTATTAACCCAGATAAAAAATCCAAGTTTTGTCTTAGTGGATACTCATGATAAACTCGAGTAAGAGGATTCGTAGGAATTTCATCTGAATTACTTGAGAACCAAAGTGAGATGACGTAAGGCTCACTGGAAGACATGCCTTTCCCTGAGAACCGTCCACAATGGATCTCTGCCTTCCTGGGGGCAAGAAACGTCCAAGGCATTCATTTACCAGCTTCTCTTCTCTGATCCCTTAGACGTGCATGTGAATGCCAGCTTATAGAATTTGGTTAGCTAGATCCTAAAAGATGCGAAAACCTCAAAATATCAAAAATTAACCCTTCATGTTTCCTATTGCTAGTATTTAGTATAATACATTATCAATTGAATGGCATTTTCCTTTTTTCTCTCTTTCTTAAGAATGATACTGCAAAAGAAAACTCACAGGTGTATTTATTTAGATTCGCAGCAGTGAATACTTTCCAATCTCACTTTCTAACACCAGGAGGTACGCAGCCTCCAAGAGCAGCATTTATGTTCGGTTAAAACACCTGAGGTCATTTCCAAATAGTTTTTAACACAGGAAACATTTTTAAAAGCACACGCCTGAAACTCCGGTAACTTGAAGGGCTGATATGACTGCATTGTCCAAAGTCTTAAAACTTTTACAGCTTGTCTGTTCATGCTAACGTTTAGAGCTTCTTTCCTATAAAATAGAGAAGGCAATAACAAAATGTTAAACCTGAGAATGAAATTCAAGGTGAAATCAACTTGGAAATTCGCACTCAATTGTCAATGGCACCAATATTTTTTAATTAGCAAAATTTTAAGAAAATATAATTTATATACTACTAAAATCATTTAGCATGATTCAGGCTATCATAATTCTCTCCCCTATATCATCCTATTTCTGTTACTGCCTGTCATTTATTCTCAGGCCCTTGATTAAAATTTAGATCCATATCCAATATTTCTGATTATCTTTCATTATTATCCACGTTTTGTGGCTTCCAAACTGTTTTCTTCTATATGTCTTTCATTCTTTATGGCTGGCATACTAATAGATTAGATCACAATCTTCTACTTGACTAATAAACTTCTCAAATCACTTGGGTTCAGGTTTACTTTTCTACTATGGGTCCAACTATTCCTCAAATAAAAGGAGAGAGATTATCCATTTTTGCAGTGGTGAGTCATAGCTTAAGGTTGCTGCTGGGTCTGGAATCTAAATGCTAGAAGATAACCAAAGAAAGGAATTCAGAAATTTCCTGACTCTAGAAACCCTGGAGATTTCTTTGGTAGATCAGATCTACTGTTTTTGGTTTTTATTGTTGTTATTTGTTTTCTGTTTTCTTTGATTCTTTTTTCTTTGCATGCTGAAGTTAGTCACTCAAATTCATCCTCCTCTCTGGTCACTATTTGCTGATCGATTAAAATTTGTGGTGCCAACTCTCCTCCAGTAGCTAGAAAACAAAGAAAGACCTATGAAGTATGCTATTGCCTGGGAGTCTGAAGTTGTCTTTCACTAATCACATCAGTTTACCTCACAGGTGAATATAGGAATAAAGATTTATAGTACCAAACAACAGAAGGTGTTTTAGGAGGAAAATAAGGTGACACTTTTTCTGTTCTTTACCATCTGGCAAGATGTTTCTTCATAGGGCATTAGACTGAGGCCTCAGGCCATTGTCCTAACAAGAAAGACTCTAGGTAAGTTAACCCAGGCATTCAAAACGGTACTGAGGTCTTCTGTATACAGTCGTGCTAAGCATTAGAAACAGAACTCTTGTATTACTATAATTTTGCTTTATTTATTTTTGTTGTCTCTGCACTTACTGTTCTATCTGTGTGAAATTCTCTTCCCACTAAAAACTGAAACCATCTGCATCCAATACCATGTAACTATTATGACTGAAACTTCCACCACTAAATGTAAACATCTTAACTCTTCATTCTAGAAAGAATTTTCCCAGAAAGGTAAGACTATACTTTACCCTTCAGAGTTTGATTCAGGGCATTCCTGAAACCCAATTTATTTGTATGATATGTTAATCATCTGAGCAAACAGTCTACTTCTTAAGACAATAGGTTTCCTACTGGGGAAAATCTCACTCATCAAACTGTTGACTTATCAATTTGCTTCAAGACTCTCACCTTGCTGTGTCCACCAACCTTAAACTACTAAATTACAAATTTTTCTTGATCACAATTAGACCCTTGCATTGCAAGATATGCCTTAACCTACTTGAGCCTACACCTGAAAACCATATAGAAAGAAAGAAAGAAAGATAGACAGATAGATAGATAGATAGATAGATAGATAGATAGATTAGATAGATCGACCGATCTACTCCATCTTGTTAACTGACGTATAATTGATATCTAATATACATTTGTTGAATAACTTCCAGCTAATTAATGAAATTTCACATATCCTAGTCAAACTGCCATCTTATGTACTGGATTTTTCCTTTATTTAGCAATATTTGTAATACCTGACAATTTTTTTTGAAGCATTCAGATACCTGTGACCATTCTGCTTCAAATTATTATCTTGTGAAAAACATATTTCCAGAAACTATCAGAATTTTCACATGCTATAAATTGTATTATAAATTGTATATTTTACTCAGTGGAACTCCATGTTAAAATATTCGTTCATTTTTCCAATTATTTAGCAACCAGAATGTGTAAAGTATGATGGTGGACATTGTAGTTAAAACAAGGTATAAGGAAAAAGTGATCTTAACTTTAAAATTTGTTATAAAACTTATTAAACTTTTTCTTATTAAGAGAAATGTAGCTAGGAATTCTGGAAAACTAAAATCAATCAAAATGATTTTTTTACAGGAGCAAGATATTTGACCTAAATTATCAATATTATTGACTTTATTCAGAGTTTTGCTTTTCTCCTCTAGACAGTTTGTATATACAATGCGAAGTATTTGATCTCATTTCACATAAAGGGATTTTATATAAAATCCATTTATTGACAACATCAATGGGCACTGCACTACAGAATACATAAACAAAAACAAACCATAAAAGTTTTTCTATACCATGTATAAAGTTCAGGCTCTGACTGTTAGTATATATAAATTTACCTGTGTAAATAAGCAAAATTAAATATATATTTTGGAAAATCTTTCAAATAAAACAAACTTCTAGAAGAAACTGCATGGGTTTAATGTTCTTTTTCTCATATGAACTTCCTGGCTATGTTCATAAAAATTACCTAATAATCTTGCTCTGGTTAAAAATGTCTAAAGCTGTGTATACCTACATAATTTATCACTTTTTTTTAATATAAAGTAAAACTGATGTATGAGTGTATATACATTATAAAAACATATATTTTATAGCTAAAATTCAATTCCTTATTTTTTCCCTGTCCATATCCCCTTGAATCCACAGTTTTAAAGAAGGTTTGAAAAAAAAAAAGACTATGAATACCATCAGATAAAGAAAGTGGATCTAGATCTTTCTTGAAACTTTAAAACAAGTAGGCAGGTACAATTTACAAATTACCTGAGAACAGAGGTACAGTGTATGTTCATGACAGCATGGTAAAAGTCCATAAACTGTCCTTACCTGCCAATAGGTAAGGATCTTACCCTGTTTACAGTGCTTGTAAGAAATAGCCCTATACTACCTAAGGACCCAGATCTAAGATTCTCTTTTAAAATTTTTAATGAAAAGATATGGAAAATGTGGGATTTTGATAAAGAAAGCTGAGCTGAGAGCTAAGAGTTATGACTGGGTGTATTTCATTAGTCATCAGTAGAGTCAAGTCTGTAGAGAGAAGTTGGAACACAGTTAAGAAGTTAACTAAAAAGAGAGGCCTAAGGACAGAGAAAGGAAGAAAAGATTCCTTGGCACCTTCTCATTCCCACGAGACCCAGATGGTCTTGATGCTGGTGAGTCTGCAGCATCTCTAATGGAACTCCATCCATTGAGGTAGCTTGAATATGTTTTGTTCTTTGAAGCTGGAAGAGACATGAAAAAAAGATGTTTACCAAAGGTCTCCTGAACTACTTCTCTTCACATACTTTGGGACCCTAGACACCACTTTTGTAGCAACAGCAGTGAAACAATTGAGTGTTTGTTGAGAAAATGTCAGTTCATGAATGGATAAAAATTTTACGAAAAGAGTTTAGGAAAGCTAATGGAAATAGTAAATATGCCAAATGTTGCTATTACAGCCTTCCTATCTCTGTCGTATTTTCACTTCTCTCTTCAGTTTATGCTATCCAAATGCAATCTCAGACGTTAATTTGAAGTCAGAAGCATCATAATGTTTCTAGGAGTATTAACTTGGTTGTAACATGGCACACTATAGTTCAGTATCTATTCTCACCTCTCTCTGTGGAGCTGGCTCATAGACATCTAGTTAGAAAACATATTTTCTGTGCATCTAGGGATGGACTTGGGTCTCATTTCCAACGAGGAGAATGTGATCTGAAGGAACGTGTACAAACTCTGGGCCATATGCTTTAACAGGGAAATTGCTTGCGCTTCACTCAGAACAGGAATGCGGTAGCAATGAGCCAGCTTCAAGCATGTAGGTGAGGGCAGTAGGTAGAGGACCGTGGGAGTGACATGAGAGAAGGAACCAGAATGCCGGGATGACCTTGTGGATGACCTACACTGAACCTCTCACCTCTGAATCACTGGATAAAAAAGAAATAAGCTTCATCTTACTTGAGCCACTATATTTTGGGCTATCTCTGTTAAAAGCAGACAACTTAGTTATTTACCCCTTTGCTTCAATTATTTTCTCACTCAGTACTGAATTTTAACTGGAATAATTTATATCACCAAGTATTTTCTGCTTTTGGACAGACTTAATCTCCTACCTAGAAATATGTTATGGAAGCTACACACTGTCCATAGTTTAAGGATATGTTTAAGTTCATAATCCAATCAACTTCAATACGTATAGAGGATGTAAGCAAGAGTTCACAGCATGATATAAAAGAAAACATGAATGAGCGATAGTATAATTTAGTCAAGCTTTACAATAGCAATAGCAATAATTGAAAGCACTGATACAGCACTTATATAATCCTCACAACCAACCAGTGGGGATTTACTGATACCAACCATGTTTTACAGATGAAAGAACTGAAGAAAGGTGGTAAGAGGTAGGGGCAGGATTTAAATCCAGCTGCCTGACTCCAGAGGCGGCGTTCTTCAGTGACACCCTCCTCCCTCTCACTGGGTCAGGCTGCTGCTCACCAGGCTGGTCTCTCTGTCCTACCAGTACCCTGTGAACTAGGCTCAGAAAATGTAGTAACATAGCCAGGTCACACAGCGTTATCAGTCACACTGTCAGGATTCCCGAATTGTTGCTGCTTTTCCTACGTTCCAGTCTGCCAGGGGATCTGAGTTCCTAAATGAAAAATACAGACAGTAAGTGTAATTAGAGTCAGAGAAGAAAAACACCCCGAATAAGTGGTCGTATAAGGTTTGAGGACAAAGAAAAACATTTATAGGAATGCCTAAGCAGCCATCTAAGACACTCACTTTTTTTTCTTTTCAAACAGTAAATCTCCATGTATGAATAATTTTAGTGCTCAAATATGTGAAGGTTCACAAACGTTGATAGGATATGGACAGGCTGGGTCAGACTTTGTCCTATTTGGTTCACTCTCTTATTCTTTCTGCTTCATACTTGCATATTTTCATCTTTAAACTAGGGATAATAATCTTGCCTTGACATTGATGCCCACTTCAGATTATGAAATAATCAAAATATAAAATATAATATAAATATTAAACATATACAAAAAAAGATATCTCTCATATATATATAGCATAATATATATTAATATATACATTATGTATATAACTTTTGCCAGTCCATATCTGCATTTAACATAAGACTCTCATATTTTATCAGTAAGGACTCTACCCCTTCCTCGCAAATATGGCTAAGAAAAATTATATATCTACACACAAATATAAGTATAATTTGGTTCTGCTTGGATGATTCCAAGCATAGCATATTATTATGAACTTTCAGGGTTTTCATAGAATTAAAATAACAAAATTATAATTTATGAAACTGAAACTAATAGGAAATTGTGTTGACCAGCACATAATAATATTCCATGGATATCTGGGAAGGAAATGCAAGGATATTAACAAGGCCTGCTTTCATTCCATGAATTATCATCTTACTATCTCAGATTAATTATTAACACAGGAGCTTAAATCAGGGCAAGACCTTTTTTCTTATTATTTAAATAAAATAGTAATTGATTTTATTTTTCCCAAACATGTGCATGTCAAATCATGATTAAAATTCACTAAGATTTTCTTTGATCTATTATAGGCTTAACTTATACTACAGTTAGAAAGTTATATGACAATACAATATTGTATAAAAGAGAAATACTAATAATCTTACTTGAAAAGGCATCTACATATTTTTGTGTTTGTAATTGACTTGTATGAATATTATTATTCCCTTAAAAATGAAATATTAAATGAGTAGATTAAGATATATAATTTTGCCTCCAGAGATATCTAGAAAATCCAAGTAATTTATCTTAACTTTAAATAAAGCATTTGATTAATGGGTATAATAGATGACAGTATAGCAAAATAAAAATCCCATGGTCAAAATATGGTCTTCGGAAATGTGTCTGCTGAGTCTTATCTTTCAGGAGAGGTAATGCAGCTAATATAGCTATTGTCACACCATTGAATCATCAATTCTACATTTGACTTATGTGCATTCTGATAGGTTGCTTTAAATGATTAATGTAATTTTAACTCATATAATAATATGGTAAAATATTGATATCAATGTTTGTACCTTACAACAGAGTGCATACAAATCTTAAAAATTAAGACGACTACCCTGAATTTAGCAATAGTCAAGCGTTTGCTGAAAAAGAAAAGTGATGTTAGGGCCAGCCCCGTGGCTTAGCAGGTAAGTGCGTGCGCTCCGCTACTGATGGCCCGGTTCGGATCCCCGGCACACACTGACGCACCACTTCTCCGGCCATGCTGAGGCCGTGTCCCACATACAGCAACTAGAAGGATGTGCAACTATGACATACAACTATCTACTGGGGATTTGGGGGAAAAAAAAAGGAGGAGGATTGGCAATAGATGTTAGCTCAGAGCTGGTCTTCCTCAGCAAAAAGAGGAGGATTAGCATGGATGTTAGCTCAGGGCTGATCTTCCTCACAAAAAAAAAAAGAAAAGTGATGTGGATCAATGCTAGCACCTAACATATAACAAATCAGATCAAGGTAGTTTATAAACTCACATTTGCATGCGACCATCATGAAATACATTTATTTCATCCACTAAATCTATGTATTATGTGATCTGAATAAACCTAGGCACTCTTGTCGTGAGTTCATGTTATAGGGTGCTTTTTTTTTTTTTTTTTTTAAAGATTTTATTTATTTTATTTTGTCCCCCCAAAGCCCCAGTGGATAGTTGTATGTCGTAGCTGCACATCCTTCTAGTTGCTGTATGCGGGACTCGGCCTCAGGATGAACGGAGAAGTGGTGCCTCGATGCGCACCCGGGATCCGAACCCGGGCCACCAGCATCGCAGCGCACGCACTTAACCACCAAGCCACAGGGCCGGCCCATATAGGGTGCTTAAAATAATGTCTGGAACAAACCAAGATGAAAATAAGCAAACAGATACACATTTATTTTCTCAGGAGTTTGTTTTGTATTTTATTCAAAACTCAAAATAAGAATTATGTTATCCTATTCAACAATGTTATTTAAAATTCAAGTAGGAGAAGCAGTAGGAAAGCACACATTTACACGAGGAAAAGAAAATCATAAAAGGTAGTTAAAGAGAATAAAAACTATGTGCAAATCATGATTAAGATTTTCCTAAGAACTTAGAAAGAAGAATCATTTAACAAATCATAAACTGGAATATTGAACTACAGTCACTAAAACAGCTAAAACGAAAAATTTTAACTCTGTTAGATTCCTTGCAATGTCATTCTCCTACAATTGTATGTCTCAACTTAAAAACAAAACTGCTTTATGGAGTGGACACGTCTGTAGTTCACTTCATGATGCCTCTTGAATAGGCATAAAATAGAAACATCCTATGCAGACAGTGCCACCATGTTGCAATTTTAGTAAGGCTAAACTTTTAGAAAAGCTACAATCAAAAGGAAAGAATATAGAATATCTGGAAAAATGAAAGTGCCTTCTGAAATGATTTTATTTGAGCTATCAACTTATTCTGCATTTGCAGAAACTATAATTAAAAGAAAAATTTGTAAATTCATATTAGAATCAATCTAAAGAATGCTTCTCTCTCTCAGTCTCTCTTTTCTTCTCTGTCTCTGTGTATATAAACACACACATAAGAACACATTTATATACACACATACACATACATTCATACCAAGCAAGGTGTAGATATTCCTTCTTGATAATTTGTATATTCCCTAATATGTGCTAGAAATTCTATATGTTACCTTATTTAATCTTTAAGCCATTTAATCTAAATAAAATTATTATTCACAAATAAGAATAGAAGACCTCAAGTAAGATATAAAGTTACATGAAGTTACACACTTGTAAATGTCAATGAAAAATATAATCTCCATCTCCAAAGCTCTATCTTTGGGCCATATTTTTCTTAAGTGCAAAATGAAGATAAAAAGACCTAAGTTGCATGATTATTATGAGGATTAGAATCAGCGCATCCTAATTGCTTATCACGTGATATTATCCCAACAAACAGCTAATGCCATTATCATTCGTATTATTATATAATTATTACCCGTAACCAGTATGTGTTATGGGTAACTGTCTTACATGAAGTAACACACACTCACATACAAGCAAACACATCTCTTTTCTTTAGAACAAGAAATTATCATTTTAAATTACGTACTAATTTGGTCTATTTGAATGTTAATTTTTATACCAAGTCTAGTAAATCCTTTCAGGTTAATCTATTGGACACAGCTCTTTCTAAAGGGTTTTATCTTGAATTCGAAGTTGTGTAATTTGTTTAACCTTGGCATTCATAGTAAAATTATAACAAAACAATTGCTTGAAAAAACAATTGACACGAGTAAATTGACTTTAAAATTTTCCCCTCTTTTTGTTAAATTGAACTCATCTTTGATGCTATTTTGTAATAAGAAATAGGATTGTTCAGAGATAAAAGAAACATGTTTAAGATTAGGTAGCTCATTTAGTATTGACAGCAATGTCAAGATTTCCAAGAAGATCAGGGTAACTTCAATCTAATAAAATAAATATGACCAGAACACTCATTATAGATGCCTGCATAAATAAATATATACTATTCATAGCTGCAACATTTATTTTGATATGAATTTGTGATATTCCTTAAGGTGTTCATTTCTAATGTGAAAGAGAGATAGAATTCTTTTTTTTTTAATTTTTTGTTTATTGCAGTGACATTGGTTTATAACATTGTATAAATTTCAGGTGTATATCATTATACTGCTATTTCTACATAGATTACATCATATTCACCACCCAAATACCAATTACAACCCATCACCACACACATGTGCCTAACTAACCCTTTCTCCCTCCTCCCTCCCCCATTCCCCTCTGGTAATCACCAATCCAATATCTGTCTCTATGTGTTTGTTTATTGTTGTTATTATCTACTACTTAATGAAGGAAATCATACGGTATTTGACCTTCTCCCTCTGACTTATTTCACTTTGCATAATACCCTCAATGTCTATCCATGTTGTCACAAATGGCTGGATTTCATCGTTTCTTATGGCTGAGTAGTATTCCATTGTGTATATATACCACATCTTCTTTATCCATTCGTCCCTTGATGGGCACTTAGGTTGCTTCCAAGTCTTGGCTATTGTGAATAACGCTGCAATGAACACAGGGGTGTATGTATCTTTACGCATTAGTGTTTTCAAGTTCTTTGGATAAATACCCAGCAGTGGAATAGCTGGATCATATGGTAGTTCTATCCTTGATTTTTTGAGGAATCTCCATACTGTTTTCCATAGTGGCTGCACCAGTTTGCACTCCCACCAGCAGTGCATGAGAGTTCCCTTCTCTCCACATCCTCTCCAACACATGTTGTTTCCTATCTTGTTAATTATAGCCATTCTGACAGGTGTGAGGTGATATCTCATTGTAGTTTTGATTTGCATTTCCCTGATAGTTAATGATTTTGAACATCTTTCATTCTGATCAGAGTATTTGAAGTAATTCTCCTGTGTCATCTGATACAGTTTTAAAGACATAGATGGCAAAGCTTGATTCAGAAAACTTGTTATTATATGAACAGTTACAACTGTGCTAGGTCCAGTTATCTCTGTAGATTATAATTAGAAATAAATATAATTATGTAAACTGAATGCAAATGAGAAGATTAAAGACTATGAGTCTCCATTCAATCCAAAGACATGGGGTCAAAATTCAGTTGCCAATCTTCATGTCTTCATGAACCTTCAGAATATCTAATTGATTTCATTTTCCACATAAATAAAAGTAGTCTGCATTCATGTAGGAGTTTTTCTAAAATCAGACACAATATTCTTAACTCTTTTTCAAAAGGACATTATTATAACAACTATAGAAATGGTGTACATATGAATCAAATATTTTGGTTATGATCAATGTCAAACAAGTGTAGAGGGATGTTGCACTAAAAGACAGTGGTTTCACTCTACTGAGAATTCATGTTTTCAAATTCTGGGTTTGCACGCCAAAAAGATGTGTCAATTTTGCATTTAATTAGTATAGTCCATGTAATAAATAGATGTAAATATTCTAAAAATCAAAACAAAAACAATTTTCACATAGCTTTCTTTTATAAAAGTCACTTTTTCTTCTTTGACAGAAGAGTAGATGAGAAAAATGACTCTCTTGTGGACACTTTCTCGATTCTCCTGTGAGACACAGAATCTAATCATGCTGTAGTATGCCTGCTGGCAGAGCTGCTCTGTGTGCCATCATCATGATACTGCGTCCTCTAACCACTGGTTAGATAACAGGATTTGCCTCACTAATGTTTGTCCATTTACGTTAATTTGCGATAAACGTGAGGGTGATGGTGTATTTCAGAGGGAATTCATTATGACAATGTCTGGTAGTAGCTTGTAAAAATTTAAAACGAGTTTAGATGAATCCTCATTTAATGAATTCATGACTTTTTTAACATTTGTGGTAACTATTTTATTTTGCACACACATCTATGTACAGAAAGTCTTCAGATGCTGACTGATGTGGAATCAATTCTCTTTTATTTTTTTAATTTTACTTTTCTCATTACTATATTACTTTGGTTATCCTAACGATTGCTTAATGTTGCTTGATTTCTAGATGCTTAAACTTTACTAGAATAGAGTAAAATGGAAAGTAAAGAAAGTAGAAAGACAAGTATTTGAATTTTCTATTTACCAACAACGCTACTTAAATGATCAACAACAACCACAAAAAGATGTAAAATGTCTGAGGGAGAAGACATAGACTTACTTTTTCAAAAACAATTTAAATTTTCCTTCATTTATGTCATAATCATATATATTTTAAGCTGATATTTTTAAAAGGCTGAATCTCATTCTTTCTAAAAGAAAAATAAATAGTAAATAGTATACTATTTATGAATTTTAACAGAAGTGATTTTCAAAATAAAGAATATTAGTAGCATTCCATGTATAAAATAACAAGATCGTACACTAAACAAAACTCTCGTAAGAGCAGGGAGTTTTCTCTGCTCTTATCTTTGCTGAATCCTCTAAGCCATTGAACCAGTATCCAGAATGTATTATAGTTGGTAATTAATAAATGTATCTGTGGCAAAAGCATTGTGAAGTGGATCCATAAAGTAGCTATGTAAACAGTAGTTTGTGTGCCGATTCCATGATGCAGTATTTCCACTAAAGCTCCCACTAATCAGACTGTATCTTTTAAACTGGATAGCATGTTAAAGGGCATTCTCAAGCTTAGGGCATCTAGAGAAAGTGGTAATGAGCAGCATTGGGACTATTCAAATGAAGAATACTTAACTTTGAGAATGTTTGGGGGAAGCTGAGAATCAGAGTTCAAAATGTGATGTAAAAAAAGTAAACATTCTATGAAGTTGTATTTTAAGAGTTGGACAGACACATGAAAAATACAGAAACAGATTACATATCATGACTGAGCATCCTAGGCCTGAAGGTTGTAAGAAAACCTATAATATTTCACCTACTTCTCTTAGAACAGCAATGTCCCTTATTGTGCAACAACTTTACTATTCCGTAAATGAACCAGTTTATAGTGCGGGCCTCATAATATGTTGGGTTTTAAACTTTGTGAAGTGGAACGTCCCCATGGGCTTATATTTTGCTATTCATTAAAAGTTCTCATTCTTATTAGAGGAAAAAGAATTTTAAAATATAGAATGATGACCCAAAATACCCTCCTTAAATTACCAAAATGAGTATTTTAATCAATTACAGTAAATACCAAGGGGCTAATTCTTGACTACCAGGATGCCCTTTAGGCTTGCTTCACAGGACGGCATATGAATGATGAATCATGCATTTTTAAAGGCCAACAGTGAAATAAAGATTCCATTGCTTTAAAAAATGTTTCTAGGGTCTATTTAAAATGGGATAGATTATTCCTCAGATTTTACTTTTCTCAGTAGAGGATGAAATCTCCACTGATTTTAGAGGAGAGCAACGTTCTAGTGGCAGGAGTCCTAGAGTAGATATCACAGCTCACAGTTTACTCACAGCCCTATCAACCGTTCATTATATGCTTTGGGAAGTCTTTTAAAAATCTGTCATATTCGATGCTATATTTGTAAATTTGAATAATACATTTTCCAATGCAATAAAAACACCTTTTCAATGTAAAGAAAATCTTTGTTTAATAGATTTATAATAATTTTATTTCATTCTTTCTTTGATTTTCCCCTTTCGAATGCCTTAGAATATTTTCATTTAAAATGTTCTTGAAATATGTCATACATATTAAAATAGGTATAGGTAACTTTTTTCAAAATTATGTTTTATCCTGGGGATGCTAGACACTTCTGTGGTAGGAATAACATTTACTATCCTCTCCTCTTCATTTACTAGATTTATTTCTCTCTTGCTTTAATGCAGCTCTCCTTGAGAGGCGGCATGGTGCAGTGGTTAAGGCACAAACTCTGGAACCAACTGTTGCGTGGAGTCTCTTGACTTCACAGATGATGGGTAATGTGACCTGCTATCTCTGTCTTCTATATCTGTATCTACTCTCATCTTTGTACCTTAATTTCCTAATGAGTAACAGGAATAATAATGGAATAAAATAACAATAATAATATCTCTTACGACTATCTTAAGAATTAAATGCTTAAATATTTGGGAATCATTTTGAAAAGTGCGTGGTATATGGAGAACACTCAGTGCGAGCTAAGACAATTAAAAGAAAGGCTCATTAATCCATTTTTTTCCTCTTCCACCAAAGTGTGCATACCATTCTATATATTATCACATCAAACATATCTCTAAATTAAATACTGCTACAAAGTACACAAGTCTTTATTTTTCTCTTTTTGACCTTTAGCTCAGGCTCCAAAGAGTGCAGTTCCAGATCATCCCTCTTGCTGTCTTCGCTTGAACGGCAACTATTGAAAGGAAAAACAGTTCTCGTCATTCTCGGAAGTAACTAGGATTCAGAGAATATCAGATATAGGACCCACATCCAATTTGTCTATGGATGCGATGACCAAGAGACAATAGCAGGCCTCTGAAGTATTGTCTGTAACTACTTTAAAAACTTCAATTTTGCAGCAGGAGTCATTATTTATCTTTTATCATGGGAAGCTTTAGAGTTGAATTGAAATTACTTAAATGCCTTTAGAAAAACAGAGATGTTTTCTCTTTGTTTCCTGGCCTACTCTGATTTTGTCTATGAAAACTTTCCATTACACTGAAAGTGACTGGCTTGATGCAGACAAATATTATAGTAAATGGGGAGCTTGCTAAGACTCCTCAGGCTCCATTCACAAAACAGAGTTTTAAGTATATGTTTCCTTTGGGGAATTTTTGTTATTATAAAAGTGTAGATATTTTTAGGGTGGATATATTTTACATCTAGAATATTAATGCCTTGTAGAAATATTATTTTCTAAGTGTCAAATCTTTAAAGTATAAAGCTTCTAAATTTAAAATTCTTAGATTTTGCCATATGGTTATTAGACATTCAGATATTGTACTTCCTTTTAAGAGGAAATAATTATTCATTTATTTACTGAAGTGTCACAGGAGGTTTATTGGCTGCCAAGACCCAGGTCTCAGTTAAACAGAGTGATGGAGGTGACAGCCTCCAGGAATTCAATTCATTCTCTCTCTCTGTCTCTGTCTCTCTGTGTGTGTGAGAGAGAGAGTGTGTGTGTGTCTTTATTTCTGTGTGTCTCTGTCTCTGTCTCTTTCTGTCTCTGTTTCTGTGTCTCTCTCTCCATATGTATATGTGTGTTTGTATATATATGTACATATACGTGTATATATGTGTATATATACACGTATATATACATATGTCCTTTTTTTCTCTACAGGTAAGGTGAAATTTTTTACTTCCATCTTATTCCTAGATTGCATCTATGTCTTTGTAATTGTTTTTATACTCTGAATATGATATGCTGTAGTGTAGATTTTTTTTTTTTTTTGCATTTATACCCTGTTATGTGCTCTCATCTTCCAGGATCAGTATTTTGCTGTCTATAATTAATTTTGGAATATTATCAGACATTATTACTTCAAATATTTCTTCTACTTTGTTCTCTCTTCTCCTTCCAGTGTTCCAATTACACATATGTTACATTGTTTTGTGATTGCCCCACAGTTCTTGAATATTCTGGTCTCTTTTTTCTCTCTTCTTTTGCCTCTTTGCATTTCAGTTTGGGAAGTTTCTATTGACCTATATTCAAGCTCACTCATGTGTTACTCAACTGTGTCCACGCTATTGATGGACCCATCACAGGGATTCTTCACTGCTGTTACAGTGGTTTTGATTTCTTGCATTTCCTTTCAATTCTTTCTTAGAGTTTCTGTATCTCGGCTTACATTGTCCACCTGTTCTTATGTGTTGTCTATTTTTTCCATCAGAACCTTTGACATATGAATCATAGTTATTTTACATTCCCTGTCTTACTTTTCCAAAGCCTCTGTCATGTCTGAGGCTCGTTCTGATACTTGCTTTTCTTACTGGACTGTTTTTTTCTTGCCTTTTAGCTTGACTTGTAATTTTTTTGTTACAAGCCAGACATTTTGCACTGAATAATAGGAACTGAAATAAGAAGGCCTTTAATGTCAGGATTTGTGGTAAATATGGCTAGGGACCGGTCCGTGTTTATGGTTTATTGTACTTGTAGGTGAAGGGATTCAGAACATGCCACTCCAAAATACGCCGCTTTGGCATATTGATTATTTTGCACTGAAGACACTTGAGAAACAGCAGGTGTGGGAAGGGCTCTCTGTCCTCCCCATTTCTACCTAAAAGCAGGTCAAAAAATCCCCCATAAGAAAGATGTCCCCCAGTACAAAAAACAGAAGAACATTCTCTTCACCAGAGACTGGGAGTTGATGCTGAAATGGACCCGTACAATAAAACCTCCTAAAATAACCCTACACTTCCATTAATTTCCCCCATATATTTCCTAGTAACTGTCCCACAATTTACTGCCCATAACCCAAGCCCCTTTGTCTTGTCACATCCCCACAATTTATCACTGTTTCTATAAAGAGATATGTGACCTTTTGGGGGCAACATCTTCTTTGGGTTCCCGTTTTCCTTACAAAGACTCCTGTATGCATATAAAAATGTTAAATAAATTTGTATACTTTGCTCCTGTTAATCTGCTTTGTCAGTTTAATTCTTAGACCAGCCACACAACCTAAGAGAGTGGAAAGATTTTTCTTCCCTACATTATGCATCAGGGAATTCAAATTCCTTTTATGTCTTTATTTTGCCTCCCTTGACTTTGGAATTCCATAAGTCTTTCTCCTTGACCGAGTCTGCATCTTTCAGCTGTAATCCACGGTTATCCTAGTGGAGCCCTGTTGTTTGGTGGTAAAGTGTGAGGGAGGGAACATGTTCTACAATTTTATTATGAAATCTTAGTCTTCAGTGGGCCCATGTCTATGAACCTTCAGATGTGTTTCTCTGATGGTATATCTTTTTCCCCTTCTTACATGGAGGCAGAAGGCTTGAGGAGGCTGCAGTTGGGATAATGCTCTACTAGGGTCTTTTCCCATGGATGGTAGGCCTTTCTTATGGAAAATATTCCAAACATATTTCACGATGATTATTCTTTCCCTCTCCCTGCCAGGGAAGGAAGTGGTCTTTTTTGAATTTTCTTCATGAGAACCTAGTGGGGACTTTGGACACTAAACCTACGAAAGCTCTCCCAAGACTGCAGCCCCATGTAGTTTCTCACTCGCCTGCTCGTCTACTCTCGCCCTCCAGCAGTTTGTCAAAAGTACCAGTTAAGTGTTCCTACCAGTTTATTCATCCAGCAGCTGTGCTCCCCATAAGCAGATCTCCCCTTAGTCTCTGAATTCACCTTCTCTTCAGGTCCAGGGCTGGCAGTTGCCCTGTCATCTCAATTCTCTGAAAGTCATTGATTGTTAGTGTGTTCAGTTTTTTTGTTTGTTTATTTTACAGTCAGGAGTAATGACTTCCAAGCTCTTTATATGTCAGGTCTGAAACTGGAAGTTAATTTTTTTGCACATTTTATAGAAGTGAAAACAATCACTATGCTCAAAGTCATTGAGAAGCGTTTTATGCAATTAAAAATGCTAAAAAAATTAATCCGTATTCACTAATTTACAAATTTTTTTTAGTATACAGCATGTTAAAAATGTCATGCTACAGGGGCAGCCCAGTGGCGTAGTGGTTAAGTGCGCGTGCTCAGCATCGGCGGCCTGGAGTTTGAAGGTTTGGATCCCTGGGGTGGACTGACGCACCGCTTGTCAAGCCATGCTGTGGTGGCGTCCCATATAGAGTAGAGGAAGATGAGCAGGGATGTTAGCTCAGCGACAATCTTCCTCAGCAAAAAGAGGAGGAGTGGCAACAGATGTTAGCTCAGGGCTAATCTTTCTCACCAAAAAAAAAAAAAAAGAAATGTCTTGCTACATAGTATAAAGTTAAAGAATACAAAATCTTTGCCCTGTAGTTTATGGAATTTTATCATATATTTTGTGAAATAAGATTTGTTTACAAATAACTACAAAGAAATGTTATATTTTGTGATATATATATATATATGTATTTCCCCAGTCTCCTCAGAATTTGATATTAAATAAAATATCACAGAGATACTCCGAAACAGTGATTCCCTACTGCGATGGTGCAATCTAACATTTACAAGAAAACAAACTAAAGACACTAAAGAAGTATTTGCAACTATCTTCATTTACTTTACTGAAACTGGAGTAGTTTAGGTTATAATTAGTCAAACTAATTAGAAAATAAATAAAAATAAGCAGAGTGGTCAAACAAGCAATGTAAAAGTGAGGTTGAATTGATTGTTTTTACACTAATTGGAAAAACAACTGCATTATTGAAGAATTATGTGTTCATTAATCCCCTGATTTTGTATTATGTTTTGGAAAATGACATAAATTATATACTTTGATCTTTTTTTACATATATTCAGATCCAAACTTGGTAGAATTTCACACTCAATAGTTTTAAAGTTTTAATTGGTAGCTTGAATCAGCATGAATGACCTCCTATTGCTTCTTGCACTTTAGCAAATCCTATAATAATCCTGGGCCTCTTAAAGGAAGGAAAGTTCTTCCAAGATTTATAAGCTCATGGCCTGCTATTGTTCTTTTCAAACCACTGTGACTTTCTTGGCTCATCATTCATTTAATAAAATGAATTCACTTTTACGGTGGTGCTAAGTCTCTGTGTTTAGAAAACCAGTGACCTTTTCTCTCACAATAACAGTGTTTTTACAAGTCTAGTCTTCTGAAAACTAAAATTGCTTGAGAATTTTTGCATCTTCTCCTAACTATAGGAAAGTGAGCAATGTCAACAGCTAGTGCCATCCCCAGCTTGAAATTTTGCCAAGTTGTATAAAAGCTCAAGATATACTTGCATTTAGTTTGTTGGGTTACATTAAATCAAATGTCATTCACTGTTTGTCAAAGGGCACCGTCCATAAATGCATGCTTCTTATCGCAGAGGTGTTTATAGTGAGTCTCTCAGAGATACTGATGCTCTCCAGGGACATTACGCAGACTTGTGATATGGATGATTGTTCTATAGCTTTGTTTCTGAATGTGTATTTTTGTTTGTATCTCTTTCTTCCTATCTGATAACAATCTTCCTAGTGTTTTTATAATGTTTTTATTTTCTAGACCAGAATTTTTATCAGCATTACGCGTGCTTTAGGTAGTCTACAATATTCTTTGTATCCCCTCAGGCAATATTTCTTCCAGGACTCGTTGCATAGAAAGGAAGTTATCTTGACAAATGTTCCTGTCAATTATAGACCTATGGTGTAGAACCCCCTCACCCATTTTGATTGATGTGGCTGATAGGGCTGCCCTATAATTGCACAGTGAATTGGTAGCAGCCTTCCAAAATGTTTGTGAATCTAAAGAAATAAAATAAATTTAATATATTATGCATTCACATATTATGTTACGGTTTGCTTAATTACAATTATTAATAATTTTAGTCAAATCTAGAAAAGAAGTAATGTCAGGAACATTCTAAAAGGTATTAAAATCGACTCAAAATGAATTGCATAATTTTGTTCTTAGTAAAATTAATTTCTTAATTTTTTTTCAGATTCCCTAAGTCAACACACACTTGTGGGAAAATGAATATGTCTAAGTTATAACAATTTCTCAGTGAGGACTAAACTGGGATTAAAACTTTGTTTAGACAACCTAACAAGCAGAAAATACACATATAGGGTGAGCGGCTCCAGGAAGCCGGCATGGGGCAGCCAGCCCAGACACTGGCCGACCACCCCGGGCTTCCGACCCTGAAACAAAAGAAAACAAAATACGTATGGAAAGGCGAGCAGCCACAGTAGATTTGCCTTCTCAAACAATAGAATAAGCTTTGACAGGAGCAATAGCAGTAGCAGCACACGATTACTGATCCCGCGCTGAATCAGGCTCTGTTCCATGGTTGTCAGAACCACCCTATGAAACGGATGCTACCGTTAGTCCCATTTTATAAATCAAGAAAAGGAGGGTCAGAGTGTTGAGTAACCTTCCTGTAGTCTGCAATGTGGTAAGCACAGAGCAAGGTTTTAAACCCACTTCTTCTCATTTGAGAACCTGAAAGCCGTACTCCCTGTCTAACTGTTCCTGAGGCCCGTGTGTGAAATACGGTGCTGAGAAATTCATTTGCATCACTTCACATGACTTTTTGTAATAAAGTCACTAGCACAACATTTCCCCAGTTACAGAGACGAGAAAACCAAAGTTCAGGAAGGCTAGATAAGTTGTACAGGTACACTCACTAGTGAAGGGCACATCGAGGATTTGAATCTCGCTCTATTTTGCTCTATAGTCTGTGTTCTTAACCCCTTAGTGACTGTCTGTATAAAAGTTATCCTCTATTCCTCACATACAGTTCTGTACCAGTGTCCTTTAACCTTTAAATAGGACAGTACTTACTTTCCGGTAGTACAGTGGCCCAAGTGAATCTTATTTTCATTTCTCAGCTATGTTGAAGCTAAGAGTGTTTGAAAATATATCTAATTCAGTATTTCTTTTTATGAATTATTGTGCACCGTTTCCATTCTCAACAACATAATCGATAGTTGCAGTAATACATGCGTTAATAATACTGATATTACTTGAATAGGTATTATTTCTAGTAGTAGTAGTAGTGTTACTTTGATATTTTTCAAATGATATAAAGTAGAAAAAGTCACACAAATGAGTTTGAACAAGTCCAGATGTTGAAAAACGTTGTTTTAAATATTAATATATTTTTGAAACATAAACTGTCCCTTTTTTTATCCTCTATTATGGTTTCTGGAATGAGTGTTAGTGATTAAAATAATGATTGAATTCCTGGGCTTAAGCATGATGGAGTGAGTGGCACAAGCTAAGAATAGGCTTGTCATTGGAGAATGCAACATTCTGGAATATTATTGATTATAGCTTCCAGAGCAAGAACACTTTATACACCATTTATTATTACTAGCAACAATGTTTATTACCTATGTGTCAAATAAATGGAAAGTTTCATCTAACTGAGAAGTTGTTGACATGAGTGTACACTACAATAGCCCTAGATCCCATCACAATTTACAGTAACAAGATCCTCTGCATGTGAGAATTAGGGTAAGTCTTAAGGCTAAAGAATGTGCTGACAATAATACTACAAGATGGAATTTATATTCCACATCTACTTCATGTAGCTATTGATTATTTGAAATATTCTTTCTAACACAGTCCTGGAATCCAGCTTGTCGTTTTCCCATTACTTTTAAACTGTCTCTCTCTCAGGAGGCAACATCTCTTCTAGGAAAATCAATGAGAGTAAACCTGAACACTGAAGCTTTCACCACTACTCTGGCTTCCCAGATGCCGGGGCACTGATACGCATCGGCAAATGAGAGCCTTGAGAATACCAGTTTTATAGGCTGGAGCAGTCTCCTGTGTATCACAACAAGGTGGAGAGGAGGCAGCAGGCCAAGTAAGATTTGGGGTGTTACAGAAAGGGAGGATTGCAACCCTTGACCTCACACAGCCACACTCTCCAAATAACCTGTTAGCTGGCATCAGTCTGTATGAAAGTGTGGTCCTCACTGGATTCCTTTTGATGTGGATATTCAACATAAAGAATCCTAGGCCCGATCTCCTATCTACAGAATCAGAAAACTGGGTTTGAGATCTCAGAATTTGCATTTTAACTAGATGATGCTTGTATTGACTTAGGTTTGACAATTGGGGCCATAGTGGCTTTTGAATCAGACAAATGTGGATTAGAGTGGAGATTCTGCCACATATTACCTGGGAGTCCTTGAGCAAGGTAACCAAACTCTCTGAGTCTAAAATCGTGGAAATAGATACTTATTCCAAATGATTCTTTTAAGGATCAAATGAGATATTGAGCAAGAAGCATATATATATATACACGAGTATAGCATGTAAATAATTAGCAGAAATAGATATTATTATTATTATTACTGCTTAGAACTTTGGGAAAGCTGCAAGAATGTTGGTTCTTGATCCAACTGAAAGTCTTGGATAGTGTTTATGGAGGTCAGTTGTTCTCAGAGACACCACATGAGCCTCCACCATACACATTTCTTAGTAAATAATTTTAAATGCTTTTTGATTCATTTTGCCTCTCCCCTCATGTTCTGTCAATTCAACCTCTAAAAATAAATCTCCAGTCTATCCACTTCTATCCATTGATCCTGCCCTAACTCCCAGTCCAAATAAACTCTCCTTTTACCGAGAATGAAGCAACAGCCTTCTAAAGAAAAACACTAATAATCTTTAAAATACAAACCTGATTGAGGGAGTCTCCTACAAAAGACTATTAACAACAGAAGAGGCTGGCCTGGTGGCATGCTGGTTAAGTTTAGCGTGCTCTGCTTTGGTGGCCCAGGTTCCTGGGTTCGGATCCCTGGTGCGGACCTACACCACGCATCAAGCCATGCTGTGGCAGCAACCCACATACAAAATAGAGGAATATTGGCACAATTGTTAGCTCAGGGTGAATCTTCCTCACAAAAAACCAAAAACCAAAAACAACTCCATAAGTGATTCCAAAAAAAAACAACAACTCAATAACGCATTAAAAAAAAAAAAAAAAGCCAAGTCTTGCAGGTTCTGGTCCTTACCTATCCCTCTAGCCCCATCTGAGAAGGGAACATGAGCCCACTTCAGGTCTGCTTCCCAGCCAGGCTACACTTCTTTCTTCAGAAAGGATCAATTAGCCCTTCCCTCGGGAATGTGAGCATGCTGCTCCTTTTGGTTATGGGTTCAAACTCATAATGCCTCATATTTCCTGGCTACCTCCCAATAAATTTTTAGGCCTTTACCCCAATTTCACTCCCTCTAAGAAATATGCCCTAATTGCAATTTAAGTTAAATTCTTCTACAGTACTTTTGTTTTTCTTTCCTTGGAATGTAGACGTAATTGTTGTTTCTTCCTAACATATAATACTTTTAAGTATATATTTATTTTTTAGTATTTTTGGCGAGTTTGTTTAAGGTCAGTACCCCTGGGACACTCTCATCTCCGTGAAGACGTGGTCTGTCTGTCACTCTTCCCTGCTGCCCTCCGGCCAGGCATGGCCTAGAAACACAAGGCGCTCCTCACGTGCTTCTCACCTGAGTAAATGACCCGACAGTTCAGATGCCCTCTAATACAGGTTCCCGCCTGCCCGCTTGGTAATCTTTCATTCAAAACTGAGATTTCTTTTAAGTTCTTGGGAAGAAATTGTAGCGCAGCACCGTGGTTATTATTTTAATAAAAAGCAAGAAAAAGCACAGACTTTCCAGACCCTCTGCCTTCACAGCGCCCTCTGGGCAGCAGCTCTCTTAGACGCTGACAGCATAAAACTGGTTCCACACTCAAGGCCTCTTTCTGCAGATGGTTTCTACGGAAAAATCAGCAGGCCTGAATAACTCTCTCCTCTCGTAAGTACCGTGGGACAAGTAATCCGGTTACTCCGGGGGCTTTTGTGACGTTAAGTGAGGCAATTCAGGAAATCGCTAACAATACCCACCTTCCAGACTCAAAGTTTTTTGTAGTTAAACCTTGCGTGCTTTGCTTCTTACTTTCTTTCTCTTTTATTTCTTTCATTTCTTGGAATTTAAGTATAGATATTTTTAAGATAAAGCAAATTATTAGTGCTTTTATGTAATCGTGTTGATGACGGTATGACAAAATTCAGAACCCTTATAATTTCTACAGAGAAAAAGCTGGCTTTGGACTTCTACCTTCCAGGATAGTTAAGGAGAGTATGTGCGAGGTGTTCTACCCACATTATTTTATTCAACCATAAAATGTCCTCAAACATGGAATACCATTATTCGTATTTTACAGATGAGAAAACTAAGATTTAAGGTCTAATTATCATACTTGATATACTAAGCAAATTTAATTAATTCATTCATTAACTCATTCAAAAATACCTAAGCCATATAAGTAAATAAAACAGAGGTTTAACCTCTGTTTCTACAGGGAAAGTCATAAATAATAAACAAGTAATTATATTTAAAATATTATGAAACATGAAGGGTTATAAAAATAAGGACGTATAAATAATGTAGCAAACGGATGAGTGATGCAGGTGGAAAAACTGGGCTATTTCAGATATTGTGTTCAGGAAAGTCACTTCTAAATTTTTCTCACTCAAATAGAGATTTCAATGAAGAAAAGAGTGAACTGTGAAATTTTCCAGGGCAGTGGCTTTCCAGGAGGAGGAACACAAAGAATGAAGTCGGGAAGGCAGGAAGAAGTTTTAAAGAACAGCCAGAGCCTGCTTGGTGAGGCAGGGAACGGTAGCAATCGGGAGAAAGAGGTAGTCTTTTAGACTCTGGGTCCTCAAAGGCTGTAGAAATGTCTTTAAGTATTCTTCTAAGCTTGACAAATGTCATTGCAGGGTGGGTTTTGAGCCATGAAGAGGCATGATCCTTTTCTTCTTTTTCCTAATAACAGCTTTTTTTGAGATATAACTGATGTAAATTTTACCCTTTAAAGTGTGCTATTCAGTAGTTTTTAGTATATGCACAGAGTTGTGCCATCATTGCCACTATATAATTTTATAATATTCTCATCATCTCCCAAAAGAAACCAGTATCCATTAACAGTTATTCCCCACCATCCCTCTTCCCCAACCCTTGGTAGCCACTCATCTTTCAGTGAAATTTATATAACTGTATGATTAATTGTTTAATGTTTATCTTCCCCACTAGACTGTAAGAGTCATAAAAACAAAGAAAACTACTTGGCATATAATAGTCACTCAATAAATATTTGTGGTATAAGTGAATAGATTAGGGAAAGGAAATGCTTAAATTTTTCCAATTAAATTTTTCTTGAAATAATACCCTATTAGTCACACTTATCTCCCTGTAATTTATGGAGTATTTGTGCAGTCTATTGGAGTTTTCTAAAACCGAGGGAGGGATATATATTCCTTGTGCATGAGACTCACATCCCAAGTAAAGTACAATTCCAGTTTCCACTTAATGTTTCTCTTTCACTTAATGAATCATTTTGCTTTACCTCTAACATTCAATAGAATGTTAGAAATACTACTAAAATTGCTTTTTCAGCTTTTCCAAAAATGACCATGGTGGTTTCATCACGATGCAGATCTAGCCCTCTAATGAATATAACATCGCACTATTAAACAATCGTTGTCTGGATATATTCTTTATTTCTCGTTTACGTAAGGAGAACTGAATTTGGATTTTTCTATAGGGTCATTTTTCAAAGTAAAACTATTGCTTTATTATTTTCTTTTTGTTCATTTATTTTTGTTTTATTAAGTTATTGAACATGCAATGATGAGTTGAGAAAGACAAAATTGGGATGAAATACAAAGATGGACATGGGCTATGCCCACTCTAACTCAATGACCTGCTCCTGCCCGCTGTCCTACAGCAGATATCAAGTTAACTCGGTCTGGGGTCAAGTGAAATGTTAGTTCCTATTCCGGGCTGTGAGTTTTGCTTGCAGATAGTGAAAACAATCGATATCACATGCATAACTGGTAAAGTTTACTGCAGGTATGAAAAGCTCAAAAGCCTACAGAACCAGTGGGAGATGTTTGGATTAGTATGAAGGACTGGGATATGTGTGACCTGGAGACACTGCTGACGACCCGGATGTAAGAGCCACTGCTTCTGTGCAGAAATACAGCCCGAGTGTTAGCAGAGCTTCTGATGTTTTAAGGACAAACTGGAAATTCAGATTATTGAAATCTGGTATCTTCCATCTTAAATGTTAGTTATTCATTAAAAAAAACCTAACACCATGTTTTTTTACACTCCATGATACAAACAACGTAGTTCCGGGCCAATTTTGTACTGCGGGTGAGGTCTGGTCTACTGTGTTGTCTTGTGATTAATGTTTCCTTTTAATTTTTAAATTTTTAAAACTTTTTGTTCACTGGTGTGGTAAACTAGTCACAGTGGATGAAAATGGAAAGGGTTGTCTAAGGTAAAATCCTTCCTCTTTGGGAGAAGGCTCAAAGATCTTTGAATAAAAAGCAAGGGGCTAATTAACAGGAGAAAGCACTTGCTACTGCAGACACAATTCCTCCTGGTACAATAGAGGCAGTTCTATCTCTATCTACAGCCCTGCTTCCTAAAGCCCCAAGAAAGACATCTCTGAGCTCCTAGGGTATTGAGCCTTATCATTGCCATGCAAAAGCATTAGCCTTTGGCAAAGAGGCAAGAGTGAGAATTAAATCTTCAAAATAGCTTCAATTACAGCATAGGATTAGTATATATCATTTCTTTGAGTTCTCACATGGATTTAAGATCTATTGCTTTTTTTTCCCCATAAAGTTTTAAAAGGTGTCTCTCTTTCCTGAAGAGAACAGCATTATCCTTAATTAAAACTCCTGAGAGAGTTTTAGAGGTCTGTAATCTAGATTGTAGTGTTTGAGTCTTTTCATTTAAGAATTTAAGCTTATCCGGCCAAGTTTCTGACTTGGTTTCAAGATTGGTGATTTGAGGGGCATGGGAATCAATTTAGTTTCAAGTGCGTGGATAGCGTTTAATGTGGTTTGTAATGATATCCCCTTAACCAGCTACATGGAAATTAAGATGTTGCTATGTCAGTAACAACGACAAGACAGGTTCACTGAAAATTTATGGACCTATTTAAAAAAAAAAGATTCAGTCATTAAATAAACATCTGATGAAGTTACATTACTTGGTCTGTGGGCACTGAGTATCTTGAAAGTTAGTGAAATAAGAATGATGATGTTCAATGGATAAAAGAGATATTTTGTTATGAAAGCAAATATAAGTAGCCTATACAGTCAGATGAGCATACAGGATTCAGGAGACTTGAGCTCTAGTTCTGCATCATCCATTGACTTTGAACAAGTCAGTTAATGTCGCACCAAACTCAAATTTCTCACTTAGAAAAAAGTAAGTTTGAATTTGACCTCTGAAAGGTCTTCTTCAGTGCTATAATTCTTCCTTTCTGGGTCCCGTTTTCTGCAGTAAAATGCCATAGTTGTGAAAGGCTTGGTCAAAAGAATGAAAGAGATATACATCAAAATTTCTGACAAACCTCATTTTCTTATCTGTAAAATTTAGAATTAGAGTATTTCCTATCTCAGAGACTATTATAAGAATTAAATGGAAAAAAGTATGTAAAGAGTTTGAATCAAGCTTGATACATCAGGTATGCAAAAAAAAAAGTAAATGTAACCCTCATGGAGCTGGGTCTCTGGAGGCTCCTTGCTATTGGGGTGTCAAATCCAAGAAGTGCAGCTTGAAGGTCAAAATGTAATCTTCACATGCTTTGAGTTATTGCTTGTCTTAAACTCGGAAAGTAGTCAGAGTTTCTTGTGTGTGTGTGTTATCTACTTTTCAATCTTACCTACCAGACTTGCAAGGCAGACACTGACACATGATGATGAGTCTCAGTGCTCTCAGTAAGAAGAGTAAGCCGTTCCAAATAGAATCACTACTCTATGGAGCTTTAAATCCATGAACAGTCTTAGTGTAGGGCTTCCTAGACTTCCACAGGCCTAGCTTAGACAGGTCGCTACTGCTCAGCTATCTTTTGTCATCTCAGTGGTGCGTATTGCCACAGCTCAAGGTTCCTTTCTCACTTCCATGGCATAATAATTCCTATGTTTTCTATTCTATTCATTCTGACTCCTGTCCAAGAACCACGCCCACAGGCGCTCAGTTCGTCAGGTGATTTCTCAAGCTCTGGTGACAGGAAGGCGCTGGAGCAATGAACAAAGCCCCGTCACTGGCCTTGTCTCCCTTCCCAGAATAGCCTCCACTTTCTTTCAAAACTTAGCGTCTTTGAGGACAGAACAAAGAAAAGAAAAAGTTCAACCAGTAATTTCACCAAACCGTGTCTTTCCGCTCCTGCTTAGTTAACTCACATTTACCATCTACTTCTGTTTTTCCCTCTGGAACGTGCAGTCTCAAACTGAACATTCTCTAGAGCAGAAAAAAGTAACTTCAAATTCAGCATGATCTTTATAATATCCCTCTATCTTTCTGGTGGTATTTGAAGAATCATATCAGCTTGTACAACATCCTGTTTTAGTGCATCATAGCATAAGTGCAAGAGACAGGAAGCGATGGTGAAATGTTCCCACACGCAGCTAAGTACTAGGTCCAAATTCCGCCACCACAACCCGGGTGTTAAGGCTGATAGAACCATAATTTTCTGGCTCCTGTTACTTTTTCTATTCCAAGCTAAAACCTTTACTTGTATTTTTAGAAAACTGTAAAGGGAACCTTGTCCAAATACTAGTCGTCTCTTCATCTCTCCCATCGCTTGCATTACCAATGTTCTAATGCCTTCATTTCAAATATTTTGTGGGAAAAACAGCACTCTCTTACCCCCATGTCACCCGTTATAAGGATAGAAATGGCCCGAAAGATTTAATTTTGACACACTAGCCACACTCAACCTCATAGATCAATGAAGAACTGGAAGCACTATGCCCTGCAGTGTGCAGAAGCTAGGGAAAGTATTTTTCTTCTCGTCTCAACAATTTATTCTAGAGAATCAATATGGGCATTGAACTCTCCTAATATTCTCATCTCTCTTTACTTGTGAGAGTGGAAGGTAACATAAAAGAAGTCTTTGGACTCATAAATTAATAGTTTTCTCTTCTCACGTATACTTTTAAATTACTTCGATAACAATTATCATCACAAATCAGGACATAAATATTGGAAGATAGCAAAGCATGAGAAGCAACTTGCTTTTGGAAAAAAAAATTAAAAAAACACAAACATGATGAAAGAATGAAGTGTATTAAGATACATTTTCCATTTTATTCCTCATTTATTCAACCTCATTTTGTGAGAACGCTAGCCCCAAAAACCAATGATAAAATTGTGAGTAGAAAGAGCTAGTTCATCCTTAACTTGTCTCCATTATAGTCAAATACAATATTCACATATCTGCTTGAAACATATTTGAGGGCCTATGAACCGTGAGGGCTATGATAATTTTGAAGAAAAAGGTAACTAGAATACATATAAGGCCTAGAATTTACTGGCAAATATTTTTTCATGGTGTGGAGAGGAAAGAAGATATATATACAAACGAGAATTAACATTAGCTACAGAGGAAATGATGAATGGGCCTATAGAGTGTGAAACTAGCCATATTTAAGAGTCTAAGTTTTGGCTTCCTGGCAAGGTCCTTGGCCTACTTAAACACTCAGAAATATTGTCGAATTAGAACAGGAGTTGTCAAACTTTTACTGCAAAAGGACAGATTATAAATACTTTATGCTTTGTAAGCCATAAGGTCTCTGTTGCAAACACTCAACTCTGCATTATAATGCAAAAGCAACCATAGAAAATTAGCATAAACAAATTGGCATGGCTGTATTCCAATAAAACTTTATTTGAATTTCGTATCATTTTCACATATTATGAATTCTTAGTATTCTTTTTATTTTTCCCAACCATTTCAAAATGTAAAAACAAATGGCAGACTGCATTTAGCCTGTGGACCATATAATTTTCCTACCCCCGAGTTAGAGAATTAATTTCTAGGGAAGAGTAGAGGTTGGCGATTTCTTCATTCTGAGAAAGGCTTCTTGTGTTTGGAGTAGGAGAACTGATGGAGAACCATGTTTCCGTTTAATGGAATGATGGATAGTGGAGCTGTATATTAGATGGAGAGGCTAAAAACGTCTGTACAATTTGAACTTTGTCCAGTGGGCTTTTCTTTCTGTCTTGTTCTTCATGCATTGTCTACCCTTTTTTAAATTCTCTATAACCTTTCCTTTAGTAACAGTTTAAATATGGGTACTCATTTAGTTCTCTCTTTTTTTCCCTCTGGTCCTGTATTTTCTTCGTGTCCATATACATTTTAGCAAAAGTTCAAATGTTAGGAAGTAACCTAGCATTAGTTAGACAGATCCATCTAAATTGAACTTCATAGGAAACAAGCAGATGCTATTTAACAAAGTTTTTAGGGAAGTGTCAGTTTAAAGGATTAAATAAATAATCGATCTTCAGTAACTTTGCATGTGTAATTTTCTGTTAAAGTTTCATTAATTTTAACTCATGTACCTATGGGTAGAATAAGTGTGCTATTATTGATTTTCTTCAGCAGGTAGACTCCTACTAAATCATATATCCTCTTCATTATTTTTTTTCTGGATTCTCCCTACTTCCTACTTGATTTATTTTCCCACATGGTAGATTAAGCATTTTACAAAGAAAGGAGTCTTTTCTAGTTAATTGAAATCATTCCAAGTACATCTGTTCTCAAGGACATTTTACCAGACAGGCCCCTTCCCACAGAGGAACACTGGAGCAAAAATAACAACTGATGCCTCTGAAGAAGCAAGGAAGTTGCAAGATTGGCGAAAACCATCGAGAGAGAGAAATAGTTGAAGATAATCCAAACATGTACATCATGGTTAGAAATCTAATAAATTCCTCTTGAATAAACATTTTGAAAAATAGAGTTTGAGATTTCATCAATCTAATCTTAAAAGTAGGGTACTTAAATCAATAGCATTTCTGTTTTGCAATACTATGTACCATGGGAGAATTTAATGCTACCAAAGAAAAATATCTTTCCTGACATTACTACTATTTCTGGGAAGAAAATATTAATATGGGTAGATTTATGAATATAAAGTTTCAATCTTTCTAATGTACTGATTAGAATAATGACTTACTATTAAGAAAATCTTATGAAGTAAATAAAATAAATTTGTCAAAAACCAATCAATACAGTGACTTTAGCAAAACAGAGATATCAACTTAGTCAATCACTTACATGTTGTGTTTATTAAATAGAAGGGTACTCTTACATAGAAGAATATTTATTTCTCTATGTATCTGTATATTTGTGAAAACGTGTGTGTGTTAAGCAGAGAAAACTTGTGTGAGAGAATTTCTTTCACTTTTTAGTTATTTTTATTCTGTATTATGCATTTGTAGTACATAAAAAGGCTTTTCTATGATGTAATAAAATTTTAACTTTGAATTTTTTTAATAGATTTTATTTTGTGGAGCAGTTTTAGGTTCAGAAAAATATTAAGCAAGAGGTACCGAGATTTCTCATGTACTTCCTGCCCCCATACATGCAAAGCCTCCCCCATTATCAACATCCCCCACCAGAGTAGTATGTTAGTTACAATTGATGAACCTATGTTGACACACCATTATCACCCAAAGTCCATAGTTTGCAGGAAAGTTCACTCTTGCTGTTGTAAATTCTATGAATTTGGACAAATTTATAATGACAAGTATGCATCATTATAGTATAGTGCTGCATGGTTTCACAGCCCTAAAAATTGTCTGTGCTCTGACTTTTCATCCCTTCCTCTCCACCAACACTGGCAACCACTGATCTGTTTACTGTCTCCATAGTTTTGCCTTTTCCAGAATGTCATATAGTTGGAACCTACAGTATGTAACCTATCTTTGAATTTTATAGTTCCAAAATCCAAGCCGCAAATTTCTAAGTATCTCATGAACATTTTTTCCCTTTGATGTGTAATCTTCAAGCTTCCCGACTCAGAATCACCTGGAACTCTTTTGTGAAAATGTATGCTATCCCAAATATACAAATGTGATTGGCTTAAAGAAACAGACCTAAACGATCTGCATTCTAGACAAATATCCCAGTGATTCACATGCATGTCACATTTTGAGAACCATGGCTCTAATGCCTCCTTGCCTATTGCTTCCTACTCTCCTTCTTGCCTACTGCCTTGCTTTTGTATTGGTTATAGTTGCCTATCAATTCTGTCAGAATAGGAAGACATTACAGGCATACCTCGGAGATGTTGTGGGTTTAGTTCCAGACCATCAAGATTAAGCAAATATCGCAATAAAGCAAGTCACACAATTTTTTTGGTTTCCTAGTACATATAAAAGTTGTGTTTCCACTATACTGTAGTCTATTAAGTGTGCAAGCATTAAGCTTAAAAAAACAATGTACATACCTTAATTAAAGAATATTTCATTGCTAAAAAATGCTAACCATCACCTAGCCTTTAGCAAGTTGTAATCTTTTTGCTGGTTAAAGGTCTTGTAAAAAACACAATATCTACAAAGCACAATAAAATGAGCTATGCCTGTACGTAACTTTCAGATTGACTGGTCTTTCTCTTATAATCATTATTTTCAGGGTTTGCATCAAATTATATGAATATATGAAGGTTTGAATAAATACTGTACCTGGACCAGGACTTAAAATCTGAATCAGAGTCTCCAGCTAGTAAGGCCTAGACATCTATATTTTTAAAAACTACCAGAAGATTGTAATTTGCAGTGAATGTTAAGAACTCTAGTCTTAGGCTATTTTACAAATCGTAAGCAATGAAGCACAATCAATGGCTCAATATCAACTGAATTATAAAATCTAAAGTCTATACGAGATTTCCTCTCCGGCTCCTGCCTTCCTTTCCGGGATGACCTACACATCCAGCACCTTCAAGTTATTATGGCTCCTCGTGACTTCCAGAGCAACCCAGGCTGTTTCAAGTTATTGCTCTTTGCCTATCTTTCCTCACTGCCTAAGATGTCTTGCCCTATATTATTCAGCTGGTATACTCCCACTGTTCGTTCAAAACTGCACAAATATTATCCCTTCAGTGAAACCTTCTCAAACTCTCCCATGTACAACTTTCCATTATACAACTCTTTCTAGCACTTATTTATAATTACTGCTTTGTAATTATTTTCATACATATGTCTCTATGTTATTAGACTGAGAGCATACTAAGCACATTATAGTATTCTGCAATACCTAAGCATAGTGGATACCTAGTAAATATATAAGGAATTAATGAACATGTATTTTAAGTGCTCACTTGTTGCTAAGGTTTATTTAGTGGATATGGTATTCCTAGATGGACTATTTTCAGACTGTGATCCACCTCCGCCAAGTTCATGGGTCCAGTACTTTACAATGGAGATATTATGAGGCAGAGAAGATGCTTAGTTGGCAGCAACCACAGCTTTTCACTCCCACTTCAAGCAGAGCACATCCATGTTAGTCTGCTTTATCAATAAGGGTTCTAGACTTTTGCTTCCAAGTCTGGTGGAGTAATCTTCACTACCCTCCTATCTTAATTAGCAAACTGAACAAGATATACCAAACAATGACATTTAGACATTGGACAATAGATGGTACAAGACTAAAAGAGAAAGGAAAAAAAGAAGTAATTTCTACCGTCAGCTTACTTCCTGGGTGTAGTTTTAGGTTGAAGTGCTGAAAGGTGGAATCTCAACAGAACTTGGCAATCTAACTGAGTTTAGAAGACATAGATGGGAGACCAGAGAGACTAAGCGAGGTATAATTTTCAGGGAAAAGTAACAGAAATAATGGAGCTATAGAGACAGCTTCAGATATCTGCAGAGGGAAGCCCTCAACTCTTTGCATGCATGAGAAGAAACTAGGCTGGGGAATAAACTATTGAAAACTAGTAAAATCAATAACTTCAAGTACCTACATGTGGTTTGAAAGAATTCATGTTCACACCAGCAAGAGTGTAAAGACTTCAGAGCATATGAGACATTGGGTAGAGTCCTAAGAAGAGTATCACCTTAATAAGGCTAAATTGATCTTTGACTAAAGCTTCTCTGGACCCAAAACAGCTTAACATCAAGCCACAAAAAGATCTGATCTACCCCAAGTAACTTAACTGAGAGCTGTGAGTATTCCAGCACCATTCAAAGTAACACCAAAAATAACAAACAAACAAAAGTCCAGCATGAAACAACATAAAATCACAATGTCTAGCATCCAATCAAAAGTAACCAGATATATGAAGAAGCTGCAAAATATAATCCCTAATCAGGAAAAATATCATTCAGTAAAATGATAGAGACCCAAAGATGACTGAAAGTATCGAATTCGCAAGCAAGGATAGTGAAAAATCTATTTTAAATGGTCTTCATATGCTTATGTAGGTAGAAGGAAATATGAACACAACGAGGAAATGAATTGAAGATATGAAATATGCAAAAGTTGAATTTCTAGAAACAAAAAATTTAATATATACAATGAAAAATACTCTGGATGGAATTCTCTTATGATTAGTCAGTATAGAAAAGAAGGTCAATATACTTGAAAAACAGCAGAAGAAACTATTCAAAATAAAACAGATCAAAAGAAAAAAAATCTTAAAAACAGATCAACAGAGTAATAGTAAGTTTAGGACAATATCAAATGTCCTATCAATATATTTATTGAGTATCCACTATGCTTAGGTATTGCAGAATACTATATTGTCAAATATGTATAGTAGGAGTCTCAGAAAAGGTAGCGAGCAGACAAAAAAAACTGAATAAATATTTGCTGGAAATTTTCCATTGTGAATATATAGGTATAGATATAAAGATAGATATAGATATATAATGATCAAAGAGGCTTAATGAACCGCTTGTAGAATAGTAATAATAATAGTAATAATAATAATGGCATATCATATTCTAAAGACTAGTGACAAAGACAAAATATTTTAAAAAGAGGCAAGAAAGAAAAAGACACTAGTTATAGAGAAACAAAGATAAGAATTACAATAGACTACTCATCAGACACTATGTAAACTATAAGATAATGGAACTACATCTTTACTAACATGTTTAAAAATGCCAGTCTAAAATTCTATAGCCAGTGAAAATATATTTTAAAAAATAATATGAAATAAAGATTCACAACACTAAGAGAAGCTGAGAAAATTAATCACTAGCAAATCCACACTACAAGAACTTCTGAAAGATATTCTTCAGGTAGGAGGAAAACGGTACCTGAAATAAATGTGGATGTGTCAGAGGAATGAAGAATGATAGAAATGGTAAATTATGTGTCAAATATAAAATATATATGTATATTTATTCTCATTTTTAATTAGGGTTTCCTTTAGAGATTGTTTTGGGGAAAGTATTCATAGGATGTAGTTTAAAAAGCCCTAGGATAACTTTAAAAATATAAATCATTCTTACAGAGTTTTGGAAACCATACAGTGAAGTATCTAACTTATTGCCTAGCATGGTAGATGCTTCATAGACATTAGTTCTAATTCCCTTCCCATTATTTTTACGAAGTACAAAAACAGAATAGACTAGCAATTTCAGTAAATGTAAAATAACATGAACCATAAATATCAGAGAAAAATATAAATAAATCCTTAAAAAGATTTTTTTTAATTTTATCAAGATGCCAATGAATTAGACAGTACTATGGTGTCAATGCCATATTGCAATAGTCTTCCAAATATTACAGCACTAGGCTAGCACCACTCTAGATTGATGAAACAGAAATAATGAATCAGTGGACATGAGGTAGCGCACAGAATCTCCAATGGCGCTAGAAAGCCAGATTTAAAGAACAGAAGATCCTCATAATTTGCAGATTCCATATTTTCAAATTCACCTACTCACTAAAATTTATTTGAAATCTCAAAATCAATACTCATGGTACTTTAGTGATCATTTGTGGACATGCACAGAGCAGCAGAAAACTTGAGTCAGCTACTGTGCAAGTAACCAGCTGTGGTCTAACAAGGAGACCATACTGTAAACAAGTGGCCTTTTGTCAGTATAGTCAGTCCATCTTTTTGCAGGGTTTTTCTTGCATTTTTGTGGGGTGTTTTACCTTGTGAAGAGATTTTGCTGTTTAAAATACCCCCCAAGCACAGTGCTGCAGTGCTGTCTAGTTTTCCTAAACACAAGAGGGCTGTGATGTGCCTTATGGAGAAAATGTGGCTAAATCCGCTTCGTTCCAGCATAAGTTATAACGCTGTCAGCAATGAGTTCAAACATATATTAAATAAGATTGTTTAAACAGAAACACATTAAAAAACAACATAGTGCATTGGTTTGTTAATGAAAATGTTGTGACTAGAGGCTTGCAGGAAGCTAACCCTCTGTTTCCCCAGAAACTATAATCAATATTCTCCAAGTCAGTGTTGGCAGTGACTTTATAGATCATGACAACTGTGAATAATAAGAATCATATTACATATGCATATATGCACAGAACCATACTGCAGACTTCTCCAAGGGAGCACCAACTATCACCACTAGTTGGGCATGGGTAGCTCACCTGATACCATGGTACTGTGCCCTGGACACCAGATCATCTGTGAATGCCACTCTCAAATACCAAATGCTTTTGACACCACCCTGGCCAGAATAGACACTGCAGGACCCTTGCTTCCACCTGGAAGCCTTATCTAGATGTACGTTTTGGGTCGAGCCTAGATCTCATGATGAAGCCCTCTCTCCAAGGGAGGCTGAGAAGGTGAGTGTCTGGTTTCTACCTTCTTAAAGTAGGAGATGCCTCCAGTGTAGGAAATATGTTCCAAAGGTGCTGGATAGCCCAATAAAAATAATGGGTAGAAGGTTTACCACTCAGCACCATTTTAATGGTGAAGATTATAATAATAATAAGAGCATTTATTGAAAGCTTTTTATAATGTGCCAGTTACTTTTCTAAACTTTGTATGTTTTAGTTCATTTAATAGTCATAATATAATTTCTACAAGGTATTTATTATCATTATTTCTATTTTTCATGTGAGGAGATTGAGTGAAAAAGTAACAAAACTAACTCTCCCATGCTCACAAGCTAATAAATAATAAAGTTGAAACTTGAACCTGGAGAGTGAGAGAGTTCTTGAGGCTTTGGAAAAAACTATTTGAGGAAGTACTACAGCAAGAATAAGCAAGCAAACAGATAAATGTGGGATGATGCTTCAAGTAAGGGAATGCAAGAGTGACTAAGTTAGTGGCATTTTTCTTTGCTTAAAAAAATGGAAAGTTTTGGGCCGGCCCCATGGCTTAGCGGTTAAGTGCGAGTGCTCCGCTGCTGGCAGCCCGGGTTCAGATCCCGGGCGCGCACCGACGCACTGCTTCTCCAGTCATGCTGAGGCCGTGTCCCACGTACAGCAACTAGAAGGATGTGCATCTATGACATACAACTATCTACTGGGGCTTTGGGGGAAAAAAAAATGTTTAAAAAAAAATGGAAAGTTTTCAAAAGAAAAATGGAAAGAAAAGGAAAGAAAAAAAGAAGGAAACAGTATTTTTATAGGTATTAAATATAAAATTTTTAGTAGTTCTCAAACTTTGCTGCATATTATATCACTCGGGGACTTTTGATCAAGTCTAAATGTCATGCTTTGGGATGCTATTTAAATACTATTTTAAAATTTCGTTTTTCAATAGTTTGTTGATAGCACACACAAATGCAATGAATTTTTGCATTACTTTATATGTATCCTGAGACAAGTCTAAGTTTATTTATAATTCTAGTCATTATTTTTGTAGTTTCCTTAGTTTTCTATGTAAAGTTTTCCAGATTGTCTGTGAATAGTTTAACTTCATATTTTCCAAAATATTTTAAATACTATTTTCTTGATTTATTGTACAATTTGGAATCATTAGTACAATGTTGAATAGAAGTGGTGAGAACAAATATCCTGTCACTTTTCTCCAATTTTAGAGGAAAAATATTCAGTGTTTGGTACTAAGGATAACAATGACGTAGGATTTTTGGAGTGTTGCTTTATCAGGTTGAGTGTATTTCTCTATATCTCTAGGTTGCTAAGGGTTTATATTATGAACGGATGTGGAATTTTGTTAAAGGATTATTCTGCATCTAATGAAATAAGCATAGGACTTTCCTTATTTTGTTAATATCATGAATTACATTGATTTTTGAGCGATAAGCCAAATTTGCATTTGGTTATAATATACAATCATTTTATGTATTGGTGTATTCGACTTGCTAATATTTTGTTAAGGATTTTTAAATTTATATTTATGAAAAAATTGATCTCTAATATATCTTTTTTTATTTTAATGAGTTTTTATTTTTTTGGTATCAGAGTAATACTGGCCTCATAACATGAGTCTGGAAGTTCTCCCTTTTTTATCTGATATTATTTTCTAGAAGTTTAGCTTGTGGCTCTCCACATTTCATTTATTTTCTAGCCTCGTGGAGTTTTACCCCATATATTTGCAGAATATTATTCAATTCAAGGTTCCAGGAAAACAGTATGCAGGTTTCTGGAGTTCTTTCTTCAGAGCCCGCTCTGTTCTGGTGCCGTGCTCCACAAACCCTCTGTCATGGTCTCCCTGAATTCCAATCTGTCTTCTCAGCTCTGTGAGACTGCCATCCTCAGCTTGGTCATCCCCTTTTTTTGCACCGCGGTCTGGAAACTGCCTCCATGTAGAAGGCTAGGTGATAATGGGGCTCCGTTCACTGAGGTCCTTTCTCTCAGGATCGAAGGCGAATACTGTCCATCTTCCAATACCTGATGACCGAGCTGATTATTGTCATCACCATTTTCCTATTTGGCCAGTTTTTTTTAGACATAAGGACAAGTCCAGTACCAGTAACCATCATGTCCTGAATCAGAAATGATAAAATAGTGTTATAATGTGAAGGAGAGAAAAGTGGGAATAGCCAGAGGGGGCTGTGGTTGGGACATTGCAGTTGTTTATGTGTTTTTCAAGTTTGCTTGTTGAACCTCAGCATGTTTGTATACCACTGGGCTGGGTTCAAAGTGGAGGGCAGGATTTGGAAGAAAGGAATATTGCTAGGAGCAAGCTTCTTGAGTGAAGAGGAGTATAAGGTTAGTCTAGACAGAAGGAGGGAGAGTTTAATATTGTAATAACAGAAAGAGAGATGGAGCACACGGCAACAATCGTATTAAATTTAGTACATTTAGTAAAGAGATATTGTGATTTTTCTGGTCTGATAGTTTCCATTCTCTCAGTGAAATAAGATGCAGATTTTCAATTTATCAATTATGCCTGTGGCCTTGGATATATGGACTCCCAAAACTATCACTTTTATCCTATAGCTGAGATATGACAGCATTATAGGTTTAATGCCAAGAATTCTTTTCTAATTCATAAAACTTTATAAAACTTTTTCTTAGGGAAAAATCCAAATATTACAAAAGCAGAGAGAACAGTATTATGAACCTTCAAGTACGCATTACTTGACTTCAATATTTATAAACTCGTCACCCATCTTGATTTACCTATGCCCTTTATAATTTTCCCTAGCATAATTTTAAAGCATAGTCCAGACTTCCTTTTATTTTATTCATAAATAATTGGCATGTATCTTAAAAGCCAGATTTATTCCATCTAAAAAAAGTAATAGCAATTCATTAACATCATAAAATATTGAGTCAGTGTTCAAATTTGCCCAATGGGCTCATCAGATATTATTATGTTTTTAATATGTTCTTTATTTGGATATGGATCATAATAACACCCACATATTGTAATTTGATGATATTTCTCTTATGTCTCCTTTAACCTACAGCTCCCTCTGTTAGCACTTTGTTAAAAACATAGGATCATTGTACTGAGAATTATCATGATGACTGAATTTGGCTTTTTGATCATTTGATTTCTTACTCTGTCACCTGAATTTCCTGTAAATTGGCAACTAGATACAGGGTCTTGATCAGCTGTAGACCATATTTACTACATAGCTGGTATTGTGAACTTCTATAAGGATGAACATAACGCAAAACAGCTCTTAGAGTATTTCTCACTATGGAAGTTAAAAACTGGCAGTAAATACACACTTATCAATAGCTACTTTAAACATCAATGTTAAAAAGATTATACACCATGATCAAGTGGGATTTATTCCAGGTATGCAGGGATGGTTTAACATTCGCAAATCAATCAACGTAATACACCACATTAATAAAATGAAGAATAAAAATCACATGATCATCTCAATAGATGCAGAGAAAGCATTTGACAAGATCCAGCATCCATTTATGATAAAAACTCTGAATAAAATGGGTATAGAAGGAAAGTACCTCAACATAATAAAGACCATATATGAGAAACCCACAGCTAATATCATCCTCAATGGTGAAAACCTGAAAGCTATCCCTCTAAGAACAGGAACCAGACAAGGATGCCCATTCTCACCACTCCTATTTTACATAGCATTGGAAGTCCTAGCCAGAGCAATCAGGCAAGAAAAAAAAAATAAAAGCGATCCAAATTGGAAAGGAAGAAGTGAAACTGTCACTTTTTGCAGATGACATGATTTTATATATAGAAAACCCTAAAGAATCCACCAAAAAACTTTTAGAAGTAATAAACAAATATGGTAAAGTTGCAGGATACAAAATCAACCTGCAAAAATCAGTTGCATTTCTATACATTAACAAGGAAGTAGCAGAAAGAGAAATTAAGAATACAATCCCATTTACAATTGCAACAAAAAGAATAAAATACCAGGGAATAAACTTAACTGAAGAGGTGAAATATCCGTACACTGAAAACTATAAAACGTTGCTGAAAGAAATTGAAGAAGACACAAAGAAATGGAAAGATATCCCATGCTCTTGGATTGGAAGAATTAACATAGTTAAGATGTCCATACTTCCTAAAGCATTCTATAGATTCAATGCAATCCCTATCAAAGTTCCAACAACATTTTTCATAGAAATAGAACAAAGAATCCTAAAATTTATATGGAACAACAAAAGACCCCGAATAGCTAAAGGAATCCTGAGAAAAAAGAACAAAGCTGGAGGTATCACACTCCCTGATTTCAAAATATACTACAAAGCTGTAGTAACCAAAACAGCATGCTACTGGCACAAAAACAGACACACAGATCAATGGAATAGAATCGAAAGCCCAGAAATAAACCCACACATCTATGGACAGCTAATCTTCAACGAAGGAGCCAAGAACATACAATGGAGAAAGGAAAGTCTCTTCAACAAATGGTGTTGGGAAAACTAGACAGCCACATGAAAAAAAATGAAAGTAGACTATTACCTTACACCATACACGAAAATTAACTCCAAATGGATTAAAGACTTGAATGTAAGACCTGAAACTATGAAACTTCTAGAAGAAAACATAGGCAGTATGCTCTTTGACACCCATCTTTGCAACATATTTTCAAGCACTATGTCTGACAGGGCAAGAGAAACAATAGAAAAAATAAACAAATGGGACTATATCAAACTAAAAAGCTTCTGCACAGCAAAGGAAACCATCAACTAAAGGAAAAGACAACCTAACAATTGGGAGAAGATATTTGCAAACCATACATCTGATAAGGGCTCAATCTCCAAAATATATAAAGAACTCATGCATCTCAACAACAAAAAAACTAACAACCCAATTAAAAAATGGGCAAAAGATCTGAACAGACATTTCTCCAAAGAAGATATACAGATGGCCAACAGGCACTTGAAAAGATGTTCAGCATCATTAACTATCAAGGAAATGAAAATCAAAACTACAATGAGATATCACCTCATGCCCGTCAGAATGGCTATAATTAACAAGACAGGAAACAACATGTGTTGGAGAGGATGTGGAGAGAAAGGAACACTCATACACTGCTGGTGGGAGTGCAAACTGGTGCAGCCACTATGGAAAACAGTATGGAGATTCCTCAAAAAATCAAGGATAGAACTACCATATGATCCATCTATTCCACTGCTGGGTATTTACCCAAAGAACTTGAAAACACCAATGCGTAAAGATACATGCACCCCTGGGTTCATTGCAATGTTATTCACAATAGCCAAGACTTGGAAACAACCTAAGTGCTCACAAGGCACGAATGGATAAAGAAGCTGTGGTATATATACACAATGGAATACTACTCAGCCATAAGAAACGATGAAATCCAGCCATTTGTGACAACATGGATGGACACTGAGGGTATTATGCAAAGTGAAATAAGTCAGAGGGAGAAGGTCAAATACCATATGATCTCACTCATTATGTAGTAGATAATAACAACAACAAACAAACACATAAGAGACAGATATTGGATTGGTGGTTACCAGAGAGGAAGTGGGGAGGGAGGAGGGCGAAAGGGATAGTTAGGCACATGTGTGTGGTGATGGGTTGTAATTAGTATTTGGGTGGTGAACATGAGAACATGAGGTAATCCATGCAGAAATAGAAGTATAATGATGTAGACATGAAATTTATGCAATGTTATAAACCACTGTTACTGCAATAAACAAAAAATTTTAAAAAAAATGATTTTATTGTCTTATCTTTTTCTCTTTTCCTTAGGGTATTTCTCACTATGGAAATGCAGTCAAATACTGTGTTTTAACACAACTTTAAATATGCAATAAATCCCCATGCAAAGTAAGCATACCATTATTGCCAAATGCCTCTCTTTCTTTGCCACGGCCACAAATGCTGGAATAACTCTGCATGCCAAAGTCTCCAAAATTGTGTGAATACCTTAATGTCTGGGGGACTAGAGTAGATTCTCCAGTTCTTGGTTATTATTCTGAGCCCTTTTTCTTCCACCCATAAAGTCTTAAGATTCCTAATTCTCTCTCCAAAGATTTCAGCAGTGGAGATGGCCAGTTGTACCCATGACGTAACATGCAGTGTTCATGGAGGTGGGGACGTGGAATGTGGCCCAGAGTGCCTGTGTTTGAGTCCTCCTCTGTAATTTACTATGTGTGGTGACACCAGGACAATTGCTTAACCTCCCTGTGCCTCAGTTCCTAATCTGTAAAATATCGGCGTAATGATAATAATACTTGTTACATCGGGCTAGTATATTGCATCAGCTTATATGTAGAAAGAGCTTAGAAAAGTGTCAAGTATGTATTAAGTATGTAATAAGCACTATTACTATTATTACCACGGCTGAGATGAACTGTTCTTAAATGTGAGGTAACTGGGACAAATGCATTTGTAAATAAACACATTTTATAACTGAAAAAAAGATAATTTTTAATAATTGTTTTCTCTATGGTTATACATGCAATGCAATACATGTGCAAACACTTAAACACATGTACACACCCATATACGTACACACATTTACATATTTATTTGTATTTAAATTGATAGAAAGCCAAATCACAGAAACTTCAAATAATGAAATTATCGTTAAGGGAAGAGAGGACAAAAGGCTGGCTAGTGCAAAGACAGAAAGTACACTTTCTCTAAATAGATCTTGTTTTGTTGACTTGACTTTAAACTACACAAATAATTTACATAATTTTAAACCAGAATGACCTTTTTATTTTATTTTTTTTTTTGTGAGGAGATCAGCCTTGTGCTAACATCTGCCAATCCGCCTCTTTTTTTCTGGTGGAAGACTGGCCCTGGGCTAACATCCATGTCCATCTTCCTCCACTTTATATGGGACGCCACCACAGCATGGTTTGACAAGCGGTGCATCAGTGCGCACCCAGGATCTGAACCGGCGCACCCCGGGCTGCCACAGTAGAGTGTGCGCACTTAACCACTTGCACCACCGGGCCAGCCCCCAGAATGAACTTTTTAAAAAGGCAGTTACTGCGTATCAAAGACAAAATAAAAATTGAACTTAACTATATAATGAGTTAAGTTTTAACTCCTTTGTGTAGATAGGATGGAAACCTAATATGAATACTTTTCTCTTTTTAATTTTATGTTAGAAAAATATAACCTGAAATTCTTCCATGGAATTATTTCAAGACATTCTTCATTCTTTTTTTGAGGCACACAATATGACATTGTACAGATGTTCTGTGGTATATTCAATTAATTCTCTATTAGCTTTTATTTCTATTCATTTGCTGTTATAAATTGTGCATTTGTCTTTTTGGATTTTTTTCTAGTGTATCTTTGGTATAGATTCTTAGCAGTGAGATTGTTGAATCAAAAGATGAATGCATATATAGCTTTGCTACATATGGTCAAACTCTCTTCCTGGTTGAACGATTTTACATTCCCTGCAGCAATGTGTAAAACAGCTTGTTTACCCACAGTCTCAACAGTAAAGTGTGTGGTCAGACTTCCTAATTTTCCCCGTCTATAAAATGGGAAATGCTCTCCTGAGAGTAGTTTTAATTTTGCATTTCTATTACTATGAATGAGGTTGAGTCTCTTTTTATGTGGTTAAGGCAATTTGCATTTCTTCTTCTGTCGACTCTTCGTATTTCTTATCTCCTTCCATCAGGTTGTCAGGGTTTTTCTCTCCAGTTTTAGAATATTTTAAGAATAATTTTAGAATATATTTAGAATTTATTAAGAATGTATTAAGAATATTTACCCTTGGTCTCTAATATAAATGGCAAATAAAATTTGCTTAAGATATTTTTGACTATTCAAACGTTTGCTTATATTAGAGTTAAATTTATCAATCTTTCTGTTTCTGCATCTGGATATTGAATCATCATTTTGAAGTAGGAAAACTTCATCCCACTCACAAGTAACAGGTAAAGTTATTCATGTTTTCTTTTATTACTTGACTATTTTAGATTTTAGATTTAAATCTCTGATCAAGTTTTAATTAATTTTGTGTGGATTTTGAGAAGTGTGTCCAATTGTATATTTTTCCTATAGTAAGCCAGTTATCCCTTTAAAAGGCTTATTAAAAAGACAATTTTTCCTGCAAATTAAAGAAGTTAACTTCATTGCATATTACATTTACATATACAAGTTGGTTTGTATATTATTTTACTTGGTCTATTGGTTCTACTGTCTACTTATGCACCAACGTCATATTCTTTTTGATTATTGAGGTTTTAAATATTTAAATACAATATTTGATAAGAATAGCACCCCTCATTGCTGTTCGTTTTCAATATTTTCCTGGCTACTCTTGCTTACTCTTGTTCTTCAAACTGATTGCTATAATGAATTTATCTGACTCAAGCAAAATAAGCAGACAAATAAAAATGAAAACTTAATGATTCTTATTGATTTTGCATTAAGTTAACTTAGGAAGGACTGACATTTCGATCGTGTTGAATTTTCTTATTCAAGAGTATGATATGCTTTTTCATTTTCTTAAGGTAGTTTTGTGTCTTATAAGACTGTTTTACAATATTCTTCAAGATTTTGGACATTTTTTATTAAATATATGGTTAGGCCATCAGATATCCTTTTACAATACTTTCCCAGTATTGTTGCTCTCAGTGACCTGGACTCCTCTGACTGTATTTTGGGGCTCATGGAGTTGCTTTGTCATTTGTTTTTATGGTGTAAGTTGGCTGTAATAACTTTTGTTTATCTTTGTTGTGTTATTTTTGTGAGATGATTTAGGGATACTCCTAAACTATGCTGCTGTTACTCTCACTTTGCCTAGCATGCTCAAAAGTTTTTGAATCTACATATTTTCCAATATAAAATTTCTTTTACCAAATGTGCAAAAAATGTTTCCAAAATTAAGAGATATTTTTCCAAGGACGCATCTAATCACAGAAGCAGCACAATGGATACAATTCTGCCCTCAGGTGATTACTAGTTAAGACAGACATGCAAACAGAATCTGCGAGAAGCAAAATAATTGAGTCGGAACCAAAAGTTCCAATGTTTGTCCAGCTGTCCCCCCCGACATGTGATCTTTGGCCCCGTTGCTATTCCCTACTTCAAAGAAAGCAGATATTTTGTTTCTCAGCTGAAATTTCCATTTATTCCATAATTTTCATGTGCAGAAGAGAGATTGTGAAGTATCTTACAACACCGGCATTGGTGAAATTCAATCACGTCATGTAAATTCAACCACAGGCAAGGAATTATTAAAGAAACATACAGATTGTTAATACATGACCATCTACAGGGAGAAGGTAAGGAGTGGTTGCTACCTGGAGCGAGGTATGTGGAGGATACTCATCTGCCTGTCAACATGGTCTGTCTAGTCATAGTGATTCCGGACAATTCTCCGAGAAAATCTAATACCAAAGAAGCAATCCTACAATTTCTCATGAGTAGATATAAGAAGAAAAACTTTCCATTCATAGACTCTGGAGTTATGTCACGTAGGAATGAAATTCTGCTGCTAGTAAGGTGATTGTCAATAAGAGTGACCTACACAAGTTGTTGTATTTTTGTCTCTCCTAAAGAAATCAAGGGGAAGTCAGTCTATGGTCGCTCCACTTTCTGCCAAGACATCCTTAGCATAGGACTTTCCTGCTAGAGGCCACCTCCCTGTCCCAGATGCCTACTGAAGACCCAAACATTATTTCTGTGGTCCAGGAAGGAGCAGGGGGGACAGTGAGGGAAATAAACGGCTTGCTGGCTGAATCAGGGCCCCTTGCAAGAGTGGTCTCATCAGCGTTCACGATGCCCTCTGTTTACCTTTCCTTCACTCCCAATGGCCAAGGCTGTTGCAAATATAGGGTTTTTTAGCTGACACATTGCTGCATGAGGTAAAATTGGTGCTGTGTTACTAAGGAAGAGGAAGAGACTTGGTGTTGAGTAGGTAGCCGTCCTTCTCCACCAAGGATTAGACCACATTTTCCATCTGTTGTGGCCTCCTTTTCAGCCTGAATAGGAGGAACGAATTATAATACTTGCAAGTTAAATGTTGAAGAAAGCATTGTAGCAGGTTTTATTCCACTTTTTTCATCTAAAGAGGTATCACTAGTATTTAACAGTCTAAAAAACAGGTAAAACAAAGCTTAACAAAGGAATTTGTTCTTTGAGTGACTGGATACTTGTCTGAAAATGTTTAAAAAGAGCTCTGACATTCAATCCTTATAGAAGTAGAAACCTTGTGTTCGTTTTTATTCCAACATGTTTTAGCATTCTACTGCTTTTTATTTAGGAAATCAGTTCAGCAACCATGTAAAGTTGAACACCCAAGGCAGATCAAGATGAATGTGGCCATTCTTGTTAAATAGGGCAGTGTTTGCTCTATGGAAAGAAGATGTATTACTGGGGTGGAATGATATATGTATTTCCACAACATCTTGTAACAACACTCCATTAGAAATGATTACCACCACAATGCTGCCTGGTCTGGATTAGGTTCATATTTCTTCAGAGCACAAGGGCAAGAGAGAGGCCAGCTGCCAGGACAGCACGACCCGGTGTACTGCTCTGCCTGACCTGTGTCAGGAGGGATCTCCATCAAAGCTGTAACAGCCACCATGTTAGCCAGGGCACTTCCAACACTGGTGACTTGTTGTGACAGCACTGCGTCTAAAAATAGCAACCGTCCATCAGTGTCAGTGCATGAAAAATTGAATTTCATCAGAATTTAAAAGAATTGTGGACTAGACTAACGCCATAGAGGAAAGTCTTGTGACTGTAATTTGTTCTCTCTATTGCAGCAAGTTGGCAGCCTTCTGATTAACATTTTACCAATTTCTCTAATAAGAGGGGAAATGACAGAAGAGTTTTCAAAAATATTTAGCCACATTTATCACAAAGACTTGAATATGCATACACAAGTATTTTAAGAGTATATTTGTTTGACAGCTGCTCTCTCGGCCTTTTGGTTTCGACTATCAATGAGTGTATTCTTAAATATGTTCTTCCTTTATGAAGGAGAGGTTTAATAAATATTTAAATCTAAAGTCTAGGTTAAAGCATATTAAAGTCATTAATTTCTTGGAAATGAATAATCGTTACTAATGAACCCAATTTTAATCTTAGGATAGCAAAGAAGATTTCACAAATGAGTCTTCAGCATGATGCAAGTTGATTCACAGCTGTGATGGGGGAGAATATGGAAATCAAAGATCTACACAGAAACTGCTTTGGAATAACTTTCGTGAATTCACTAAGCTGAGATTTTATTAACTGGCTATTTGGAGTAAATCTGTATCAGATTTAGAAACCAATCAACCCCGATAAAAGATGATTAAGACAAATTATCAAGCCAAAAATTTTTAAAAAGTAAATAGTTTAAAAATATTAAAGTGGAATTTTCTACTAATAGATAGAAGTTAAGTATGAATTCTTATTTATAACTGTTAATATAGGATAAGAGTTGATTCTTGGGAACAAAAGGGTCCTTGAAACAAAGCAATCTCTTTTTTGCTCCTGGGAATATCTTTTTAAAAGTATTTTATTTGGAGAGAGAGAGAGAGAGACAGAGAGACACAGAGAGAGAATCATGTGAGTAGAGGCAATTAGTTTTTCATGAAAGATTGTTTCACTTATATTTATTAGTTTTGCAAATTTGTGTGCATGTATAAGCAGAAATAATGTAAAATATATTTTTAATCTGTTGAATGCACTCAACAATGTTTGGAAATCCGTGCCTTGGAGAACTGGTATATACATTTTAGCTATGTCCTTAGGATAAAGCAATCAAAAAGAAAACATGGCTTGATAAAGACATACAAAGAAAACAATAAAAACTGAATACAAGCCAGCTTACCACAAAAGAGAGTGATTTGTAGGAAATTAAAAAACAGCTCCACAAAATACAATAAATACAATAACATTAACAGCACAGCTCTACAAAATACAATATACAAAATGATAAATTTGCTGTTCTTATTTATAGATATAAAAGCCTAGCTCACTCAGCTATGTCATACTATGCACACTTGTGTGAAAGAAAATAAAGATAAAGAGGGAGATGAAAAATAAAAGTGTAGGGCCGGCCCCGTGGCTTAGCGGTTAAGTGCACGCGCTCTGCTGCTGGCGGCCCGGGTTCGGAACCCTGGGCGCGCACCACTTCTCCGGCCATGCTGAGGCCGCGTCCCACATACAGCAACTAGAAAGATGTGCAGCTATGACATGCAACTATCTACTGGGGCTTTGGGGGGAAAAAATAAATAAATAAAATCTTTAAAAAATAAATAAATAAATAAAAGTGTAACCGAAGGCAGATTAGTGAAGTAGTGGTTATGACACTCTGCCTCTCATGATGAGAAACTTGGGCAGGATAATTTGATAAGAGGCTTGATAAGTAATGAAGCATTGCAGTTTTGTTCTAAGAACAATATTACAATAGAACAAAAAACCAATCCAACGAGGATTAGAAAAAATACCAAAATGAGGTCAATATCTATGACTGAGACTTCCGTTTTCCCCATCTTAAGCCGTTTTATATTCTTCTATCCCCAAACTTGTGTGACATCATAAATAGTTATAATGATACCCAGAATACCTGGTTATTAGATCTGTAAATAGTTCACTTGTATTGTTTTGGTTCTTTCAATTACTTTCTTTGTTTATAATATTTTGAGTTACAACATCCCATTCGGCCTTGCCATAGTAAGAACACTTGAACTTAACCTTTCCAGAGCAACTTAAATATCTGGACTGAAATCTGATGAGAGTTATACAAGTTTGTTTTTGTTTTGTTTTGTTTTGTTTTATTTTGTTTTGTTTTCCTCACAGGCACCAAAGAAATATTTGTGAACTATTTAGACCTACAGAGGAAAAAAAGATAAATTCAGTGTCATGCAGGGTTAGAAATCAGAGAAACCTAGGACCAAATTCAGGCTCCGACACTTGCTAGCTGAGCTGAGTGAACTTTTATTCATTCATTCAACAAATATTCATTAAGCAGCAACAACTTCAGGCAATATTCTAAGAGCTGAGGGTAGCTGAAATGAATAAAAAACATCCAGTCCCTGCTCACATTGACTTGATGGAAGAATAAGAAAATATAAAAACAAAAAATTACATTTTAAGTGGTAATAAGATATGAAGAAGAATACACAGATTGAGAGAGCGAGATAATATAGGTTGTCGAGACATTTTAGTAGAGAAAGGAAAGGAGAGAGAACTTACAGACACCTAGGAAGAGACTCTTCTAGTCAGAAGAAACAACCTGTGTAAATACTCTGAGATGGGAGAGTGAATTGCATGTAGGAGGAACAGAGAGAAGGTATGTGAGGCTGATACAGAGCGAGCAAGGAGATGGGCAGGAGAAGAGAAAGTCAGCGAGGCAACCAAGAATCATCATTTGGAGCTTGGGCCATGATGAGCACTTTGAATTTGAATTTCACTCCAATTTTTTATCTAACATTTTAAAAAAGATCGCTCTGGCTACTTGTCTTCTGTCCCAGCTGCTATAATAGAATACCATAGACTAAGTGGCTTAAACAACAAGCATTTATTTCTCACAGTTTTGGGGGCTAGATGTCCAAGATGAGGGTGTCAGCATGACTGGGTTCTTGATGAGGGCTCCTTCCTGATTTACAGAGGGCTCCTTCTCACTGCATCCTCACATGGAGAGAGAGAGAGAGAGCTCGGGTCTCTTCCCCTTTTCACGAAGACATTAATCCTATCACTAATGCCCCACCTTCAGGACCTCATCTAAACCTAATTACTTCCCAAAGACCCCACTTCAAATACCATAACTATGGGGATTAGGCTTTGACGTATGAATTTTAGAGGGATACAAACATTCAGTCCATAGCACTACTATAAAGAGAACAAACTCTGAGAGGGTAGGAAAGGGAGGCAAGGCTCAATGGCAAGGAGACTAATTAGCAACTATTCTAATTGTCTAGACTCTAGTCAATAAAAGACAGTGGTTCAGACCACAGATGTACTGGTAGAAGTAGAGAGAAATGCCAGTTTCAAGACGTATTTGGATGATCTGACTGACAGTCTTTGCTAATTTATTGGATGTGGGATATAAGAAAAAACTGACATTAAGAAAGACTCAATTAGCTTCTCTAAGCTTTAATTTCCTCAAGCTCACAACAGAGAATTTAGTAACTATAATGTAAGATTGTTGTGAAAATTAAATGTCAATGTACGAAAGTAATTAGGACAATTATTACATATTATGATATCAATATATATCATGTAAAATAATTATATTATAGATAATAAGTAGCAGCTTAATATGACCCTGACACAAAACTGTTTTAAACTCCTCTAGCAATAAGCAAGCTCCAGTTGCAGAACTTGGTCTTTCTATATCCGTATGGAAATTTTCTTTCCCAAATGCCTTGTTCATGTGCTTCTACAGGAAGTTCTCCTATAGCTCCCTTCCTTTCTAGGCAGGAGCAGTTTAAATTCCTGCCATGCTAATTTATTTTAAAAGTCACCTGGTTTCTGTTCCCTCTTTTCCCATGATTTTGGGTATTTGCAAGCCACTAATTTAAAGACTGTGCAAGGGTTCCTCTTACAGAATTTTTTATTGTTGTAGGGAGGGATGTCATCAAAGGCAGAGTTTCAAATAGAATAGGTTGGTGGCATGAAGGACCCCAAAGTTTCAGAGTTCCCTTATGGGTAGGCAGTCGACTGATCTGGAACAGGAGCACAGGGTGTAACTGCTGAGAGTGTTGCCTCCTGTCTGTGTTCATTCAGTGGTGACATACTCAGAAGAGGATAGTGTAATATGGCATACTGATGCATTGTGTTTTTTCCGAATTATGTAATTATTTAAAAAAACAGTAGGAAAAATGTAAAATATTGAATTTGTATAAATTTTTTATAAAATATTTTCAAATTTCTGAACAGATAGTTGAGTTTGCTTCCATGAATAAATCTTCATTGATATCTGTATTTATATTAATATGTATTTCTTTATTTTTAATATTGTTTTATGCTTGAAATACCTATCTACCATTTTTAACTATGTTTTAATTTCCAGAGGGGATTTCTTATTCTTACTAGAAACCATCAATGAGAAAACTTTAAAAGTGAGAAAATAGTCTGCTTAGTCTGAAAACAGCATATTTGGCAGTCTCTTGTAGATAAGACTGTTCATCAAAATTATATACATGATTTTATGTGAACATGTGAACTTACATTTATAAAAGGAATGATGACTTATTTCAAAATGTGAGAAAAATAAATAAAAGTAATGAGTTTTATATATGCAATTTTCCTTCTTAGAAAAAGGGTTAATAGTTGTTCAAATGTTGCTTTTTTCAATTACGCTTTTATTCATTCATAAGAACAACTACCACTTTAAAAATATCTTTTAAATTTACTCTCATTAAAGTAAATGTCATCTACATGAAATGGAATTGGTTTTCATTAACAAGTGGAAAATAGCAGTCCAGGAAGATCACTTATATTTAGTTTTAATAAAAAGTGACCCATAGTTATAGCATTCTGTGCTTGAAAAGCACCTTTCATTTTTGAAAATTCAACAGCCACGGAGTATAACATAGTAATATAGTGCTTCCACTGGAGCTAAATCTTTAAAGAAACCGGGGTTCTATGGTTAAATATTTTAGCAAGAACTCTACAAGAAGAGATTTTCTTTCTGTGGTTCAGAAACTTCAAAAATTAGAACTTTTAAAATAATACTGCTTATCCATAGGAGGCTAATGAATCATTATTATTTTTTTCCTAACAAATATTTCTTCAACTGGAGTTCTTCCTCTAAAAACTAGCTGTGATAATAAATAAATAAATAAGACAAACCTTAGGTGCCCAATACAGAGTAAAATCATTCTTTCATTATACTAAGGATTTAGTGATACACTGTAAGTTGTTGGTGACCTGAAAGTTAACTCTGTGTATGTATATACGTGCTAGTATAACACTTTGAAACTCAGACTTCTGAGAGCCTACAATGGAAAACAGAAAAAATTCTAACCGGAATCTTTAAATATATTGATAAAGCCTATAAAATTATCACATTTACCACATTTATAAACTTTTACTTGTCAATGAAAAATTATTTTCTATTTCTGGGTAATCATTATAGGTTAATATAAAATTTTAAAATAATAATACTATTAAGCAACTAAGTTATTAAATCCTCAGCAAACCAATTAAACCTATAAAGAACCTCCATCATCTCACAAAGTCTTTCTTGGAGACTCCAACTAGCAAACTAGGCACTTCCACAGTCCAGAGGGTCAAAGACAGAAAATTTTACATCTTGGTCTGTCAAAATCACTTTAGGATTTAACCTAGGTCAATTTTGGTGTGATGATGTTTAGCTTGTTCAGAGATTTTAGACCAGACGTTCCTAACCTGGTGTTCACGAATAGAATTTAAAGGATATGTTGACTCAAAGGAGAAATATTTTTAAAAAATGTGTTTTTTTCTTATTTTCAAGAGTCAATCAATACCTCTAACCAATAACCTCTAATAACCAGTAACCTCTAATCAATAATAATCAGTATTCCTTTTCTGATCTTCTTCTTTATATGTATCCAAGTTTCTAAACTACATTAATTTTCTTCTTCTTTAAGAACTTCTTTCAATGTATTTTCTGTGGCAAGTCTGCTGACAATGAAATTCTTCAGTTTTTATTGCTTAACTAGTCAACCAATAACATCTAATCAATATCATCATCATATCAGTTTTGTTTGTAGGTAATAAATCAGAGTAGTGTTGGCAGTACCTGAGATGTGAGGGTTGGTCACCTCCATCAAAGTTGTTACACGTATCTCAAAATATCTTTTACACTCATAGCAAAATTATAGTAATTGTTAGATCAATTACTAGATATTGTTATTTAATATTTTAGTTAAAAAACACATTGCTATATATAAAAGATATTATTTTAATATTTTGCTAACTGCATTTTAATATAACTGAGATTTGTTGTAACTCTATGTATTTCATGTATGCATTTAAAAAGTTTATTCTGAGTAGGAATCCATAGACTTATCAGACTTCCACAGTGCTTCACAGCAAAAAAACTGGTTAAGAAATTCTATGTTCATCAGGTCAAGCTGACTGAGACTTTTGTTTAGATCATCTTTATCCTTACCGGTTTTCTGCCTGTATGATATATCAGTTAATGAGCGAAGGGCACAGAAGTCTCCAGGGATAGTTGTGATTTTTGTCCACATCTGTTTTGTGTTTTTTGCCTCGTGTATTTTAACATTCTGTCGTTACATGCATAGACATTTAGGTATGTTATATCTTCTAGGAAAATTGTGTCTTTTATCATTATGTAATGCTTCCCTTTGTCCCTGATTATCTTCCTTGTTTCAAAGTCAGTTTTATCTGAAGTTAATGTTACTTCTGCTTTCTTTGATTAGTTTTATCATGGTATATCTTTTTCATCCCTTTATCTCTTGATTTTTAACCTATATCTTTATATTTAATGTGGGTCTTTATATTTAAAATGGGATTCTTGCAGACAGCTATAGTTGGAACTTGTTTTTTTTAATCCAATCTGACAATCTCTGTCATTTTACTGGTATGTTTATTTCATTTACATTTAAAATGATTATTGATATAGTTAGGTTGAAATTTTCCATGTTACTGTTTTGTCATTGTTGTCCTTCACTGCTTTTAGTTTTTGTTTATTTTTAGTTTCTTTTTCTGCGTTCCCTGGTTTTCATTGAGTATCACGTGATTCTATTTAATTTCCTTTCTGAAGTTCTCATTTATACTTTTAAAAAATATTTTTGGTTGTTGTCCTTGGATTGACAATATATATTTTGAAATAATGTATATCTATCTGCAAATAAGATTATACTTCTTCACATGTAGTGCAGATATCTTATAGCAGCATAATCCCAATTCTTCCCGTTGTTGTGGTTCATTTCACTTGTACATACGCTGTAAACATCCAATACATTTCACAATTATTGCTTTAAGTAAGTTATTTTTAGAGCAATTAAGGACAAGTAAATTAAAAGATTGTATTTTACTTCACGTATTCCTTTTCTGATGTTCTTCTTTATAGGCATCCAATTTTCTAAACTACATCAATTTTCTTCTACTTCAGGGACTCCTTCAAAGAATTTTATGGGACAGGTCAACTGGCAATGAAATTCTTCACTTTTTCTCTCTCTTTCACTTTTTATTTTTTTTTTGAGGCTGATTGGCCCTGAGCTAACATCTGTTGCCAAGCTTCCTCTTTTCTTTTTCTCCCCAAAGCCCTCTGTAGATAGTTGTATATCCTTGATGTAGGTTCTTCTAGTTCTTCTATGTGGGATGCCGCCTCAGCATGGCCTGATGAGTAGGTCTGCGCCCAGGATGAGAAGCGGAAAGGGTGAACTTATCTTCTGCGCCACTGGGCCAGCCCCATCCTTCACTTTTAAAAAAATAGACAATACTTTAAAGTCTTAGATTTACAGGAAAATTTAGAAAACAGTATAGAGAATTTCTATGTATCTTACACCGTTTCCTCTATTATTAACATTTTATATTAGTGTGGTGCGTTTGCTAGAGTTAATGTACCAATATTAATATATTATTATTAACTAAAGTATATAGTTTATTCAGATGTCCTTAGGTTTTATCTAATGTCTTTTCTGTTTCAGGATCCTACCTCCAATACCACATTACATTTAGTTGTCGCATCTTCTTGGGCTCCTCTTTTCTGTGGCAGTTTGTCAGCCTTTCCTTGTTTTTGACAACTTGGACAGTTCTAATGAGAATTGATCAGGTATAGTGTGGAATGTCCCTTTGTTGGAATTTGCCTGATGTTTTTCTCATGATTAGACTGGAATTATAGGTATTTGAGAGAAGGACACAGAGATAAGGTGTATTTTCATCACGTCATCTCAAGAGTACATACTATCAACATGATTTATGACTGTTGATGTTGACCTTGAGTACCTGGGTGAGGTAGTGGTTCTCTGGTTTCTCCACTGTGAAGTTTCTTTTTTTCCCCTTCTGTTTACCATACTCTTTGGAAGGACGTAACTATGCACAGATAGCATTTAGGATGTGTTGATTTATGCTACCTCTTCTCGTGAGGACAGATTATCTACATAAATTATTTGGCATTCTTCTGCATGGGAGATGTGTCTTTTCCCCTCCATTTATTAATTGTTTTAATCATTTATTTACATCAGATGGACTAATGAATATTTGATTTATACTTTGGATTATAATTTAATGAAAATTCATTTTATGGATGAATAGTTCCAGCTGTGGCCACTGGCAGCTCTTTCACTTGCCACCTGTGTCCTGTTGACATACCTCCATCAAGGATACTTTTTTACCACTTCCTTACTTTCTGGCATAATGAGATGCTCCAGGCTCATCTTGCATATTTCCAGACCCTGTTCCGGAATCAGCCATTTCTCCAAGGAGCCTCAGTTTCTTTTCTGAGAGAACGTTGTTAGAAACCAAGATCTAGGTACTAGGTATGCTAATTGTCACCAGATTGTCAGTGCTTCTAGGCCCTCTCAGCTAAAAGAGAAAGGAAATATATGCGCGCATATACTAATTCATCTGTATACACATATCTAAATCTTTCTGTAAGTAAATATCTGCATTTATATTACATTAAACATGAGTTTATGCTGTCTCCAACTCTAATCCATTACCATATAGATCATTCTGGCCTCCCCTTGCTTATCAATAAATTCCATCTCCAACAGTAAGAATCCTAGCTCCCACCATCTGCCATCCGTTTATGTAACTGTTCAAGTCTGGTGTGTATATATATATATATAAATCGTATCAGACTTGTCATCCTCACCTCCGTGGGAAACAACTTGATCGACTTCATCACGTACTATTGGAGGGAACATACTATCGACAGTGCTTGCGTTTGTACCTTACTTGTGTGCAGTTAGTTTTTCCTGTAATCTTAGGGGCTCTACTCATTTCCAAAGTGACTTAAGTCAGCGTATTTTCTCTCTCGCTCCTACACTGTGGTTGTTTCATATATTTATAATATAGTTAATTTCTTTTGTCACAATCTACAATTCCTTTCTAGGAATCCTTCAGCCACCCAGATGGATTTTTTTTCCATTTGCGTACAACAAGATTAAATCTTTGTGCTGTAAAGTTCTATGGGTTTTGACAAAGACATAATGCACATTATCGTACAGAACAGTTTTGCTGCCCTGACAATCTCCTGTGCTTTACCTCACCCTCTCCCAGAGCCCCTGAGAACCAATGATATTTTTACTGTCTCTATAGTTTTTCCGTTTCCAGAATGTCATATTATTAGAATCATAGAGTGATTTTTTTTTAATTAACTAAAAACCATAATATATTTACATTTCTTTGGTTTTCACCAAATGTTCTTTTTCTGTCCCAGGATCCCATCCAGGACTAACCTCATATTTAGTTGTCATATCTCTTTACGGTCCTCTTGCTGTGAGAGTTTCTCAGACTTGTCTTGGTTTTGATGACCTTTATATTTAAGGTTCTTCCATGTTATTTTGTGGTTTGATAGATTATTTCCTTTTATTGCAGAATAATATTTCATTATATGAATGCACCATGATTTGTTTATCTATTCACCTATTGAAAGATTTCTTGGTTCTTTCCAGTTTTTGACAGCTATCAATAAAGCTGCTAGGAACATTTGCCTGTAGGTTTTAGTGTGGACATATATTTTAAACTTAATTTGTAAGGACGGCAGAGCGTGATGGTTGGATCACTTGGTAGTAGTATGTTTGTCTTCGGTAGAAACTGTCGTACTGTCTTTGAAAGTGGCCGTACTATTCTGCATTACCACCAGCAGTGAATGAGAGTTGCTGTTGGTCTGTACACTCACTAGCATTTAGTATTGTCATTTTTTTTTAATTTCAGCCAATCTAATATATATATATATATAATATCATTGCTATTTTAATTTGCAATTCAGTAATGACAAATTAGTTGAGCACCTTTTCACATGCTTTGTTGCCATTTGTGTGCATTCTCTGGTGAGGTGTCTATTCAGATCTGTTGTCCATTTTTTAATTGGGATTTTTCCTACTATTTAAATTTAGGAGTTCTAAAATTTTTGATACATGTCCTTTATTAGATATGTATTTTGAAATAGTTTCTCTTAGTCTGTGGTTTATCTGTTCACTCTCTTAAGAGTGCCTTTCACAGAGATGAAGTAATAAATTTTAATGAATCCCGACTTACCAATTTTTTCTTTCTTGGATAGTGCTTTTGCTGTTGTTTCTAATATTTTATCGTCAAACCCAAGGTCTTCATGATTTTCTCTTCTGCTTTTTTTATGAAAGTTTTATAACTTTAAGTTATGCATCTAGGTCTAGGATCCATTTTGAGTTAATTTTTGTGACAGGTGTAAGGTCTGTGTCTAGATTCTTTTTTTTTTTCATATGTAGGTCCAATTGTTTTAGCACCATTGAGCACCAATTGCTTTAGCACCAGAATGTATCATTTCTCTATTGGATTGGCTTTGATTTGATCTCAGGCAAAGATCAGTAGACTATATTTGTGTGGTTCTATTTCTGAGCTCTCTACTCTGTTCCATTGTCTGTGTGTCCATTCTTTCATCAATACCACGTTCTCTTGTTTACTGTAGCTTTGCAGCAAATCTTGAAGTCGGGTAGTGTCCGTCCTCCACCTTTATTCCTCCTTAGTATTGTGTTGGCTACTCTGAGTCTTTTGCCTTTGCATATAAACATTATAAGTTTATTGATGTCTAAAATTATTTACTGGGATAGTTTTTGGGATTAGGTACAATCTACAGATGAAATTAGGGAAAAGTGACATTTTAAGAATATGAAGTCTTCCAATCTACAAACACGTATGATCTCTCCGTTTACGTAGATTTTTTTTATTACTTTCAAGAGTTTTATGGTTTTCAACATATAGTCCCTGTACATATTTTGTTAGATTTGTATATAAATATTTCTTTTTTTAGTGCTATTATAAATGGTAACGTGTTCTTAATTCAAATCATTGATCATTGCTGGTATATAAAAAAGCAATTGATTTTGTATATTAACCTTGTATCCTGTGAACTTGCTATATTATTTCCAGGAGTTTTCTTTTTTATTTAATCACATCTCTGAGATATTCTACATGGACAATCATGTCTGTTACACACAACAATAGCTTTATGTTTTTCTTCCCAATCTGTATACATTTATTTCTTTTCTTGTCTCATTGCACTAGCTAAGACTTCCAGTGTATTGAATAGAAATGATATAAGGGGATTTTTTGCTTTGTCTCCAATTTTAGGGGAAAAGCATCCAATTTCTCACCATTAAATATGTTGTTAGCTGTAGATTTTCTCATAGATGTTCTTAATTAAGTTGAGGAAGTTCCCCTATATTACTAGTTTGCTAAGAATTTTTATCATGAATGGGTGTAGGAGTTTGTCAAATGCTTTTTCAGCATCAATTGATATGATTGTATGAACTCTCTTCTTTAGCCTGTTGATGTGGTAAATTATATTAGATCATTTATGAATGTTGAATCAGACTTGCATACTTGGAATAAATCGCATTTGGTCATAAAATATATTCTATTGATACATTGTTGAATCCAGTTTGTTAATATTTTGTTGAGGACTTTTGCATCTATATTCATTAGAGATATTGGTCTGTACTTTTCCTTTCTTGTAATGTCTTTGTCTAGCTTTGATGTTAGGGTAACTTTGGCATCATAAAATGAATGAGAAAATGTTCCTTCTGCTTATATTTCCTGGATGATTTTGTGGATAATTAGCACCATTTATTCTTGAGGTGTTTGGTAAAATTCACTGGTGAAACCATCTGTACTGTACGGTGCTTTGTTTTTTGGAAGGTCATTAACTATTGGTTCAATTGTTTTAATAGATTTAGACCTATTCAGATTATATATTTCTCCGGCATGAGCTTTGAAGTTTGCATCATTCAAGGAACTGGGCCATTTCATCCAAGTTGTCAAGTTTGTTGACAATGAGTACATTCCCTTATTATCTTTTTAATGTCCATGGGATCAGTGGTGATGTCCTCTCTTTTATTTCTGATATTGATAAGCTATGTCTTTTCTCATTTTTTCACCCTGGTTAGTCTGGTCAGAAGTTTGCAAATTTTACCAATTTATGAATTTTGTCAATCTTTTCTAAGATCTAGCTTTTGGTCTCTGGATTCACCTGTCTCTTCAGATATCTAGATGGGGTTTTGTCTTACGACCTTAATTTTCTTATAGTCTAAGAAAAGCTGTTGATTTTTAGTTTGTCTAGCTTTCTTCTTGTTACGTTCTGACAATTTCCGAGTTTTTTACATATTAGAACTGAAACTGGAAGTCTACCTGTTAATTTAAATGTATGTATATGTATACATATATATACACAAGTATTTTAAAGTATTTTTCTAATGCTTTTACTATTACTTTTTTATGACACTCTTTGCACTTATGAACTTAATGTCTCCTTGTGGACTCTTTGAATAAGAGTATCTCTAAAAATTCTATTCTGCTCCTGGAATTATTTCTATTTCTTTCAGTCATAGATTTTATTTTTTAAATCACTTTTTTTACCTTTTTTCATTTTGTGCATTTTCCCTAACTTTCGTTGATCCAGAACAGTCCATTCATATTTGAGAACAATGCCTCGAATTTGACGGCAGGAATTCTATATGTGTGGGCAGGATCTATCCAATGTCATTCTTCATTTTCTGTGTCTGGTCTTGGAGCTTGCTGCTTTGCTGGGCAGAAAGTGGAAGTCTTTGCTCTGGAGGCATTCAATTTCTTTAATAAAAAATGTCAATTTATAGCCCTTTGGCATTCTCAACACAAAGTGAGAGAGGAAAGTTGATAGTTTAACTGCTTCGTGTAGCTTCAATTTAATTTCCCAGGCTTTCAACCTCATGACTTACCTCTGTCATTCCTGGTGTTTCCAAATTCAAAGCCTTTCCAGGTTTACTTTGGGCAGGATCACTGACTTCTCCTCCAGGAAAACTGTGTAAGTATTCTACGCTGCAGCTTCTGCCAACTTATTTTATCAGTTGGCACTCCTCTATCTTCATGTAGTGTTCCTGCAATATGTTGAAATCTCCTCTGATTTTTTTCCCTTTCCGATTATTTTTGCTATTGTAAACACATATGATTTCCATTTCTATAAAATTATTGAATGACATCTTAGGGAAAAGGTAGAAGAGATAAATGTGTATGCAATTGGCCTTATTTAATTTGAATCCCACCTGAAATGCTTCAATTAAAAAAAAATCATATGAACAAGTTATTTTGAGGGATACTAAATATTATCACTTATTTATAATATTCTTATATTAGACTGTTCAATAAATAGTTTAGAGAAAGCCACAGCAACCCAGATTATTTTTCTGTAACTCTATTGACTTCCAAAAAGGAAGAAGTGTGTTGATTGTCCCTTTTTTGCTACAACATTTTTGGATTTAGTGATTTTTTTTAAGTGACAGTCTTTATATTTTTCCAAGTAAAAACACTAAGAAAAAGAAAAAAAACTAGAAATTTCTATTAAAGCTTTCATTTCAGAACTGTAAAGATACTTTATCGTGAATGTAGAAGAAAGATTCAAACTCCTAATAATGATCAAGAAAGACAGTGTGACAGCCTACACGTAATCTCTGTCCTGGGCTTATATAGTTTGTAGTCTGGTGTTGGGAACCAACTGCTTAGCACAATTATTGAAAATTATCACACACCCAGAGTAGCTTTCAGTAAGCTCTTTATTATTCTGCATATTTGGTTGGCTATGATGGAATTTAATCCAGCCTTCCTAATTCTCTTTATTGGCTTTTTAAAACAGCCCCAACAACTCTGCTGACAAACATTTAATCGTGAAAGCCAAATTTCAATTGCTATAGCATCATTCACATTTTTTGCTGCCTAGCCCACTGACAACTACAAGCTGCACCTGAGGGCAGAGAACACTCGATACATATATCTAAAAATACTTTTTTTTTTAATTTTTGCTCATTATTGATATGTTTACTTAGTGGAGGTAATCTGAAAACATGATTATTAGATAAAAACACTTTTAAAGATTAGACATTTTTCTCTATAGCATACCTATTATTAAAGTTGATACAAATAACAGAAAAGATTAGTTACTGGAAGGCAATTTGAAAGTAAACAATTAAACCATAATGGACTACCTTGATATTGAAAGATGTTTATTTCATTTCTATACAAATTTTATAAAGGGAACAGCTGCAATTTATTCCACAATCAGTTACAACATCTTATTGTTTTTATATAGCTTGAGATGGTAGTTGAAAACTGATTTGAAGTAACAAAATTAAAAGGCAGATTGATAAACATCTGAAGAATTTCCAAAAGCTATCAAAATAAAATTTTGAAAAGGATTGATGAAACCTAATACTGATTCTAAACTAAGTTTTACAAGTTTTAAAAACCTCAATTTGTTCTTTAAAAATATTTAGTTGCTATAAAAATAATAGAGAATTCAGAGATTTTTCCATAAAATGCTAATATCTTTTGCAATTATATTTAAATGCAACAGAGATGCTATTTGACATTAGAGTAAAAGTTTTCATGCTTTTTAACTTCAGACCTAATTTCGGAGTCTACAAGTTTGCTTATAAAAATGATTTTAAATATTTTAATGAGAAATAAATTTAATTGCTACTTTTAGGAATTATGTGGTATTTAACTTGTAATAATATATAATTTCCTTTAGCCCCAATTGTTTAACTGGATTTGTTAAACTAGCTTATATAACCTTTTTTTTCCCCAAACGCTAGTATTGGAGTAGATCATATGGTAATTAAGTCACCAGCAGTGTATGTGTGGGGGGAACAGCCTTTTTGTCCTCAAAAACAAAATTCTTTCTATCATTGTGTTAGCCATAGAGGTGGCAAAAGGATAATGAGGAAAGCAAAATAGTCCACAGAAAAAGGATAAGGAGGATATACTTGATGACTGTCATGGTCCTGACTCATTACTTCTCCGGGCATGATGTCTATGCTGTCCTTCAAAACATTCTGCATTGCAGGAATTCTGAACTCATTTGCAGCAGCCAAATTCACAATAAATTCTACTCTATATATTTGCAAAACTTTTGTTTTTGCAGAAATATCCAATCACTTTCATGGACTATTTTCTCTTTACCCATCATGACTTGTCGCTGCTGTTCCCAATCACCAGAAGCAGGAAAAATGCCTTTCCCATATGATCATTTCAAGGTTATCATAGAACTCAAACTATTATTTAGTGATTTGTTTCCAGAAGGGTTGTCTTTTAGGCAGAGATTATATTCTAAAGTCAGCATGGAAGCAAAAATTTTACTGAGTCAATTTTATGTTTGAAAAATCAATGAAATGCAAATAAAAAGACTCCCCACCACTTAAGCCTTTGTGTTTGAGATGACACACATAAGATTCAGAATTAATCAGTGTTAGGAAAGGAAGTTTTTAGCTTGAACTTTTATAATGTTAAATAGAGTGGCTTCTGTTTTTCATTTTTTAAAAAGATATAATATTAGGGTATAATTTATATATAATAAAATTAATTTTTCTAGCGTATATTTCTGAATGTTTGACAAAGCATACAGTCATGTGACAGCAGCACAGTCAAGACGTAGAACACACCTGACACCCCCAACAATTGCTTCAGGCACTCTTGATTCAAATCCTCCCCCAACACAAAACCTTTAGAAATCACTATTCAGTTTTTTGCCCCGAGAGTTTTTGCCTAGAACACAATATCATATAAAAGAAATCATACTGTGTGTTGACTTTTGAGTATGGCTTCTTTAATTTATCATAATGCATTTTTTGTCTTATGTATCAGTGTTTCTCTCTTTTTTTATTGCTGAAGGACATTTGATTGTATGGATGTAACATAGTCATTTTTGTTTCCTTTATTTGTTTGTTTCAGTTTTTAATCAATTCACCACTTGAAGGATATTTGGATTTTTTCTGGTTTGGGGTGATCACTAAGAAAACCATTATAAACATAGGCATATAGAGTGTATGTAAGCAAAAGTCATAATTTCAGTTTAAGAGGTGGGGTGGAGGTGGTTGGGTCATACGCTAAGTTTATGGAAGAGATACCATCTGATTTATAATTTTACAAGGCAACTTGGAAGTCAACATACCTGTCCTTATAAAAAGAAAAAAGCTAAACAAACTAAAAAGCAACAAATTTTCTAGGACCCATCAGAGAAATGAAGTCTCAGGGTAAAAGACCTTCCAGAAATCTGGATGAGGCAAAAAGTTACAGCAGAGATCTGCTTAGCTGGAGCAGAAACTTCTGGAAACATAAACTGATAAATACTTAAATGATAATTTGGATGAAAGACTGGAGGCTGAATATGCACTACCTTGAGAGCGAGAATCTCCTGGAGGCTACAGTCTTTAGGGGCTCTCATGGTTTTATGGCTTCAACCTACAGGAACCGAAGAGACAAGAAAGACCTCCTCTTGGCTCTGGTAGAATTGAAGACGTAAATGTTGTGAATAAGCCCAGAGTGTCCTCCATAAAAATGGCCTACTCTGTAGGGAAAGATACTTTACTAGAGTCTTATCCCACCTGAAGAAAGGCTTTTCCCTGAATCCAGAACTTTCTAGCCTTCCTGTCTCACTTAAGAGGGGGAGGGATGGAGCTCAGAAACACTTGTAAAACGTCACTACCCAGACACAATCCCACTAAAAGACTGAGATTTAATCACAAGACGATAGGATGCTTCTTGCATTCGACACAAGACCAATACACCAACAGGGTTCCAGTGTAACAACAGTGGACACAAGTGAAAGAGGCACATTCTCATCTAGGAAGTGTCCTTGGGGACGTCTAAAGACTTGAGGGGACAGAAAAATAAAACAAGGGCAGAGAAACTGGAAGCCTTTGGCACTTACAGCCACAGGAAATATTAAACAAAATTCAACTCATAGCCAGATTCACATAAAACTTTACACTAAAGGTCCATTTACCTCAGTTCCTATTACCTTATATGGCATGTCCAAGTTTCAACAAAAATTACAAAACATGCTAAAAGGCAAGAAAAACACAAACTGAGTGGAAAAAGCAACATCAAAATCAGTCTCAAATATGACACAGATTTTAGAATTATCTGGCAGATAATCGAAAATAACTATGATCACAAGTGTTCAAGGGGAGGGTGGAGAGGTGGAGTAGATGAAGGGCAGGGGATATCATAGGGCAATGAAGTTGTTCTATATGATACTATAATTGTAGGCACATGATATTATGTAGTTGTAAATACCCCTTGAAATTAACAACACAAAGGGTAAACATAATGCACGCAAATGAAAAAAAAATAGGAGAGCAAGGAATCCCAAGGTGAAATGAAGAATGTGACAAAACCATCTAATGGTATTACAGATATATGAGACAACTTCACTGAAGTGGAGAATAAGATGCTGGCCTGAGAAACTTTGGAAATGAGTGGAGTCTGTCAAACCAAAGGCAAACGGAGCTGAACACAGACACTTTCCTCTGGTTGACACAGTTCTTTCCACAGGGTGTTGGTGGACAATTCTGATCCCAATACACGTGTATATAGGAACTGGACCTTTACATAAGCGAATGGTGGATAGCAGAAGCCATGTTTCTTACTGGTGGAATGGAAGTTCACGCATAAGCAAGAGTAAGGGGTTGGAATGATCCATGTGGTGATGGATTAGAGTTGGACATATCAGTATAAACTAACATTTAGCTTAATATAGATACAAGTGCTTACGTATAGAAATATGCCTGGGGTTAGCATGCACATATGGAAGTCCTTGCTCTTTCATCTAGAAGCAACAATACCACAGTAGCAATGAGCACACAAAACAGCCAGATCTTATTTTTTAAATCTCATTCTTAAATAAAAGGAACCAAGGCTTCTTAAAAAAATGGCTTATTCTAGGACTGGGGAAGGAAATATACAAGATAAGCCTGGAGCATCTTGTAGTTCCAGAAAGTAAAGAAGTTCTTAGAAAAACTTTTAAAAACACACAGTAATAGAGGTATGTCAAAGGGACACAAGAGCCAACAGGAAGAACTCCTAATGGCCAAAGCTGCAAAAATTCGAGCAACAAAATAAATAATGCAGTATTGGAGTATAACCTAACCTTTAAATAAATATCCATGAGTTCCTATTGATATAAATTACTGAATAAATAAATAAATGAAAGATCTCCTTTGCAGAAGGATTTCAAATGATTTACGTAGATGTTCTGTCCTCAAGGAGGTGGAGCATAACTCTCCATTTCTTAAGTGTGTGCTGTACATGGCGACTTCCCTCCAGAGAGCAGAGTATGAAAAGTGGGTCAAAAAGAGTAACTTTACAGAGGAGAAACTTAACAGATATTATCTCAGCCAGGTGTTCAAGGTCTCCCTCAACAGTGACAAATCATGTGTGGTAAGACCTGGTGACAGTATGTTCCCTGGATATGACGTGATGGAAATGACACTTCACCTCTGTATTCTTCCGTAACACTCAACTATGTAGTAGGATATGTAGCTTTTGGAGACTTAAGGATGATCAGAACTGGATGAGAGATCTTTCTGGGAAAGAAAAAATAGAAGAAACTGTAAGTTAAACTATTAGGAAACACCAACAAAAATAAACTATTCCTTCTCAAAAGAGACTTAACCAGTGTAACTGGAGCACCGGTCTCTGAGAATATTCTCTGCTTCATTGTCTCCCACACCTTTTCTGTTGCCAGTAAACTGATGTGTCCTGCAACGGTTGGTTTCTGTTTGAGTTCCTCTAGGGATCACTAACGTTAACATTTCTTTATACCTCTGTTTGGTGCATTATCTTTAATTATTTTATCGTTGGGTGTGTAGTCATAGATCCCGGGGAAAGCTGGGCCGTGGCACAGCTTCTTCTCTGGAATATGAACACACTTCAGCTGTGGTCCCTTTGCAGAGATCTGAGGATTATATTATCCTCATGAGAAGTGCTTTCAAGACTCAAGCTTCTGCAGGAATTCTAAATAAAAAATAGATTCTATTGTTTGACTTTATACCCAACAGTATATGGAGAAGGTGTGCCATAAATGTAAGTGGGGGAAAAGTACCTGTGTTAGTATAAGACATATTCTCAAGATAAGACTGATTGAACATAGCAAGATATGAACTAATTCTTATCTAAGACAAAGAAGTTTTCAATTTATAAGTGTTTCTTTTTTACAATCAAATGTTTACAAAGAAGAGTGTTGTGCATGGTCTTTTATTCTTAATTCTTCTTTTTCACCGGGCTTGGAAACTACTGCTAGAGAGGCCTATTTTGCGTGTGGTTGAGTCCTCCAGCCATATAAGTAGCTTTTCTGCCTTGAGATATTTTAGTCTACAGGACAGCTGTTGTGGCCTCTAGCTATTCGGTCACCGGTGTATTTAAAACAAACAGCTGTCCCTAGGTGTGCAAGCCCTTCAACATTTAGGTATAAAATGTAGCTACTGGGTGAGAGATTTATCTAAAGAACATAGCGCAGGCCCACTGTCAACATCCACTTTAAATGACTCACCTCCGCAGCAGCAGTGGAGAGCTGGGAGTCCAGAATATTTAGTCCATGGTCACTCTGCTCATTTTCCCTGCTGACTCTGATGAAGCAAATACCTCACTATAAGTTTACATGGGAAAATAAATGATAAAAATTTCAATCCACCAGAAAATCTATCGTAAAAGAGACTTTTCTATCATTCTTTGTCAGAAACAAACTCTGGTAGTTAAGTGATAGCTGTAAGCAAAATGAATTCTGTAGCACTGAAATCAGGCCTAACTTGCTCTTCTAAGCTTCCTTGAAAGGCTCCAATCAAATTATTTCAAATTATTTGTTATTTGATTGATTTTTCCCATTGAACTGAGTGTAAATTATTTATTGTATAAATACAAATTAGGCCATATATTATGATATTAATTCTCTAAGTCATAATTTCCACTTTTGTTAAAATTCATGTTTTGTTGCCCTTCAGGGAACTACTTTTTCTTCTCTTTATTTCTTCTTTATTACTGATGTGTTTCCTTGTTTCTGTACGGCTTGAAACCTATATTACACTGCAGGTTTCTAAATATCTACTCATTGAGGATCTATTCCAGGCACGAGAGGATAATCTAGCTTACTATTTTCTCACTCTCTCTCCCTTTCTCTCTACTGATAGATAGATACAGATATATGGATACAGACAGCATCTCTCTTTATGTATATATCATCTCCCTCTCTCTCTCCATATATACACATACTTCTCTCTATATATTTTGTATATTAATATAAATACATTCATATTTATATTTCTGTATATATATATATATAGTTTCTTCCCACCATTCAAAATGTCTTAAAATATCATGAAAAAGAAAAATAATAAATGAACATAATTTTCCTAATAATTTAACATACTTTTACTATTGAGAAATTGCCCATTTCAATTTTATTTTTCTCTTGCCTACTTTGTAGGTAATGATAAAATCTAAAATGAATTAACATATGCCAAAAGACAAAAGTTTTGTTCTTCCTAAAATGACTATAATACAAATAGATAGATGCAGACAAACAGGCAAACCAGCATTCACGTAGTTTAGTTAAGCATGTAGGAATATAAAATCTGAAAAACCTAAGGACTGCTTTAATAGCTGCATTCTAATTTCTTAAATATTAAAAATGCTTGATGAGAAAATAAACAATAGTAAGTGATAAAAGTCTATTTATTCCCTCTTTTCTAATTTACTTTTCTCTTTGTAGGTCTGAATATCTCCCCATATATACCGTCAGAGAGAAGTTAGTAAGAATGTAGGAGAAGGCATGAGACTCTACCATCATTTAAATGTAGGTCTTACATGACCCTTTGTTGTAATTTCAAAGACATTTGAGGTACTAGTTCAAAGACATTGGAGTAACCAGTTCAAATAGAAGTCGCTTTCAGTTGAACTATCCTGAAGTCATTCTGACTTTCTGACAATGGTTAAATAACCAAACAAAACTTACAGAAGGGAGTCATTCAGCGTAAACTTAGGTTTAGAATCTAAGTCTAGATTCTAAAAGGTTAATTTCATTAATTCCAAACATTATTCAACCACAAAAAACACAAAATTAAACTTGTAACATAAGTATTTTTATTTTACTGGGTTTTAATATCAATCTTTGATTTGCACTTTCGTTTCTTTTTGTTTACTGTATCATTAACAACATCTGCCAAACTTGCGGAATACGAGTTTTGGACAGCTGCCTCTTGCTCAGTTAGTTCTCAGGCAGAATATCAGAGGAAACTAATTCTGAATAAACACTAGGAAAGTATACACGCATAAATCAAATGTTCCTTGGTTTATTTGTATGGTTGCTTCTTTGTTTTTGTTATGGCATGAACATTTGAAAATAATAACTTTGGTTATTATAATTAAGAAATTAGTATAAACACAGTGAAAGAGGATGTATAGCAAAATACTTAAAGAATCTTGGAGACTGATCATGAGCTCACATTCTGGATCTCTGGATTATCAACAGCAGTGCAATGAGAAATTTATTTAACCTCCTCATTTCTAAGTTTTCATAAATACAAAAGGTTGAAAACAGGATAGGATAGTTTTAAGTAAAAGAAAAGAGAAAAATATAAAATGTTTTAGGATAAGTGTTGGTATATAGTAAGAGCTGACTAAACATTGCTTATTAATCTTAATTTCCACATCTTTTTGTTAAGATTTATTGAGATCCTGTTCTAACACTAAGGAACGAATAAGTTGGCTACCGGCAAAGTGGATAGGATGGAGAGATATCCTATAAACATTAAACAAGGGAACCGGGTACCTTACAATAGTAAAAAATGGTGTAGAGAATGTACCTTTGTATGATACAAATTAACCTAAAGAGCAATACTATTTATGTGGGGCGGTCTAGGAATTTTTCTTAAAAATGTGTCATAACAATAATAATAATGTAATAATACTGATAACATTCATGATAGTATATTTTAAAATAATAGATTAACAAGTATTAAATACTTCTATGTACTTTTCTTAGGATTTACACATATTATTCTATTTATTCCTAATGAACTCCCTATGAAGTAATTTACCGTTATTCACATTTTATTGAGATGTTAAATAAGTTGCCTAAGATCATACAATTAAGTGCCAGATTTAGATATTTGACCATAGACTTGATATTGAAAATATATAAAAACAAATCACAGAAAATACAAAATAACTTTGAAGAAAATACTGTGATATCAGACTTCCAGGAAATTCAATTCCACAAAAGTTTAGCGTAAAGCAAATCTCTAACACTGTGCCAGACACTTATGCTCAATTTGAGTGAGTCTGTGATATATCCTCCCTCACTCTACTGACCTGTACTGATTTACTGTAATTCTCTCTGCCTCTTACTTTCTGCCATTTTTATAATCCCCTTTATATTTATTCACAACACACTAATGGGCAAGATTTTTAGGATTATCTTTCCTTTTTTTTCTTCTAATGAAAATTTTATATTGTCAAGTCAATATATATGTTGACATCAAAGGCAGGTAGAAATATCTGTGTGTCCTGAGAAAGGCTTGAAAAAGACTGTTAGGAAAGCCACTCTTAAGGAAAAGGAAGCTGGGAGGTCAGTGTGGGGAAGGACTATTCAATTATCTAAGGCATCGTCTAGAGATTAATGCCACAGTTATAGAGAGACTTGACTTAATTGGGAGACAGCATCGTGCATTAAATTCAAGATAGAACAAGAAAATGAGTAACAAGATCGATGTGTAGCGGCGTAGGTGAAGTTCAAGGACTAGAGATTTTGTACTGAAAGGGGTGGAGGTTGCTATGAAATCTCTTTTACATAGTTTGCCTGGCACCTGAAAGGAAGTAGGTGAATGTTACTTGCAAAAGCCATACTAGCCTGAAAAAAATTTATCCATGTACCGTCAATCATGATTTTTGTGTAAACTAAATATTTTCAGTAAATTACAGCCGAAGAACTTAAGATTTTTAAAAAGATACCATTTTTCCTTATCGTCAATGTTAGCAATTTTCTAAACCATTGTGGTATCAAAAAACTTTTGTTTTTCCAACTGATATTTATCTTGAGCCTCTCTCCAATTGTATCTATTGTTAATTTGATTGGCAGACAAGTTTTCCTTGCAACTTTTGATCTTAATCTGTTCACTAGAAAGACAAACTTCATTGTCGTCTTGGATACATGTTTGAAATTTTTGTTATCTAGCTCAACAAAAACTAGCATAAGCAAATACCACAGGTATATGAATGTAGCTCAGATGTAATACTCACACTCTCTAGGGTTCACTCATCACTTGCTTGTAATACCAGATTCAGAGCTTCCTATTTACGTAAAAAGCTTTCAATATTTTCATTATCCTTATCCTTATCATCATGTGCTATATTCAAATGAGAGACACATGTATTGACATTTTTTTGGAATTGTGAATTTTTTTAGGCAAGATGGATATTAAATTTTTATAAGAATAATTAATACTGTATGCTTACTGATCCACACTATTAGATCTAGTGCCCTCCATGGCCAAAAGAGGAGTGTCTGACCTCCCTCTGGGACCAGGGAACGAATGAAACCAATTGACTCCAAAGAACATAGCCTCAATTTATAGGCTCATTAACAATAAGCTCTAAGCAAAGGAAGATAATGGCAGCTCCTGACTTATGTGCCTATTTTATACTTAGTGCTAAATTAGCTGTTTGAAAAGCTTTGGTGAGTTTCACCCAGTGCACTCAAAAAAATTCTTGTATCAAAAGTAGATTACTGGAATGACTGTTATCTCTAATGAATTCCCACTAGAGCCCTTACAGTACAGTGGAAAGAGTATAGGACATAGAAATCTAGGTTTAGCTTCTCACTCTGCTATTTCTGAGATGTGTGTGACTGGGAAAGCGACTAAATATTCATTTAAAAATTTAAAAAATGTATTAGGTAGCTATTACTTGACAAGTACCATGCTTGGTGTTGGAGATACAAAGATGATCAAGAAACTCTAGCCCTCTAACCTTGAGATACCCTCAACACCTCCACGTAGAGGCATGGATAAAGATCACATCATAACCCAGTGCACAAAGTATGTAATCTGAATATGAAGACCTCGTAGTGCAGGATTTGTGCCTATTTTGTTAACCATTCTATCTCCAACACTGTGGCTGGCGTTTATAAGGTATTTGATAAGTACTTTTAAATAAATGAATCAGAAAGTAAATTTCATTTTCAAATCTCATCAGAATGTGTGAATGAGTGATAAATTCTGCTTGAAGGAAAGCTGATGATAAATCAGCTTAAAGATGAGTAAGATTTTCCCAGGAAAAGAAGGCGTTCTAGGAAAAGAAAAAACGTGGGGGAATTCACGGAAGCCCGAGGCATGAGCATGTGTTGAATGTCAGGGAAAGAACAAAATCATGTACAAGACCATGTACTCCTTAACAAAGAATGGTGATGGAGCTGGAAAAAGAAGGTTGTAACTAGATGGTGAAGAATTTTACATTTCAGCCTAAGTATATTTTACATTAGAATTAAAATATACATTATTTTATTTGTTATTCCTGTTTTCTCCTCAATATGAGAATAACTTGAAGTACTTTCCCAACTTTACAAGGTGGTTAAAGTAAGAGAATTAATTTAAATATGTTAAATACATTTAAGAAATGCTATTTAAATATAATGACATTATTAAGTTATATTTGAATATTGGAGAATATAATTACTCGGCACTTTAATATACAAAGGAGGAGCAAATATTGCACAGGGGTATAGCATGAGAGATTTACTGCACTGTTGTATTATTATTTAATAAAATGTTTTATTTTTATTATTATAAGACCATACTGCCCCATCTTTGCTTTTTCAGGTTATTCCTCCATCACTTTTGCTATAAAAAATTTACACGTTTGTATGATTGGAAGAAAGGACAAATATAATGCTTGCCTTCCAATAGTGTACTTTGTCAAAGTTTAATTTATTAACTAACATTTCTAATTATTCTAATTTCTAATTAATGATGTGTCAAAGTTTTTGGGTGAGTCAGTTAAGTCCTGGTGTCGTGGGTTCTTATTCATATCATGTAAGGCATTGGACAGAGAGATATTATCTTTAGGCGAAACAAGTAAAAGTTGAAAGCTAAATATTTTCAAATAAAATTCAGGGTACAGAGAGCTAATCTAATTGATTTGGGATCCCAATCATTTTTATGTGTATGTACAAGACTTTTCTATAATTTCTTTAAAGAGATCCTTATATTTCCACTTTCCAAAATGTATTTGATCAGAGCCATCTGTAAAATGTAATTTTTATTGACGTCTTCTAGCACTTTGGATAGTGTTATATTCCTCATACATATCCCAAAGAGAGTTTGATTACACATGTATATGTTTTTCAATGCCCTTTAGAGAAGAGAGAGTAAATGTAGAAGATTATGTATCCCCCAAAATCACAGAATAATCTGTGAGAGAAGAGTCCTATGATCAACAATTTTAATAAACTACATGTATAGTCTCCCTCTCCAAGATATTAGTATTTTAAATGATCTCAGAATCCTTACTATAAAGAAACCTTTCATAAGCCAAAATTTCTCAAAATTATTTGTCTAACAAATTTCCTCTGTATTCTGCTTTTTGTGTGTGTGATAATAGTTATAGCTGCTATCATATTATGGAAGGGCTAACAACACTTCTAATTATCTTGGTCTCCTACTCAAAATCTGCCATGTTCTCTCATCACACCAGAATTGAATTCAAAGTCTCTCCTTTGGTTTTCAAAGAACCACGTGATCACACTCCTGGTCTTCTCCCTTTCTTTGTCTTCTGATTTTCCTCGAGTTCATTCCACTTCAACCACATAGAGTGCTTCTGCCTCAAAACTTTTCCCTTGCTGTTACCAATATCCGGAATGCATTTTCCTCAGATAATCAGCTTCATTCAGGGCTCTCCTCAAAATTCGCTTTACCATCCTGTCTATAATGGCACTTCTCTGAGATTCCCTTGTCTCCTACCTCCTTTATTTTGTTTCATAATATTGATCACATACTACCTGAAAATATATCCAATATTTGTATCCTTATTTTCTGTCTCCCACCAAATTGAGAAACATAAGTTCCATGAGAACAATCACTTAAGGCTCATTTGTTCATGGCTGTATCCATCAGTACCTAAAATGTGATCAACATGCAGTGGAACGCAAATATGTATCAAATATTCAGCACTCAGATCGTCATGATTCAGACTTTAAGGAAAAGCTACACCTCAGACAAATAAATACACAGTATAGAGGGATTTAAATTAAATCAGTTTCAGTTATCTATATTTTAACATTTCTATGAATTAGGTAATATAAAGATCAGTTAGTACTTATAGTATTGAATTTGAGGCGGTAAAAATCTCTTCTTATAACTCTCATCCGATGAGAGAGACAGAACAGAGTAAAGGGAGGGAAATTGTGTTTTGACTTATTCTTAAAATAATAAAAGAATAAAAAGAAAAATGTTGCAAAGAGTATAAGAGACATTATACATCTTAAATGCATTTATATTTAAAAGGTTCAAAGAGTGTTTTTGGTATTAATTAGTGGAAGTTAGACCTGAATTATTTGTATTTATATCTCTTCTCTGAATGACAGTAGTCGTTTTGGTAACTCGCACGATTACCCACTTCTAAATTGCTCTTATTCCCATTCCAGATAATTCAAAGTTATTAGGAAGAGCAGAGTCACAAAACACAACATACTCTGAACTCTTGTGGAAACAAATCGGGTAAGTAATGTTATTTTTTTCCTCTCCCACATACTACACTAGAGTTAAGTGACTGCTGTTAAGTGTAAGTTTCAAATGCTAACTCGACACATCTGATGAATCTAGGGATTTAAATAGTTATTAGAGCAAACTGACATGTTCTTATGAAAAACCAAAATTGACAGTCTCTTACCCTCTGTTTACTCAAAGGATAAGTTTTACAACTGTTTATTGCCACCAACTGAAGTTGATTTAAGAGACACGATGCTTTTTTTTTTTTTGAAGTCATGACTCCCATAATAATTGATGCAAGAGAGACCCCTAGCAGCATCTGCACATGCTGAACTCTTAAATCAATGATACTGGCTTCATTCCCAGCTAACAGGTGTATCTACATTGATGAATCCTTTTTGCCACAAGAAAAGGAAATATTACACCAGGAGCACCCTCACCCTGACTTTTCCAAATATTCATGAAATGATGTAATGTTTGCAAAAGTATAGAAGTGGTGCTTCACTTATTCACCCTGAGCTGCCCAGTCAACCCAAATGGACGGTGTCATAGGTGGTAATAAAACACAACGTGGGTGTTAGTTAGGATGAAATAATACTTGGCTAGGAACCACAATCCTGAAAACCAAAATCCCTGATCGTTTGCCTACTCCTGTCACAGATTTGCAAAAGAGATATGCAGAGAAAGTATATAAGACAAAAAATCTCCCTATTTTTTAGAATAAGACATGATACCCCAGTATTGTTGGCAAACCCTGAGTAGCACTGAGTGCAGTTGGCAGAAATGTGTTGAGTGGTCTCAGGGCACCCTGAATCTGGATGCTCTGGATTGACACATGGCCCAAGATAGAAGATATAAAGAAGGAGAAAAGCAATAAGATTCACAGCAAAATGAGTCATATCTATACCCAAACCTTCCCCAGGATGGGGTTTCTTCCCAAACAGTAAAGGGCAGCTGAGGATCGTCTTATCGAATTGTCCACGTGGGTGATACAGAGATATTACAAAGAGGAACAAGAGAATGATAGATTCCACAGAATAGGAGGCCCAATACTTACCACTCACTTGAGCTCACCTATGTTTCCAACAAAGGATGGAAGGGGGAAGACACCTTACACTCTTTCTAGAAGCCAACGTTTCCCCACTTCTTGTTCTTTATTTGTAACCCACTGGGCTTAAGTGTCGAACTGTTTTCAACCAGGGATACAGTTGTATCCATGAAAGAAGGAGCTCAACAGAGTTGAGTATCAGAAAAGTCTTACCTAGATCTTCTTGAATTGTTTTTTTCTTTATTCTCATTCATCTAATATGCATCTTCACCTTCACTTTCCTTCCTCCAAAGCGTCCCCTCACCCACCAGTCATGGAAGAAACTGACTGCAGGCCAGCCGTTATAACTTTTTCCTGCCTCGTTTACCATCTGACCTTGGTCAATATCTCCTTATTAAAATTTTACAGATATTCTACAACACTTTTGGCAGTAATTTATCCTAAATAATGTGTCTACTAACTCCCAGATGACCATCAGAATTTGGACCATCCAATGAGAATAGGCATTCTCTTTATTAAGAGAATGTCACTTATGACCATATCCCTCCATAGACCTTTGATATTTTTTGACCAGGTCATTCACTCTTTTCCTCCATCATTCACAGTCATTTAAATCTATTTTCATGTATTGATGAGACATTTGTTTTCATATATAATTTTCTACAGCCTAGTTCACATTTCCCAGTTGATCTGTTTTCATACGTATTTCATATAATGGAAGCTTCAAATAAGCTGCTACCAAGTTTCCAAAAATACTTTCTTATCCTAGGTATCGTCACTGACATAGTCGGATTTAATTCTGTCCATGTATTTACAAACCCTTTGATACACCATGTAACTGAGGCAGAGAAATTAATGTTTGACGTAACACGTTTCTGTGAAAATTGCAATGCTATTTCTGCCCGAAAGTCATGACATTTTCCCATGCATCATGTGTTCTCAGCAGCCATAAAGGTGAATAGAAGTCATTCTTCAGTAAATTTTGGATTTCAACTGATTTTTGGACATAACCATATACCACACACCATAGTACCAATTTTTGTAGACACCAGCTTTCCAGGCACAAAGTTATACACAGTGCATAGGACTAGGGAGTGCTAGCCTCACCCTCATAGCTTTATCTATATGTCAATGTGTTTAAATTAATAATGGTATTAAATTAGTGTACCTCTCTAGTCATCAAAAAGGTAGTTACTTATACAAATAACATTCAAGCACCTTAAGAAGGAATATCCAACTGAGGCGGGTGGTTGAGGGTTAGAACTATTACTCTGTCTGCAGTACATCAGCTGACTTACCATCCAGAAGCATCTGCTCGCAAAAGTTTGCAGCTACTTTGGGAGCTATCTTCAACCCAAGTCATCCCTTTCATTCAATGGTATCTAAATTAGCACCACACTCCTCTATCATTAAACCTAAGAATCCAGGGCAATAATGATTCATCAGGTGTCTTCTGGCATTTATTTCTAAAAATATCTGAGTCGTTTAACAGAATGTACTCCATTCAATAGTTACATGAATTCAGTCTTGGCTATCTGTACTGTCTTTTGGGTAATCATTGGCCTTATTCATTTTAATTTACAGGTGAATATAAGTCTCTCAGCAAAAGAAGCATAAGAAGACTTTTTTCAATGATAGAAAAAACTAGTCTTTCAGATTTTTCTTTTACTTTCATCTCTCTCTTTTTCTTCAAAGGTTTAGGCCTGTTCTATCCAACATACTTACCACTAGCCATATGTAGCTATTGAGCACTAGAATTGTGGCTGCTCCAAATAGAGATACACTGTAAGTGTAAAATACACTCGGGATTGCAAAATCTTAGTATAAAGAATATAAAATAGCTTATTATTGATTTTTATGCTGATTACATTATAAAAGGATAATATGTTGAAATATATTGGGTTGAATAAATCATATTATTAAAATTAATTTCACCTGTTTCTTTTTACTCTTCTATATGTGGGTACTAGAAAATTTCAAATTACAAGTGTGACTTTCACTTTTGACTCACTATATTTCTACTGGACAATTCTGATCTAGATTTTACCAGAGCTGCTAACAACAGCAAATTAATATATATACATTTCTTTTAGCCTTGTATTTACTATCAATCTATTTAGTCTGTTCACCCCAGGAGATGTCTTTTGCTCTCAATTCCATTCGTAAGACTTACTCCCAATAATTTGCCTCAAATCTTTCACTAGTCTAAACTAAGAATGAGTAGCCACCATGAAGTGTTTTATTCTCATCATATTTTTCCATCCCTTCATTCTTCTTACTAAAATATCTTGATGCATTGGGCTGAAGGACAATGCTGATCATAGCACACTCTGAGTAGACATAAATATATCAGATCATCCATTCAGAAATACAGTATCAAGCTTTATTCAGAGGCACAGGTGAAGCTGGCAGAGGTCTAAAACTTCACGTGTGGCATCAGGTCCTTTCTTCCCACATTGGACATGTGTCCTCTGGGCTAGAGTAATGACGAGGTCTCTAGTGCACTTTCTTAGTGATCTCATAGAGCAGGGAGTGTTTAATTTATGAAATATCACCACTTTATACCCCAATGAGTATACAGTTCGTGCAACATTCTCCAAAGAGCTATGTTTCATAAATCTACATATTCTAAGTGTGTTAACCATGAGCAGTCCTAAACCAGAGACATACTATTAAGAGCATTTCACAAGTAAGGACTATCCTCTTTACAAATACCATTAATCCACTTAACTAGAGGTCCAGTGACCATGTTTAGGAAGAGATTAGACTGTGTCACTACCTTCTTTTCTTTTGCTGAGAAGAATTTCTCTGGTAATTAGGGAAGAAAAGATCATAGGTCCAGCTGTTTTAACTCTTTCCCCTCCACTGTAATTAGCTGTAAATAATTAATATAAATTAACATTATTTATGATCTATGATGGAAATTATAAAAGGAAGAAGAAAAAGGTTAATTGCTTAAGGGTTGCCAGCCGCTGGTGTCCATAGTCTAGCATATTTGACCGCCTATTCATACTGCCTTCCTTGTATAAGATTACAATCTGAAACACAATTGCAATAGTTCCAGAATTTTGAATATATTTGCTAAATCTAGTCTCATTATTTTCCTCTTTCCTAATTTCCATGCACCCATATATATGAATATACATACATATGGGTGCATGGAAATATATATAATATACATAATATATATAATATAAATAATGTACATATGCCTATGTAAACATACATATATGTGGTAGGGACATTAAGATATGTATATATAGGATATGAACATATCTTATAGCCAGCCCTGGTGGTCTAGTGATTAAGAGCTGGTGCTCTCGTCGATGTGGCCTGGGTTCATTTCCTGGTCAGGGACCCACACCACCCATCTGTTGGTTGTCACACTGTGGTGGCTGTGTGTGGCTGTGATGCTGAAAGCTCTGTCACAAGGATTTCACACACCAGCAGGGCCACCCCACGTGGACAGGTTTCATTGGAGCTTCCAGACTAAGACAGACTAGGAAGACGGACCTGGCCACCCACTTCTGAAAAAATTGGCCACAAAAACCCTACGAATAGCAGCAGAACATTGTCTGATACTGCGCCAGAAGGTGAGAGGATGGTGTAGAAAGACCGGGCAGGGTTCTGCTCTGCTGTGCACAGTGTCTTTAGGAGTCAGAATTGACTCCACGGCACTAACAACAACAAATGTACATTATATACATATTTTTTTAATTTCCTCTTTTTTCCTCTACCTTGGCCCTTGTGTTTGCAACCCCAGAGTAAACTGAACATGAACTTTGCCTTGGGACTCTTTCCAATGTTGCAAGTTGTTCGCATTTATAACAGTAAACTCTCCATGCAGACTTTATGGCTCTACAATTCCTCCAATCTCAATTACCTGCTATTTCTCCATATTTCTTTATCTCCAGCAGTGTCCCAACTGTCTTTTTCATCTCTGTGCTGGAATTCATTTTCCAGGATCTGGTGTTTCTTAGACCGTTAAATCCTACCTCCGTAGAGTCTTGTCCTGTGTGCCCACAGTTGACTAAGCCTGGTAATCTGCCTTAAAAAATTTGAAAGTAGTTGCTAGTCTTGCTGATGTTTCTAAGCCTGTGCTCTCCAGTTCCCAGTACATCTCCAGTCAAGCGACACTCCCCAAAATCATGTCTCTCCTTAAGTGACAATTACTATTCCAGTGACCACAGAGCCTTTTCCCTTTATGACCTTATTTAACAACCTTCCCAACGCCAATATCAGAATAAACTTACTATTATTCCTTTCCCTCAGCAGTAAGAGTCCATTTCCCTCACACTCTCCCCTCCCCCACTCCCTTCTTTGTATGAGATTGCAATCTGATTATGGCACAGGACTGAGTATTTTAATCTCTGAATTGAGAATCTTTCCATAACCTAGCAGTTTCTTAAGAGCAAGCAGATGAGTAAAGAATCTTTGAGACCTGCCCAAGTTTTATCTGAGGCAAAGGAAGATGTTCCTCATCAAATAGATTTTTAGGGCAGGCCGGGTGGCTTAGCGGTTAAGTGCGCGTGCTCCACTACTGGCGGCCCTGGTTCGGATCCCGGGTGCACTCCGACGCACTGCTTCTCTGGTCATGCTGAGGCCGCGTCCCACATACAGCAACTAGAAGGATGTGCAACTATGACATACAACTATCTACTGGGGCTTTGGGGGAGGAAAAAAAGGAGGAGTATTGGCAATAGATGTTAGCTCAGAGCCTGTCTTCCTCAGCAAAAAGAGGAGGATTAGCATGGATGTTAGCTCAGGGCTGATCTTCCTCACAAAAAAAAAAAAAATAGATTTTTAAATGGGAAATGGAAGGCAAAATTTAATTTCATTCATATCACATCAAAACGAGATTGTTCAACAAGCTGGTTTCAATGCTAAGGGTACATATATATTAAATTTTCCTGAAAGAGATTTTATTAATACATAAATACAATAAAAGCAAACACACTGTCTATCAATCATCTGTGTGCTGGTTTAAATGTTGCCCTAGTAATAACAAAAATCTTTAGAAAGCATTATAGGTATGTGTAATTAGAAGATCATGTCCCACTTCTTGCCCATTGAGAACACATTACATATAATTAGATATAAGTTGACATATTTACTAAGCATATTTTTAGTATGGTTAATTAATCTGTTTCACAGAAGGAGAAAGGGAAGCATAATGTGAATGAACCGTTTATCTATACTTCAAGAGTAACAGGCATAAACTCAATAAAACCAAATTTCAGGCCATAATCCTAATGAGTAGCTAAAGATGTATCAGCATGATCCAGGAACCTCTGGGCAGCCAGCAAATTGGCCATATGCTAATTTCACTCTCAGAGCCATTTTCAAAAGCTAAAATGTAGCTGGACTGGGAAATACTTGTGCTGTTCTCCCACAAGCCTGGTGTATCTGTGCTTTCTAGACTTCTGGAGACAGAGTGAATCAGGCCCGGGAGGAATTTCTACAACTCCCAGTCAATAGTAAGTCCCACTTTATAAATTACAGACTATCAAGGCAGGTAGGACCTAATCTCTAGGGCCCCTATTCTGCCTTCATGCTATTCATTTTACAAAAACCCAGGAAAGTGTTAAGTAATATACTATCTGTGATCCCCAAATGTGTTATTGTTTTATTAACAATTGATATTTATATAGAGCCTCAAACTGTATGACTTCCAAAACACATTTATGCTTGATTATCTCAATGATGATTTTCCCTAGGGCATAATTTATTATTCACAGTTTGTATAAAAGAAAGTAGACATGGAAGGGTTTTGTAAATTGGGCCAAGATACTTTCATTCACATAACAAACTGTGCAATCCTTAAATTCAAAAAAAAAGGAGATGTAAGAGAAAATTAGACTTATTTTGTCATTAAGTAGCCATAATACATATGTAAACATCTATTATAAAGGACTAATAGAATTGCTGATAGGAGAGCCCAGCAAAATAGTGTGGAACTCAGAGGATGACGTGGGAGGCTGGGAAAGGCTCCTTCGGGAGGAAGACTTTCGAGTTAGACTTCAGAAGAGTGCAGAACTTCACAGAGAAACAGAGAATGAGGAAAGGAAGGCCACTCCAGGCAGAGGGATTAGCACCACCCACTATCAAAAGCATGAAGCTCATCTTCTGTACCTAGAAGGACAGGTATGTTGATGCAACAGGAGCCTAGATCCCCTGACTTGGCTCCTGCTCCTTCTTTCCACAACTTCATGTTGTGTCTGGGCCTAAGGAGGTTTCTCTAGTCTGGGAGCTACCAAACGTTGAAAATAAATTAAGCTCAGCCCCCTGGAGTTCAGTTGGGGTGATCCACGGTATCCTTGGAAGGGTCTTGAAAAGTCTCAATGTTGAGATTCAGTGTGGAGGTGTACCACTGGGCCTGGAGGATTCTACCCCAGAGTCACCTTTCAATTAATTTCCATCTGTCAGTCGTTACTGCAGAGGAAGAAAAGAATTGAATGCCTATAGGAAGCCACCTTCTGAAACTTCATTGTTGAGAAACATCTAATTCTTTGATGGTAATAAGGAGAAAAGACAATCAGATGACAGGGAAAATCAGAACTGAGAGTCTCTGAGTGGCATGATAAACTTTTCTATCCATATGGGTACTAAATGAGAATAGTTGATATTCACTTTTCTAATTTCAGTTATTTTAATATTCTTTTCCCTTTGCATATCTCCTTAGCCTCACCGCACATATATCTTACAGAATCATCATCATTACATTTTGTTATTTTCTTTTATAAGAAAATAGATTTAGGAATTTTGCTCTCTATAATATATGTTTCAATTGGCATTTTTTTTATTTGTGAAAGTTATTTCCTACTGTTTTTAGAGCTTTGATTTTTTAAATGATTTTAATGAAAATCATGAAAAAAGAACAGATGTGAAACTGCCTGTCTCCTTTTCAGAATTAATTCCAATGTACAAAAGCTTACCTTGCTTCAATTTATACAAGAAATAGAATATTTTTTAGCAAAATAGTAAGTGTTGAAACAGATCAGTCTTATTTTATTTCTGCAAATATTATAAAATACATGAATAGAACTAAAATTGAGTATTTCGTCGTGCTGGTTTTATTTGTACATTAACTGATGTATTCTTTCTCTCTCTTTTTTTTTTTGTCTTTCTTCACGTCCTTTCTTCCCTCAACATTTTCATAAATAATATTAATTTTAACCATGTTTTTATTTGATCACTTGAATGTGATTTTTGAGTTGCTTAAGATTTTATCTAAAAATGTATCCTTTATCTTAGAGACATGAAATGTAAAATTAAAAAAAATATATATCAGAATCAGTTCAAATGACTATATAATTGAAATATTAATGAGATTGGAACAGTTTAATTTTCAATGTACTCTCTTTTCAAAGCCAATTTTTTCATTATTTTAATTTTTAAATCAAAAGAGTTTTGAGCCATAGGGAAAAATGTTTTTATTCAACAATAAAAGTAATATCTGTTGCCACAGACTCAATTGCCTTCTAAGAGCCTAAGGATTAAAACAAAGAAGATGAATCAAATTTCCCTAGGAAAAAATAACTTTTCTATGGGACTAGTTTTATATTCTCTGGAGGTCTAGTGATTAAGATCTGGGGCTCTCACCTCTGTGGCTCAGGTTCGTTTCCTGGTCAGAGAACCACACAACCCACCTGTTGGTTGTCACACTGTGGTGACTGATGTTGCTGTGACGCTGAATGCTCTGCCACCAGGAGTTCAAACACCAGCAGGGCCACCCATGGTGGACGGGTTTCAGTGGAGCTTCCAGTCTAGACACGCTAGGAAGAAGGACCTGGCCACTCTCGAGAAATTAGCCATGAAAACCCTATGAATAGCAGTGCAGCATTGTCTGACAGAGTACCAGAAGGTGAGAGGATGGCACAAAATGATCGAGCAGGGTTCCGCTCTACTATACACTAGGGTTGCTAGAAGTCAGAGTCCACTTGATGGCACTAACAACACAAAATTTTATATACTACATAAGGTAGGAGTTTCATTCAGTTACTGTTGAGACACCCAGAAACAGTGGTTTCAACTGTGTTAAAACAGCAGTTGATTATTTCTTGTAAAAAAAGAAACCCAAAAGTAGACAGTCAGGCTCTTTAAGCTCTGCCATGTGGTCTGATACTCATTCTCATTTTCTCAAAAAGGCTGCCAGATATCCAGACATCATATCTTGTTTCAAGCTAGGTGAAAGAGAAGAGTAAAGGTTTAAAAATGTTTGTGTAAGATGAAAAATTGCCCTTTATAAAGTCACTTCAGAATCCCATCCAACTACTTCTGCTTACATTTCATGATTTAGAGTTGTTTCATTTAACCCTAGATAATCATAAGGAAGACTGGAAAATGTATTCTTTTTAGCTAGGCACATTGTTATCCTTGTTGAAATCATGTTATATTAGTAAGCAAGAAGAAGTGAAAATGTATTGGATAGATAATTAATCAATGTTGTGTTTTTTTCCCACATATACTATACTTGCCCCTGAATTGATAATTCAGTGTTGAATTATACAACGTGAGGAGAATATTGGCTTGAATTGCCACTCCAAAAGGACACTCAATGAGAATAAAAATAAGTACTTATATAACACCTTATGAGATGCATGTGTAGTAGCAAAATGATCAAGAACTTGGAATTTGGGTCAGCCAGACCTGGATTTTATTCCTGACGTTATCACTTATAAACTGTGAAACCTTGACAGGTTGTTTAACTTGTCATCTTAGTTTCTTCATTTGCAACATGTGACGATAGTTTGGCTACCATATAAGATTTTATAAGCATTATATAAGTTAAACCATGGAAAATACCAACAGAGTGCCTGGCAGAGAAGAAGCACTAAGCACAGTGTAGCTATTGTATAACAATATGATTAAGAAATTTGCAAATTAGGGGGCTGGCCCCGCAGTGTAGCAGTTAAGTGCGTGTGCTCCACTGCTGGTGGCCCGGGTTCAGATCCCAGGCGCGCACTAACACACCGCTTGTCAGGCCATGCTGTGGTGGCGTCCCACATAAAGTGGAGGAAGATGGGCATGGATGTTAGCTCAGGGCTGATCTTCCTCACACACACAAAAAAGAAATTTGCAAATTAGAGCTGAGTTATGCAAAAATATAGGCATGATACGTTCATTGAAAATATAAATTCCTGCTTCAGGAAGATTACAGAAATATTCCTATATTATTTTTCTTCTATAATTCCACAAATTTTGTGGATATGCATAAGATATCCTATTAAAATAGCAGTAAAAAGGCACTTTAATTGAAAATAGTATGTGTGTGTGTTAATATTTCTTTTTTAACTTGGCATTTTAGTTACTTTGAATATTAGTAATGATGTTTGAAAATGAAGTGAGGGCTTGAGTGCTGTAATACCATCTGATCTATACTAAATAGAGGCAAAATAAAAATCTATTTCACAATTCCATGCAAGAGAAACAGGTTGGAAGATGCATATGTGATACAACCAATTCCTGTTTAACACTTGAATGGAGGATAGGCACTGAATGGTGCCCACACAGGCCCTCATGAAGAATGCAGATGTAGAGATTGCGTCCAGAATATGGGAGTGGGAGGAATCCTTCAGTCTGTTCTCACCAAATCCC